>NC_067476.1:146053766-146353766 GCF_947179515.1 Apodemus sylvaticus
GTTCTCTCTCTCTCTCTCTCTCTCTCTCTCTCTCTCTCTCTCTCTCTCTCTCTCTCTCCTATAAAGGTGGAGACCCCAGAAGTCAGAAATAGTAAACACATATGCTTTTTCTGACAACCTTGGGTGCTGAGTCTATCTACATGGCTTATGTGATCTTCTCCTCTAAGTCTATTGCTAGATATGTGGTCAGGACCCAAAGATAACTCATGTTATAGAAGGCATGTCATCACAGCTTGGATGACTCTGGCTTGTCACAAAATCCTCATTTGCGCATTGACAAAGATGAGCTCAGATTGGTTCGGATGAGACAGATCCCGCGACAACACCAGGCTCCTGATCCCCAGCCAACAGTTTCCTACTCCTTCTCTGCCCCACCTCCATCCCTTCACTGAGCTAGAGACCTGCCGCTGACTGTAACCGCGTCCTCTACATCAAGGACAACAGATGCATTTCTCTGCAGTTCTGAAAATGGAAGTCCACGATCAAGGTGTCTCGTAGCCGGGTCCTCCTCAGACAGTCAAGGAGGAGCAAGCTTTTGCCTTCTCACTAAGTGGAAACCTTGGCTTCCAGAGGTTCCATGCCAAACCCTGCCCTCAACTTCCCACAGCCTTCTCTCTGTGCCTCTCCTCAAAATCTCCTAAGTCTATCTCTATGAAAATCTCTCTTTTTATTAGGACAAGGTGGTGTGTGTGTGTGTGTGTGTGTGTGTGTACATATACATATATATGTATGATGAAGGCCTACCTAAAGACCTCAGTTTGACTTTTTTTGTGTGTGTGTGAGTTGCTGATTACCAAATAAGGACCCATTTCCAGACAACAGGTACAATCATTGCAACACCTTCTGAGGGTACAGTATAACCCACAATGGAGAAGAATGGTTGGGAAGACCATGGCTGACAGTTCTGTATTAGCCCTGAGCAAAGTACCCACCAACCAGAGAGCAGGGGAAGCACCTTCCTGGCAGTACCACCCCTGCCTCCAACCCTCCTGAGGCCTAGAACATGCAAAGCTATGAGCAGCAGACCTGGAAGACAAGGAAGGCAAGAAGCGAGACCCAGAGCACTGCAGCACAAGCAGCTGCAGCATGATCAATAATTATTAATAAGTTATTGATAAAGATGAATCACGACTCTTCCCTAGAGGACTCTGGGTGTCCTCTAGCATTGCTAGCTCTAAACCAGAGGGTAAAAGCAAAGGACTTCAAGAAAGTCTGGTCAGCAGCCTGGGATCTAGTAACTCCCTCTTCCCTTGTGGAGCCCTAGTTCATCTGAAACATGACATGAGAAAGTCCTCCCTTTCCTCCCAGAATAGGGTGATCGTCACAGAATAACGTTCTGTTAGCATTTGTCAGGTCTTACATAGAAAGTCCAAGACTGGATCCTGGCTGAACACTCAACTGCGAGTTGTGGTTACCTCAGGCCCAGTTCGGCCTACAGCTGAACAGAGGAAATGAGAACCAGAGCAGAGAGTCGGAGGACCAACTCAGCTCCAAACCCTCAGAATGGAGAGTAGGGGGACGCCCTCAGCTCCAAGCCTCCAGAGAACCTGATAGCAGTGACACACACGACAGCAGATACTTGACAGCTGTAATGGCAACAGCGCAGTCTTATCTTCAAACACTCCCCATGTGCTGGGCAGCATGTGTCAGTATCCACCTCCCCGGGAGGAAACTGAAGCTAAGAGATGTTTCGAGAATTCTCTAGAACACAGAGCTGCCAGAGCTTGAGTTGAGATACGAACTCTAAAAATAGACCTAGCATGGCAGTGGAGTTGGGGGACGGGGTGGTGGGGAAAAAGAGACGGGGAAATAAAAGAAGACAGAAGAGATGGAGGATGGGTGGAGGAGGAAGGAGGAAAGAGGACAAAGGGAGAGAGGGAGGGAGGGAGGGAGGGAGGGAGGGAGGGAGGGAGGGAGGGAGGGAGGGAGGGAAAGAGGGAGAGAGGGAGGGAGGGAGGGAGGGAAAGAGGGAGAGACAAAAGGATACATACAGGTTTAAGACCACATTTAGGGCCCAAGGTCATTGATCCCTGTGCCCTGTGCCCTGTGCCCGGTGCCCTGTGCCCTGTGTCCTGTGCCCTATACCCTATTGCACTTTTCTCCCGACATTCTGAGCTTCCCCTTTTGAGATTCTCAGTGAGTTTATATTTGGGAATAATTGTAATGTAATTTGATGCATAATTAGGGCAGAATAGAAGACTGCGTTTTTAACTATCCATACATCCTCATCTCATTTAAATAATTCCTAATCTATCTGAGCAGACTGCCTGTGCTGCACTGGTGTGTATTGAACTGAGGATAATGAAATAAGAGATGGGACAGAGAAAATGCTATTTCAGAGTCTGAAGATCACCAATTAATGACATGAAAAAGCGAGAGGGACTCTATTCCTTAATATCCCCATGCAGGCACACGAGCAGGCTCCCCAAAGCAATTAGAGCAAGCTGGGGGGCCATGCAGGAGGAAGAAACAGTGCCTGGCACATGAGAAGTACTACAGAACGGTTTTAATTGAGCTTAGGGGTGGGGAGCTCATCCAGTAAAGGGCTTGTCATGGAAGCCCAGGGACCTGAGTTCAGATCCCTAGGAGCCACACAGAAAAGCAGGAAGAGCCGTCTGGACCTGAAATTCCAGAGCTGGGAAGGCTAAGATAGACAGCTTCTTGGAGTTTGCTGGCCTGCTGACTTAGCTGAACCAGTGAGCTCGGGGTTCAGTTAAAAGACACTGACCCAAAATAATGTGCAGAGTGATTCAGAAAGATGTCCAGCGTTGACTTCTGCCTTACACAGACAGACAGACAGACAGACACACACACACAACAGAGAGAGAGGAGAGAGATGCACAGCAAAATGTGTACCCCTGCCCCCACTCCAAGCCCACAGCAGACTCACAAGATTGATTTGGGGGCAGGTTAGATCAGTGCTTGGAGCTGGCCTTTCCAAACCCACATGGGAGGCAGACTTCTATCTCAACAGACTTGGATGCCCGGAGGCTCTCCCTATACCCAGAAACATCCTGTGCCCCAGTCATCCCTTCACGCCGGGGTCTCTCTGCTCCAACAGATGGTTTCCTGTGGGCCGCCCCCACAACCACGGAGGGAGAGCTGCTGTTCAGCCAGACCCCAGCCCTTTCACAGGCAGGTAAAACTTTAACCAGAGCCCTTTGGCGGGGCACTGGGCCCTGCGCACCCATTCAGGGTGTGATAAATGACCGCTGTCAGTGCGACATGAATGCTCATATTGAAAAGCCCTGCTCTCTGTCTCCCTCCCTTTCAGGCCGCCAACTTCTTCTCTCTCTTAAGTTACTAGGTGTCACTCACGTGTCACCCTTATCTTGAATGCCTCCCAGTCAGGGACCCCTGCTCCCTCTGCCCCTCTCCTCCCACCTACCCCACCTCCTCCACCCTCCTCTTCCTCCTTCCCAAATCCTCTCCCCCTCCCCATCTCTGCCTCCTCCAGTCCTGACTTGTCCCATTCCAGTCTGGAGACCAGGGAAACCTCCCCCATGACTGCCATTGCTGTTGGTCACAAGCCCAGGAATCTGCTATCCCCATGTCCCCATGAGGCCCTTCATGGTGGAGTGTGTTGGCGATGGTGCCATGCAGGATTTCCTGAAGGGAAAGACAGGAGCACTGAACAGGGACTCCTGGGTGTAAACAAAGAGAGCATCCCCACAGCATCCTGATGCTGTGGTCCTCAGCCCAGACACCAGGATGCACCATCTGCACTGTATTTCAACAGGGGCAGAGACACCAAACATTCTGTCCGCTCTGCAAACATAAATCAAAAATTGCTGCTCAGTACCTCTGCTCACCACAAGGCCTGGGGACTCTGTTCCCACCCTGCCTGTGGATCCCAACACAGCTTCACACTGTACAGATAACAGCTAAGTTGAGAGGAGCCATTGCTCCCTGCTTCCCCCCAACCGTCCCCACCCCCAGTGACCATGTATGAAACCTCTTGCTTCTTTCCCTCACTCAGTCAGTCAACTATAGGAAGCTCCATACCAGGGTGGCAAAGAGAGAGAGCTTAAACCACCACAGGCAGGAATGTCGCCAAGCTGGGAAGGCTTTGAAAAGATGGGGAATGGTTGTGTGAAAGCTTAGCTTGTTCAGTGAGCAGTCCCAAAAAGGGAGAAGATAAAAATGGTTCAGTGTGGTGGGGCCTGATTGGTAAGCTCGGTGTGTGTGTGTGTGTGTGTGTGTGTGTGTGTGTGTGTGTGTGTGTGAGTGTGTGTGCGCTCGCATAAAGCATGTGCACAGGTACACATACACGAAATTATGGGAGTGTCCATGCATGCATGTAAGGGTCCGGGTAATCTCATGTAATTTATAAAGCAGAGTCCACCTTGTTTTCTGGGACTGGGTCTCTCATTGGCCTGGAACTCGCCCTATAAGCTTGGCTGTCCAGCCAGCAAGCTCCAGGGAGTGCCTTGTGTCTACCTCCCTGCCACTGAGATGACAAGCTCTCACTGGGATTGAACCCCTGTCCTCATGCTTGCAAGGCGAGTGCTTTACCACCTAAAAATCACTGATTCTTTACTCGAGGAGATGAGTAGCTTGTGTGTGTCCATAGCTCTAGGTGTAAAAAGAACGTGGTGGCCTCACAGCATGCCAAGTCCCTCAGGACCAGCTCTGTGTACATTCCTACCTGGGACTGTCTGGTTGCTTGTTATAAAGCCCTGTGCATTGTGGGAACCGTATGGGGACACACAGGAGTCAAGGCTAAGTCTTCTGTCTCTGACAAACCATGAGGGAGGAAAGCAAGGGCCCCACCCACTCTGCCTGGGTCTTCCCCATAAGCTTAAGGGAGTCACAGAAGTGGGCCCCCAAAGGATCTGGGTGCTCACAGCTGGATTCCTACATTCACAACCGAGGCCATGGAATACAGTCCTGTGAAACACCCTCTACAGTAGAATTCTTGGATCAAATGTACTAAGGAAATGCATACACCTGCTTTGCCACAATGAATATCAGTCATCACAGGCTATTCCGAGCTCCGAGGAAGTCCATAGTAGACAAACCTCACTAACTCAGAGTTTCCCGCCCACGCTTAATAGCCAAAGCACCTTCAGTGTTCTCCAAAGCACATTTCCTATATGACTTTACTACACACGGCCATACATGGGAAGCAGGCACCATCCTTTCCCCAACAGAAAGGTGAAGGGATAGAGGTTTCATGAGGTTAATCCTGTCCTGTAAGGTTCCATCTTCCTAGCAGAGCTGGGGGGCCTTCTGACTGCTGCGCTGGTCACTGGCCATCTGATTTGAGAAGTATGAGAAGAAACTTAGGAGAACCAGATGCCAGCCTACTAATGTAGGGAGAAGTAAGCGGGGTCTTCTCTGTTTGGCCTCTAGGCTCCAAAAAAGATATAGAATACAACCAGTGCCATGATAGGGGAGGTAATGGAAAAGAAGGGGTCTTTCTACCAGCTGATCCTGAGCATGGCTGTACCCCCCTCGACGAGTCCTCTTTCAAACTGTCCCTATCACAATTCCTGCTTCCGTGGGGCTGCCAGACCTTGGAGATTTGCCTGGCTTGTACTATTTCATGAACTGGCTTATGTCTCTCCCTGGTCAGCAATCACAGCATACAGACAGAGACAATCATTCCTAGTCTGGTTCAAAAGAAGCCTTTTAAAAAAAAAAAAGACCACCAGGGGGTCTGAATCCAAAAGGATCCTGCCACAGAGGGGCAGAAGGACTGGGCTGCCCAACCTCCAAGATACTCAGCAGTCACCTCTGACAGGAGATGCTGAGGGGCTCCAGCCAATCCACACCTGTCAGTCCACTCATTTTTATTAATGCAATATTCTTGTTGAGAACCACATACCTGCATGCAAGGAAGGCATTTTGATCATATTCACCGCGCACGCACACACTCCTCTGAAATTTACCATCATCCCCTGACTCCTCCACCCAACTCCATTTCCCCTCCTTTTTTTCAATCCCATTGAGTCCCATTTGTGCTGGCCATGCATGCATGGGTGTGGGCCATTTGCTGGAGCATGATCAAAAGGCCAGGGACCACACCCCTGAAGAAAATTGTCTCTTCCTCCCTTGGCAGCCATCAGCTTTCAGTAGCACCTCAGCGGAGAGTAGGGGGCTGTGAGCCCCTCTCTACTTCATGCTGGGATGCTGGCCAGCTTTACTTCTTGTAGGTTACACAGATGAGACAGCTGCCGTGAGTCCAGGAGTCCAGCCGCCCTGTCATGCTCAGAAGACACTGTGTCACTACAACTCTGTCTAACCTCTGGCCCTGTCATGCTCAGAAGACACTGTGTCACTACAACTCTCTCCAACCTCTGGCTCTTACAGTCTTTCTGCACCATATTCAAAAATGTTCTCTGAGCCTTAGTGTGTGTGTGTGTGTGTGTGTGTGTGTGTGTGTGTGTGTGTGTGTGTTTGTGTGTTATCCCATTTGTGACTGAGCATGTCACTGACACTGATCCTCTGCACTCTGGCCAGTTTTGAGTCTCTGTGTCAGCAATCATCCACTGCACAAAGAAGTTTCTCTAACAGTTGTCTGGGAGCTGCGCTAAGTATGGATAAAGATTCAGGACCCATGTTTAAAAACTACTGCCTTCTGTATCCCTGAGCTGGTCTCTCTCAGTCTCAAAGACGGAGCCTAATTCCTTAAGCCTATTCACTCCCTGACAAAATTCATTTCCCCATAAAGTACACCAGGTTGCATGTGATTGTTGCCTACACATGGCCAAAGGCAGCTTGGCACCTAGGTTTTTTAAACAAACTGTTAAGACACAATGTGTTGTAATGTGATCACTGTGGCAAGGGCCATCATCCAAGGGTGTGAGAGTTTTCTGCTAAGATAACAAAATAGAAAATCGGCTACCGTAGTTTGAGGAAGGCCAAGAGAGTGGGGTCTCTAGAAAGGATCTCCAAAGGCTGTTCACCAAACACTGCAGTATAGGCATGAGGGAGAGGACAAAGCCTTGTGGGGGGTCCACTACTGAATGTGATGTCCTGGTACTTCCTCCCACTGAGCAAACAGAGACAGTAAGTACCTTGCTCCAGAGGACAACACTGTTAATAGGCACTGGCAATAAATAGTTTTTTTACTCTGTGTGTGTGTGTGTGTGAGAAAGAGAGAGAGAGACAGACAGACAGATGAGACAAAGAGACAGAGACAGACAGAGACAGACAGAGAGGTGTCTGTCTCTCTGTGTATATGTGTAAATGCACCCACACATGTCACAGGGTAGGGATATGGGAGTTAGAGGACAACTTCCAGTAGTCAGTTCTCTCTTCCAGCATGTGAGTCCCAAGGGTCACACCCAAGTCCTCTTGGTGACAAGCACTTGACCTGATGAACCATCTTGCTAGCCTGGTACTGACAAAGCTTGATTTTGATGTTTCATTCCCCACCACCCCAGCACTGCCACCAAGCACCACCAAACAGATGCTGGAAGCTCTAGGAAAGAAAACCCCATCCCGGCCCCCAACTTGTGACTTGTCTTGGGCCATTAGTAAGAGTGTCATCTGAGCTAAGAGAGAGGAGTTAGAATGAAGACTCAACTCTGAGACCCAGGGAGAGTGATGCTTGCTGGGAAAAGTGAGAATACTCTTTCTGAGTCAAATCTCTTCTGTTGGTGACCTAGTGCTGAAGAATAATCCAACCCCTAGACTCACCCACGGGTAGAGGTTTTTTTCTCTCAACCAAAGATGGTCACCAGGCTACTGTTGCTGGTGATTACCAGTCTAGTTCTGGACCACGGCCTTGAAAAGAAGCTTGCAAACAACTGTCATTGTAAGTAGCTCTACGTTCCTATTACTAAAACAAATTTTGCATCATTAAGAAAAAAATCAGTTCTGATGCTTGATTTCCATTCCACATGCACTCAGGATCTCAATTCTTAAGCAAAATAAATGCATAAAGGGGGAAACTCGTAAGCTTGGGCCTAAAGTGAGGATATCCTCATTATTATTAGTGAATAATCACTTTCACATTAATGAATTAACTTTAAAATATCAGGCTTAACTACTAATTAACCTCCAGTCGATGCTTTAAATAAATTTTATTATACTTACTTTCCGAAGTAAAAATATCATTAATAACATATGTTCGACGTTATATATCTTTCATATGCTATAATTAATAGAAAGTATTCTATAATTCCCCATGCTTGCTGTTTTCATGCCGTGGTTAAGGGCCGGGGCAGGAGAGGAGAAGGCATCTGGACATTTGTGAATGTTCAGCCAGGGCTGAGTGAGCAGGTGTGCACACATACACAGTAGCTCCCCCGCCACACCAGGGGTAGTGCTCGTATAGCATCCATGTCTACTTCTCCTAACCCCGGGTAGCCATATCAAAATAGACCCAAATTCAGATCAGATTCAGATCAAATGGAACAGGGTCTTGGGCTCACATCTTAGCACCAAGAGACCTGAGCAATCTACTCCTCCTTTTCTTTTTTCTCCAGAACCTTTTCCCAAGGATTGGGGAGAAACTCTCCCACACAGTCTCTCATCCTGGCCACATGGGGGTCACTATGAACTGTTGCCAAGTGCTTTCCACTCACTATCTTACTGCATCCCCATAATGTTCCTGCGGTAAACATGCTAGAGGTTGTCAGTGTGGCCAAACCCACTTGCTCTCTACACTCCGCAGTTTCCCTAGAAATGGGTTTGTGTTCACTCAACAACCGGGTTGTGGCCAGTGACCTAGGTAGAAGTAGAGTGCACAGCATCCAGGCCTGACCTGGAATGTATCATAGGTACTCGGAAA
This sequence comes from Apodemus sylvaticus, assembly GCF_947179515.1. Taxonomy (NCBI): domain Eukaryota; kingdom Metazoa; phylum Chordata; class Mammalia; order Rodentia; family Muridae; genus Apodemus; species Apodemus sylvaticus. Next base: position 146,062,510 of record NC_067476.1, read on the forward strand.
ACATCTGCACGTAAAGGCACAACTTGTGAATCCCTGAGGCTTTGAAGGCAGTGTGGGCTTCATCACAGGAGCTCAAGGTTGCTTGATAGCGGGCAATCAAATAAAGAGGAAGCAAATAGATGTATGTGCTTCTGTACCAATAAAACCTTACCAAGCCGACTGGAAACCAACTGATGTATAAGTGCAATTTGCAAACCTCTGTCTCTAAAATATCCCACTAAAACTTTCAGGCTCAGTGATCTCAGATGATCTAGCAGAGGGGCCCAAGAAGGCCTTGCGGAAGTCAGAACCTGGCTCTCATGAGTCAAGTGGGCACAGGGCTACCTAACACATTGTACTTGGGTGGAAGCAAGAGACAGAGACTCGGGGACCGTTACAGCCTCCTGTAGTAAGTACTTCCTGTATTATTTCTGGCAGCTTTTGGAAATGAAGGTCAGAGACGAAAGGGACCCAAGCTGTTTACAAGGCAAGGAATAGTAAGGCCAGAGTTCAGGATGATGGACAGCCCTCCTGAGTGGAGTCGTCCCTGTTTTTAACCCTGCGTTCACATCCTCAGCAAACAGACACCATTAGCTCACTCAGCAGGAACTGGAATACAAGTCTCCAAAGCTCATTCTTGCAACCCTGCTTGGACTGCTTCCTGAGAAGACCCAGATTCGCTGGACCTAATCCCTGTGTGGTGTCCTCACACCCTGCTTTACCGCTGGGGTGTGACCTAAGAGGGAAGCTTCCTCCAAGGCCTCAGTCCTCCTCCCAAAGTCAGGTATGAATATTTTTGATGTTTTATTTATAGGTCAGGAGAGGTAGTTACATATGCTGGGCCATGCTATGTGTGTAGAGGTCAAAGGATAACTCTGTGAAGTTGGTTCTTTCCTTCCACCATCAAGTGGATTCGAACTCAGTTCTCCAGGTTTGTGTGACAAGTGCTTTTACCCACTCAGCCATTTCGCCAGCTGCTTTGACATAGATTTTAAACATATACCAGCTTCAGTGTAGAAATCAGCCCTGACATCCATAAAATGGCACTAAATCCTGCTTTTATGAGCTCTTGCTACATTTAGCTGCCTGTTTTATCACAGTGGCTAGATGTGTACTTGAAGGGAGTTAATAACCCAGCAGTGCTGGAACCTGCCTTCCCTGGGACTGAGAAAAGGAGCCCCAAGCCAGACACACAATTCTACCAGTCCAGTCCCTCAGCTCACCATTCCTATAATGTGCCAGTGCCCCAGCTCGAGTGAAGTGTTCAGTGGTGTCTCAAAGAGGCCTTCTTTGACCCAAAATCCAAAGGTCAAAGAAAATCTGGTTGGGCCAGAAATGAAGGGAGGGTGTCCCAGAGAGGAGACACAGCAGTTCAGATGAGATGTGGGGGCAAGTGGGTCCCTAGACGCTCTGGGCTACCTAGCCTAGCCTACATTGAGAACTTCCAGGCAAACCAAAGACCTTGACTCAAGCAAAAGGTAGGTGGTGCCTGAGGACCAATGACACGTGAAATTATCCTCTGACCTCCAGGCGTGTGCTGTGCACACACATACTCGAATGTGCTTCGTACGTGCAAAGAAAAAATGAAATAAACAAATTAAAGAGAAAGGCCAGCCCCTGCCTCACTCTGTCTTGCTGCCTTGAGATGAGATCTCTTCCTCCTGGCATACATGCTCCTGTCTCAATGCCATGAGGTCCTCACCAGAGCAGAGAGGATGCTGGCACCATCCTGTCAATCTCCAGAACTGAGAGCTACACAAACCGCTTTGCCTTATAAAATCGCCTGACCCCAGTGACGGCAATAAAAGGTGGCTAATGTGACACTGAAGCTGGCCAGAGAGGAGAGATGACGAGGCAGGAAAGAAGCACAGGTGCTAAGAAAGAGGACCAGCATGTCACAGAGTTGAGTGGCATCTGATGCTATGGAGGAGCTAAAAAGACAAAGCTAGGGGTCCCTTGACTCTGTTGACCTTAAAGTCACCAATACTCCTGTAAAAATCTACTATGGCTCACACTGCATCAAACAAGCGGGAAGCAGAAACTGCCTAACCTACAAGAGCAAGGAGCATCAAAGGAAAGGACAGAGAAATACACAAACCACACAGTGGCTAGAGGATCTCAGAAGAAAGGATCAAGGGACGTTCTTGACCTGGGAGTCAAGGGGACTTCTAAGGGGAGGGAACACTTAGAATGGGAGTTGTTAGACCCGATGTGGAGACTAAAGAAAGACCACAGACGTTGAGTGCTGAGTGGTCCAGTTGAGGAATATGGGAGTCTCTTACTCCAGGAGAGCTAAGGACATGAAGCTGAGGGAAGAAAGAGGGGCAACATGTAAAGACCTTGCAGCCTGTGTAGGAGTTTCAGTTGAGTCCAAGGCAAAGAAAGGTGTGGAGGGAGTCAACCTCTCTTTTGCCCTTTAAACCGACAGTCACTGACACTATCTTCGGTTGCTCGGACACTAACCATCTCCCACAGGCCTCAAGTTCTACCCTTTCAAGTTAAAAAATAGGATGCACCTCTCCTGTTCTTACAACCCAAGACTCTCTTAGCTACTTAAGAGGTAGGATGTAGTTGAATGAATAGAGTGTTTGCCTGGCATGCGAGAGGGCTGGGTTCCATCTTCGTAAGCTGGGTGTGGTGGCATACACTGTAATCCTAGCACTATGGAGACAGTGGAAGGAGAATTAAAGTTCGGGTCCATCCTCACCTAACTACTAAGTGTAAATACAAAATCAAGAATCTCAAACAAGGAGAGTTGGTGCATTTTATAGAAGAGCTTTCTTGATTCGAATGAACAACCCCGGTAGGGTCTGATTTGGGGAGCTATCATTCCGCTTAAGGTTTTGCAAGGGGCTAAAAGACCCTCGGGGTCAAGCTAAGCCACCGGCATGTGTAGGAGGCTTGTTCCTGATTCTCTGGTGAGCATGAGACTGGAGGACTCTGTTGTGGCCCAGGGGAAGGGCTGACATTTGGTGAGATGTCTGTAGTTAACTCCCACTGCTTGACATCTGTTTCCAATTAATTTGCCTGTGTTAAGAGAGATGCTACCCAGAGCACTTGATCCCGACTCAGTTCTCCAGAGAGACGAAGCCACTGAGGGGTAAGATGAGTCTTGTTTCCCCCTCCTCGGCTCTACTCCCCTACTCCCAGGGGCTCTTTTGACCTCCAGGGGCACCTGGCCTGAACCGCACCCCAACACCTGTTCCACGCCGTTCTGTGCAGCCATAATTCTGCAGCATTTGGGGATACATCAGGAGAAGGAAGACAAGCCCACATCTAAAGCCACTAGATAAACTGAGTATGGGAGAGGGACACGAGATAGACAAGAGAGGCAGGAAGGCAGGGAGCCAGGCTGTGCAAGAACCCAGAGCTCCAAACAAGAGTTACGTCTCCTCTGTTTTGTTTGGTTGTTTGGTTGTTTGGTTGTTTGTTTAGTTGCTTTTGTTTGGCTCTTTCTGCAGGGTGGGGAGTGTGCTTTGAGACAAGATTTCATATAGCCCAGGCTAGCTACTTTTATGGAGTCAAGGATGATCCTGAACCTCTGATTCCCCTGCCTCCCCCTCCTAAGTGCTGAGATGACAGGCGTGCATCTCCTCACTTGCTTTGCAAGGTACTGGGGATAAAACCCAGGGTCTGCTGCATGCTATGCAGATACTCTACCAACCAGCTACATCCTCAGCCCCAGAAGTCCCTATTTCTACCCTAAAACTGTAGGACATGTCATGATCCCATGATCCCATTTAGATGCTTCCCCCTCTGTCTGTCTGTTGTCTTTCTCTCTGAGTGTCTCTCTATCTGTCTCTGTGTGTCTCTCTCTGTCTCTGCGTCTCTCTGTGTCTGTCTGCCCCTCCCCCTCCCCCTCCCCCTCTCCTTCCCCCCCCCCCTCTCTCTCTCTCTCTCTCTCTCTCTCTCTCTCTCTCTTTCGATGCATATACAGAAGAGGTGAGCAGGGGCCCAAAGGGATCACATAAAACTGTGCTTCCAAACACAGCTACCCCAGTCACACTTAGAAATGAAGTTAGCGAAACCAAGACACCAACCATCTTCTGCTCTTTAAATTAATTGCATTTACACTCAAATACTACTTGATTCAGCTATTTGAGAACTTTCAGTAAGTTTAGAATATCTTAGGAATATGACTCCGACTGTCAAGCTTATAAACCCTAAATACAAATCAAGTGTTTGAGATGGAGATTTTGCAACCCCATTGAAATATGAAGTAAGTGTAAAATGTGTGGCTGGATTTTGAAGACTTATACACTATATATACACCACATACACTCGTGCGTGTGTGTGTGTGTGTGTGTGTGTGTGTGTGTGTGTGTGTGCGCGCACACACATACAAAACCTAAAAACACATACACACATACATGACATACATATATACATTACACACACCTCACCTACAGACATGTCTTTAAGAGAATGTGAAGTGTCTCAATAGTGTTTCATACTGATTATGTTACTACAACAAGAGTTTGAATGTAATGAGTTGAATAAAATAGAATATTAAAATACAAGGCTGGAGAGAAGCCTCCGTCAGTAAAGTGCTGCCTCCCAAGCATGAGGACCTGTGGTTGAAATGAAAACCCCAGGCATCGTGATGTGTACTTAGAATCCTAGTGGTGAGGAGCAGAGATGGGCAGCTCTTTAGGACCCACTGGCCACCCTGCTCGGTGAGTTCCAGGCCAAGGAGTGGGCAAAAAGAGTGGACAGCGCCTGACACCACCCTGGGTGAACAGACACTAGAGAATGTCCTCTAGCCTCTCGCTGTACTTATGCACACAAAGACACACACACCCACACACACACACACCATACCACATACATATATACATACATGTGCATATCATGTAGACACACCTCATGCATACACACACATCACACTTCATAGAAACCACTTCACACATACCACTTAGACACACACAATATACATATACTTACATATGTAACCTGAATACATATACACACATATCATACATACCTACACACACACCACACACATACACACTACCTATACACACCACCATGTACATACCATGTACATACACATATATAAACACACAGTACATACACACTACCTATACACACCACCATGTACATACCGTGTACATACACATATAACCACCTACATACCCACATATGTGTACCACCACATGCATAATACCTACATGCACATACAGAAACTATACACACATATCACATACACACAACAAACACACACATATATAGTTACATCACCACACACATGACACCTACACACTATACATATGCATCTACATACACACTCCACATATACATACTACATACATATGTGTAACTACTACATGCACACACACACATACACACTACATACAAAGGCAGCTTAAAGTCACCTATTTTGTTTTACTTGTTCAGTGCAATACCAAGAAAATGTTAACAGCTTCATGGCTGGGCTGTGTTGTATTTCCACAAGACAGCATGATTGGAAGAATGTTGATGCTTCAACTGGGTAGCAGTGGTCAATACAAAGGCGCAGGGGACATACTTGAGGCAAGTTCTGGAGATGCTTTGGGGGTGGCCTTGGCAGGCCTTGCTGAGGGACTGTAGGGTGTCCATGAAGAGAAGGGAACTCATGGGGGTCTGGGGTCCAGCTTTGGACTGGGTTCTGGCTTGAACCCTTTGATACATGCTGATGCCACATCCATGAATAAGGAAAACTTGTGGAAAAGAAACTTTGGCAGAGGACTCTAGGTTCCTTTAGGATGTATCAAATTCAAGATGCCTGCAAGATGTCCAGAAGGCAGTTGGATGTGCATGCCTTGTGTACAAGAGCAAGCTGATGGTGGGGATCTCCAGGAAGCAAGCACTTGGAAAAGAAAGAACTGTCCTCTAGGTAAGTACCTCCTGACAGATGGATGGCCATATATATGCCATCTCTGCTCTCTCAATCAGAGCAAAACCTCAATAAGCAAACAGTCCCTCTACCACAAAGTCTCTTCTGTGTGTCATCAGCTCCCTCTCCTCCTCCTCCTCCTCCTCCTCCTCCTCCTCCTCCTCCTCCTCCTCCTCCTCCTCCAGAAGAGACCATTACTCAGTTCTCCCACTTACCCACAAACTCTCCCGAGCCAGGTACTGTGGCAAAGGTAGCAGGAGCAGACAGGCCCCCACAACAAGCCATGGGTCGGAATGTTTGCTCAGACGCCTCCCGGTATCATTTATCTTGAGGGATGTCAACTCGAAAAATGTTAGTTCATGTCACTGTCAGGGTAAATGCCAAAAATTAGCTTTCTTTCATCAGAAAATGGAATAATTAACTTTGCAACTGTTTCCAAAAACTGCTAATTAATGTGTTTTAGTCACTTGATCTGTCAGCCTGCATGGCTAGCTGAGCCTGCAGCCTCAGCCCCTAGGGGATTCCAGTCCTTCCCGCACCCCCCCCTCCAAGTACGGCAGAACTGGGGAGAGTTTCAAGTGAGCACACTGGGAGACCAGGCCGCAGGAAATCACCACTGGACTGGAACATCAAAATCAGTCTTCTATCACCTATCTTTTCCATGTCGCTATCCCAGGGACTCTCACATTTGTGACTTAAGCTACTGCCTACTTGTCCCAAACATGAAGAACAGATTAGATTCCAGTCTGTCTCTTCCCCAAGATGGGAGGTCCCTAAAGACCTCTTAAGAAGAGGTCAATGCCTAGAAAGACACTTGCCTCTTGCACCTTGGGCTTTCCTATGATACTTGTGCCTGGGGAGGAGAAGGCTCAGCAGAACTTGCTGCTTTTCCCAAGGACTCAAGTTTGATTCCCTTGATCCATAATGGGCAGTTCATAATCTCCACGTTTTCCTGTGGATGTGACATCAGCATGTGTGCAAAGGGCTCAAGCCAGAACCCAGTCCAAAGCTGGACCCCAGACACCCCACAGTCCCTCAGCAAGGCCTGCCAAGGCCACCTCCAAAGCAAATTGTAAACGCTAGCTCCAGGGAACCCAATATTCTCTTTTAGATGTATGTGTATTTGTACATGCGCACATGCACGTGCTCATACACACACACACACACACACAAACACAAACACAAATAAATAAGTAAATAAGTAAATAAATAAATAAATAAAATCTTTATTTTTATAAAAACAAAGAATTACAGTGTACAGTCTGTGGTGGAGCTACAAGCCAAGTTTGCTAAAACTTACAGGAGACACCCCCCCCCCAAGCCTTAGATGTAGCAGTCAGGGATAGCAAGCCCTCAACCAACGGGGCTACTTCATACACCATCTCCTTTGTCTACACTATACCCAGCCCAGACCAGGTTGCTTCTTAGATGCATAGTCACATCTGCCCTGAAAACCAGCTTTGAATCCATTGCAATTAGCAGAGAAATTTTCGAACGCTGCAAATCTAAGCAAACATAAGACTTGAATATTAGTCCCCATTAAAATGCCACCATAGTAAGATTTTACATGCAAGTTATTTGCCTGGTATCCTTCACAGGGTTTCCAGTTATAGGTGGAATATTCTTCCACTCCCACTAATGGATGTGAGGTGTGTGTGTGTGTGTGTGTGTGTGTGTAATCCCCAATGGCAAATTATTTACTGTCCTCTGTATACCATATCTAACTACTTGAATACTGGCTACTAAGAGCTTTGCTTTCTCTGCACGGTTGCCATTGACCAGCAGAGCCATGTACTTGTGGCCACTGATGGGTTAACAGTTGGAAAAAAAAAAAAGACAGTTGGGTGGGACCAAGGCTAGACTGCATTTTTTCCCTCCAAAGATCTTTCCCAGCAGCAAGCAGAAGCGTCATGTCCTTTAGCTCTGTTGTCAAACTCCCTTAGTTTCACTTCTCCGGAGAGCAGTTCCCTGGTAACATTGTCACAAGAGTTCCCCCAGGAATGGTAACAAATGGTTGTTGTCTTAGCTCACTGAGTTTTGAGGTGTTCTGTTACATGCATTATGAGCTGATACAATTAGAATACATAAAACCTGGAATAGTATCCAGCCATTAAAAATGGCAGAAGCTCGATATATTGACTCTACAGCATGCCAACAAAGCAATTTTGTTGGAAAAAAAAATGGTCACCAAAACCGGTGTCTAGCAACATTCTTTCTGTAGAAGCCTACAGTTCCCTACTCTCATTGGGATCTTCCACCAGGAAGAAAAGACTAGCTGGCTCTTAAGGACTCCCCAGAGTTTGAGCCAGTGTGCTGAGATCTAAGTATTAAGACTAATGTGTGCAGTACGCCTCTCGCTCTCAATCACTCTCTCCTCCCCTGCCCTCTCTCCTGTGCGTGTGCGTGTGCGTGTGCGTGTGCGTGTGTGTGTGTGTGTGTGTGGTTTAAGAGAAGTAAATTCTTCCTTTGCTTTTGGTTGCAGAGGTTTCTATCCATCCAGACAGGAAGGTTGAGATGAATCACCTTGAATCATGGCAGACAGGACAGGAAGGGATGAAGGCAAATACAGACCCCCGTGAACGATTTCCTCGACCTAGGGCTACCTTCAGCAGCTCCACCAACTCCCAAAACAGTGCCACCAGTGGGAACCAAGTGGCCTGTGAATTCTTCTCTCTGTGTGGACACAGTGCCTATTGGAAGTGTCCAACATGGTCAAACCTCTCACACATTAAAAACAAGTTCAAAAGAGACCAAAGTATGAGTTTCTGGTCTTTTAAAAAAAAGGAGGTAGGGGAGGGGAGGGGGAAGGGGAGGAGGAGGAAGAAGGAGAAGGAGGAGAAGGAGAAGAAGAGAAGGAGGAGAAGAGGAGGAGGAAGAGGAGAAGGAGAAGGAAGAGAAAAAATACAGCAACGCCTAGAAGCACCCCAGCTTCATTTTTTCCCATATTCTACCCATGAAATGGCTACAGGCCATATGTGAAGAGACACAGGTCTCCACCTTTTAATGAAAAGGGTCTTAAACACTTTACAACCATCTCTAAATTTTTGGAGCAGGACAGATGGGTTCAGCACAGGCAAGATTCACCCAGCCTAGAAAGAGATCAAGCCCCGGGACAGTTGTAACTATAAACTGTAACTATGGTTGTTATTTTGTGTTGTTTTCTAAGTTACTTCTTAGTTCCGGGATAATTTGTTCTGCGGCAATAGATTACAAATTCATACACTCTTTTTTCAAAGCTGTCCCTCTGTCCCTGTCTAGGACATAACACTGAGTAGGAATAAATCAAGGACTGAGCCTGTGACGTATTTCCTGAAGGGATCCTGAAGTCTGAGAAACCTTCTCTGAAACAAGCCTGACTTTTGAATTCCTTTAACATTTTTTTAAGTTCCTTCCCTTTAAGCAAAATGTTGAGACTGAAAGAGAAATAGAACAGCCAGGGTACCCAAAATTACTGGAGTCTCTAAGAATACCTCTCTTCCTGGTCCTGTCCTGGAAGGTTTGCCCCAAGGCGGATACTGCCAGATGACGCGGGTTTGTGACCTTTGACTATTCACAGCGTCTGTCCCAAAGCCATCCTGCATCCTATTCCTCATTCTTCTCCCTGGCTTCTGACCCCTGGGTTCATTTCCTGTTCTCAACTTTCATTTCAGCCCAAGCCTTAGACCCCCAACTAGTGCTTTCCCTCATAAGCTGTGTTCCCCTTAACACCCAAGTTTAACTGGGCCATTCCTATTCATCAACTCCAAAAGTCAGGACCGGAAGTCCACGTTGCAAACCCGGAAGTTATTCATACTCGTTCTTCCCTCCACAGGCTCTTTCCTCCTCAGCTGATCTTTGAGAATCATCCCAGGCCGGGAGCCATTGTCCCCAGCCAGCGAGGCGCATCCCAGACGCACCATCTCCTCAGGCCCTTTTCCTGCTCTGTCTGGATTGGGCTCATTTACTAAAAATTAGTTGGGAATGAAAAAAGCCCCTAGTTTATTAGCGTGCTATTATTCCCTCCCGCCATCCCCCTGCAGCATGATGGATTGCCTGGTGAGGGGACGCAGCCCCAGCCGGGGAGCGAGCAGGCTCTGCTCGGTCCCCAGCGCAGACAGATGGGGAGGCCGAGTCCTGACCATGATTGATTAGCTCCGCAAAGCCTGTTGAGCGGAGTTCCATCAAGATTGATGCTTTCTCCTCATAACAGCATTTCCAAAAAGTTTCTATTACATTTTGATTATGTTTATAGAATCTCGCTGGTCCGGGGGAAGATGCAATCTCATTCCTTCCCCAGTGTGTGTCTGCGTGGGCCGCCACAGTGCCTCTCCCAGTTCGGCCTGCTTGGCCTCTTCACAGTGACCTTCGCTTGCTGGGCAGCAGAAGGGACCCCGGTAGCTTCCTGAGAACAAGTTAGAGAGAACTAAGGTCCACTGTCCTGGTGACTGATGCCCAGCATGGCATCTCCGGTTTTAAAGGGCTAAAGGTCTAGAAGGTTCTATGGCCTAGGCCTGAAGATAGAAGAAATTTCCGAAGGAGTTCCCCCAGATCTGCAGGTGGTGAGGGAAGAAACTACGTGGGCCTCATTTTTCTACCTGATTCCCAAGGACACAGCAAGGCCATGTCAAATGTAATAAGCATGATAAAATACATGTTTAAATATTTATATGAGTGTGTGTGTGTGTCCATCTTATCCCACGAGGGATTTTAGTGATGTTCAGGGCATGGTGGAGAATGAATAAGAGAGAAGAATTAGGAACAGAGAAATGCAAATTAGCAGAGAATGTCAAGACCAAAAGGAGGGAAATGAATATATATATATATATGCAGCATTGTAAGCTGCTATGCGGTCTGTATGGTTAGACTTTTAATTTGGTCTGAGTTTCCTGACAGTCAAAGTGAAAAAGGAAATAAATCAACTATTTTGGGTTGTTTTTTTTCTTACTGTCATTAATGAGGAAAAAAAAATTAAGTTCCTTGGGAGAATTTTAGATTTTTGTCTTGTTTTGTTCTGTTTGGTTTTTTTCCAAATACTAAGGAAATTTTTAATGTAAGATTTTGCGAGGGAGAGAGCTTCACATTGCTCACTAGTTTGCTTATTTGGGCATGGGAAGGGGGTTGTGTGCATGCCAAGGGGCACATGTAGCCATCAGAGGACAACTTTTAGAGATGCTGGGCTCTCCTTCCACCATGCGACTCCGGGGTTTGAACCCAGGTCATCATGTTTCCAAGCAAACGCCTTTACGCTCTGAACTATCTCCAGCCAGTCAGTTTATTTTTGTTATTGTTGTTTTCTGGGGCCGGGGAGCAAGCCCAGGGCCCTGCACATGTGTCTGTATTGTTTCCTTCCTTAGCTATAGATTTCGTTGTAATATACCTTGAAAATAAATGATACACTTTTCAAACAGTAAAAATTCAAAGCTCTAATTGAGAAGAACTAGTGAATTAAACAATGTTCTCAAAGTGACATTTTAGATGACATAGTGGAGGGACCTGTCTCTTACAGAAAACATTGGGTATCTGTCTCTTTCCCACTGCACCTTTCAAGACAGGGCCTCTCACTGTATGTGAGGTTCATTTCAGCTTGGCTGGGTAACCAGCAAACGCCTGGGCTCCTCATATCTCCACCACCACCGCCACCACCACCACCACCACTGCCACCAGCACCAGCACCACCACCACCACCATCACCACCACCACCATCACCACCACTGCCACCACCACCACCCCAGTGCTGGGATTACACACGCCACTGTATCCAGCTCTGACATGAATGCTGCGATCTGAACTCAAGCTTTCATGTTTGTACCCCGACTTTATTCGCTGAGCCATTTTCCCAGTCCCAAGCTTAGCTTTCTAACATTCTTTGAGCTGTCTCTTCTTTGGTTTGTTGTTGTTGTTGTTGTTGTTTGTTTTTTGTTTTTTTTCGAGACAGGGTTTCTCTGTATAGCCCTGGCTGTCCTGGAACTCACTCTGTAGACCAGGCTGACCTCGAACTCAGAAATCCGCCTGCCTCTGCCTCCCAGAGTGCTGGGATTACAGGCGTGTGCCACAACCACCCGGAAACTCCTCTTTGCTTTTAAACATGTACTAGTTTATCAGAATGAAACCACCATATTCTATGACAACATCAAGAATATGTAGTGAAGGCTGGAGATTTGGCTCAGCAGTGAAGAGCATTGGCTGCTCTTCCAAAGAACCCAGATTTGATTCCCAGCTCCAACATGGTGGCTCACAAATATCTGTAACCCCAGTTCCAAGGGATGAGATTTCCTCTTCTGATCTCCTCAAGCATGGAGCACACGTGTGGTCCTCATACAGGCAAGAAAAACACTCACCTGCATAAAAATACAATAAATATTTTAAACAAATTTTAAGATTTGCATCATTAGCAGACATATGAATACGTGTTCAACATCGCTAATCATCAGGAAAATTCCAACAAAAACCACAAAGAGGCATCACTTAACATCTGTTAGAACAGTTAGTATCAATACTAAAAGGGTAGCAAGTGTTGACAAGGTAGTGAAGAAACTGAGACCCTTGTTTTTGAGATAGGGATGATATTCTTCTGATGTTAGCAGCCGTGTTCTCTGAGTCTTGTGACTCAGAAGTTTGAATGAGAATGCCCACCACCACCCCTAGCCCCCATGGGCTCAGATGTTTGGGTTTTTGTACAGAGCCATATTGGGGTGTCATGCCACTTGGTAGGGATTCCACATTGATCAAGGTGAACTTCCTCTCCCAGACTTTGTTGAGCAGGGATTCCTGTGCTATTGAGGGTGGAGCACTCAGAGTGAAGGTGGAGTTCATTGTTTCTCCAGGTCTATGTATTCCTGAATTAAGCAGGTGACCCACCCAGCTGCCTGAGCAGTGGAGCCAAGCACCACCAGACACCAGATGACTTCCCCAAACTCAGCCTGGAGTATGGGGGGAGGGGCTTGCCCAAACTGTTAAATGGTCTGACCTCGATTAAAGTTGGGGCCTCGATTGGTAAACTATACTATCTTCCTGGCCCTCGTTCTTTTCCCCATCTATCCCTCAGCTTCTGTTCCAGGAACTCGGTTCACAGTAGCTGCAGGCAGCTACAGAATTCAACAGGTTTTTGATTTGATTGGTGGTGCTAGGTTTGGGGTTTGGTTGTTGGTTTATTTTTGGTTATTTTGTTTGTTTGTCTGTCTGTTTGTTCTTTAAGACAGGGTTTCTCTGTGCTGCCCTGGCTGTCCTGGAGCTCACTCTGTAGCTCAGACTTGCCTTGAACTCAGAGATCTGTCTGCCTCTGCCTCTGGATTACTATACCTTGAAAACTAGAGGGATTAGAGGCATGCACCAACACCACTGCCAGCCTGGCTCAGAGGCCTGACTACGTGGTCCCCAGTTGATGGTGCATTTAGAGAGGCTTAGGCCTTGTTGGAGGAAGTATGGCCCTGGTGGTAGGCTTTGGGAGTTTAAAACTGCTCCTACATCCATCTCTCTGCGTTCTATGGCTGAAAATGTGAGCAAGCCCTTAGCTTCCTCCTCCTGCTACCTGCTTCTGCATTCCCATCACAGACTCTAATTCTCTGGCACTGCGAAGCCAAATAAACTCTTTTTTTTTCCTATAAGTTGCCTTTGTGATGGCATTTTATCACAGCAATAGAAATGTACTTGCAAAATATTTGAATTTTCTTCTTCATACTTGTAAATGTATGTGTGAATATGCTTCTAATCCATATTTCACACAAAATACTGTTTCCCAATTTTAAAATGTTAAATATTATATGGAAAAGAAATAAATTTCCAGTGGCCTTGTGCTAAGATGAATGTCAAGGTTTCCTCATCCCTCATTACATGTAGTATTTCTAGGAGCATCATCCAAGGTGTCCCCATCTCTCCTGTCACATCACCCTACCAAAAGGACATTGTGTCTCTCATGGGTGATGGAAGAACAAGAAGGGCAGAGTTCCTTGATCCCACTGGTTATTAGGAATAAACTAATTGGACTCTCTCTGAGCTATCTTATTGCCCACACAAGCTCCGAAAAATACAGATTTTGCTTCTTTCAGAGACAGTTTGCTCAAGGCCTGCAGCTGGAATTCACTGGTAGATCACTCATCTACCATTCCCAATGCCCTGGGTCCAATCCACAGTTTAAACAAAACAGAGTTTGCTCAATTTAGCTTGCAACCAAAACAGTCTTCTCTCAGAAGCCAAGAGGAAGACTCAAAAATTCTCCAAAAAGTGTCACAAATCAAGCTCAGCCGGTGGTGAACAAGAAGTACGGACTCTTATCAATGCAAGGTTGGCTTAGCACTGAAGTCAACTAGTGCAAGGTAGGATACCAATAGAATGAAGAACAAAAGTAAAAACAAAAATCATCAAAAATGAAAAACACACAATCATTGCATCTGATGGAGGTAAAGTATTTAAGATATAATTCCAGTCCACAACTTCTTTTAAATTAGCAAATCAGAAGTACAAGGGAACTGCTTCAACATAATAAAGGTTGCCTAATTTAAAATAATGGCCATCGTATCTAAAGGAAAGAGACTCAGAGCTTTTCTCCTAAGATCAAGCTTAAATATTTACAGTGAACAACCAGAAAATGAAACTAGGAAAGTAGTTCAGTTTATAAAAGTATGAAAAAAGAATAAAATACTGAGGTCTAAATGAAACGAAAGATATGGAAGCCTCTGAAAAGAGCAAAATACCATAAGACACTAAAGATGATCTAAGCAAGAGAGAAGACACTCATACAACAGCATTGTTGCAATGACGTTACTCTTGGTAGCAATCTGTAAAAACCAGGGCAAGCCTATCAAGTTTTCATTGCCTCCGTTCATATATAGACAACCTGATTGGAAAATGTGCATATAAATTCAAGAATATACAGTAAAGCACAATAGAACCATCTGGGAATGTAGCTCGCTAGGGAAGAGGTTTTGCCTAGCTTGCAGGAAGCCTTGACTTCCAACCCCATTAAACTGGACTTAGTGGTGCACACCTGGAATCCCAGTCTTCAGAAAGTAGAGACAGGAGGATCAGAAGTACAGGGTCATTCTTTACATGGTGAGTTCAAAGCCAGCCTGGAGCACATGACACTTTGTTTGAATAAAAGGAGAAAGGGGAAGAAGGGGAGGAGAAAGAGAAAGAAGAGGAAGGAGAAGGCAGAGGAAGATAAAAAGGAGGAAGAGGAGAAGAATCAACAAAATAATCTTGAAAAGGAAGGTATATTAGTTTCTTTTCTTGTTGCTGTGACAATATACCAGGCAAAAGCAACTTGAAGGTTTATTTTGCTTTATAGTCCAAAGAGGGGTACAGTCCCTGATGATCTGGGAAGCCTTCACAGAAGGGCCTTGAGACAGCTGGTCACTTGCACCAAGTCTGGAAGGAGAGGGCTTTAAGTGCTGGTCCTCAGCACACTTTTTCCTATGACTCGGTCTAAGACCCCAGCCCATGCTGTGGTACTGCCCACACTAGGGTGGGTCTTTCCACCTCTTTAACAGAATCTAGATAATCCCTCAAAGACACCCCTAGAGATTTGTTTTCGTTGCGATTCTAACTCTCATCAAGCTGACAACCAGGGTTCATTGCCACCGAAGGACAAAAATCAGAAGTCTGACACATCCCAATTTCACAACTTCCATCTGAGATACAACTGAGACTCTGTGGTTCTGCATAAGGACAGAGGTTAAATAAACTGAATTGAATTTCAAAATTAGAAATAAAAGCTTACATTGTGGTCAACTTCTTTTCAAGACAACTCAATGGGAAAAGAACGGCTTTCTGGTGCAAAGACAGCTGGATCCTAGCACCCATGTGAAAAGCCAGCGATGGCAGTGTGCTAGCCTGTAACACCAGTGCTATAGGGGGCAGAAACAGAAGGATCTCTGGGCTTGCCAGCTGCCAGCCTAGCCCCAGCTCCTTTGAGAGACCCTGTCTCAAGGAAGTAAAATAAACAGTGATAGACTAGAACATCTGACATTCTGCTCTGGACCTCATCCCTTCACAGGTGGGTGCATGTATATATACACATACCATAAGCATATCACACTCACACACATATACACATACACACACACACACACACACACACACACACACAGAATCCAGTCATGATGGATAGATAGACAGATGAGTTGAAAACACCAAAAATATTTACATTTACATTATGTTTGTCCTTTAGCTATGTTTCGGTGTATATCAACATGTGGATGTGCACACATAAGTGAAGAGGTGTTGCATCCCCTGAAGCTGGAATTTCAGACTGCTGAAAGCCTCCTGGTGGGCTGGAGAGATAGCTCAGCGGTTAAGAGCATGGACTGCTCTTCCAAAAGTCCTGAGTTCAAATCCCAACAACCACATGGTGACTCACAGCCATCCGTAATGAAATCTAACGCCCTCTTCTGGTGTGTCTGAAGACAGCTACAGTGTACTTATTTATAATAATGAATAAATCTTTGGGAACTGAGCCAGCAAGGTTGTCCGGAGCAAGCGAGTGGGGTTGACCTGAGTGCGCAGGGTTCACCGGAGGGAGCAGAAAAATAAGAAAAGGAAAGAAAAGAAAAGAAAAAACAAGGAAAGAAAAGAAAAAAGAAAACCTCCTGATGTACATTCTGGGGACTAAACTCAAGTCCTGTGGAAGAGCAACAAGTGCTCTTACCTGCTGAGCCAGCTCTCCAGCCCTGTGACAGCATTATAATTAATAGTCCAAAAGTAAAAACAAATAAACAAACAAATGGAAAAAACAAAAAATTTCAAAAAAACAGCCCAAAAGTAAACCAACATAAATGTCCATTCATTGATGAACAAATAGCAAAGTCTGGGATAGCCACATAGTAGACTACTAGTCATAGGCAGACAAGGAGGAATTCCTGAACAACCCTGCCATGTGAATGAAGCTCAGAGGCATGCAGAGGGGCAAAGACCAGGCATGCACCACCATGTATGACACGGTCTCACTTGAGCAAGTGCTCGGTAGCAGTGCTGTGTATCCTTAGAGTGCACATGCCCCGAGTTCGACCCCCGTAATAAAACTAATAATAAAAGGTCCACAACAGTCAAATTCACAGAGTCAGGAAAGACATCATGCATAGCTTCCAGGGGCCAGGGAATGATGGGAGGGGGAGGTGACTGTCACAGGGGGTGGGGTTTCATGACGAAGGGATGAAGGACTCTGAAGCTACACTGAGGTGATGGACATACAGCTCTATGAACATACTAGAAGCCACTTGTAAAGCACGAGCTTTATAGTATGTAAATTATGTCCCAATAAAGCTACTATTTTAGACAAAAAAAAAGAGAGAGGAGGGAAGAAAACACACAAAATAAATAAATAAAATAAAACCATAACAGTGAAAAGGCAAACGACCCAATTAGAAAATCAGCAAAAGACCAGAAGAAACGGTCCATCAAACAGACATGAAAAGATGGTAACTATCATTACCCATAAGGAAAAGATGGCCCTGGGAGTCTGAGGCAGGAGGATAGTGAGTTCAAGACTGACTGAGCTACATAATGAAACCCTAGCTTGAAATAAGTAAGAATTCAAGAATGATTAAATTAGGTGCCTGCAGGATGGCTCAGAGGCTAAAGACAATTGAGTTTGACTGCTGGAATCCACAAGAAGCTGGGAGAAGAGAACCAACTGTACATCGCTGATCTCTGACCTCCATACATGCACTGTGGTACACACATGCACACATACACATCATGGACACACACGCATGAAAAACAAATTTCAAAAGAATGACCAAAATTTTTTTAAATGCCAATATCAAAGGCTGGCAAAACTTGGATCGCTGGAATATACCATTCCAGTGGAGATACAAAGTGTCCTTCTAAAAGCAATTCAGTGGTATGCTGTTGCTTTATAAGTAAGCATACAGTATTATGACCCAGCAACTGCACTCTTGAGTATTTATCCCACAGAAAGGAAAATAAGTGTTTTCACGTGAAGAAAACTTTGCAAAGACTGTGAGAATGTTTCATTAGTAAAAGCTACAAACTGGATCTGATAGATGAATGATTAAACCAATCCTGGTAAATCCATGCATAGAATAGAATTTAGCAGTAAAAAGGACCGAATTATTAATCTATCCACTTTCCATGAACCTTTAAGCACGTCAATCCTGGGATTGGAGGGATGGCTCCGCGGTTTGGAGCACTGAGATCCCCAGGTTCAGTTCCCAGCATTTACATAGCACTTCACAATGCTCTATAACTCCTGTTCCAGTAGAACTGATGCCTTCTGACCTCTGCAGGTACTGGGCATGCAAGTGGTACACAAACATACATGCAGGCAAAACATACGTGCACACGCGCACGCACACACATAAGAACATTTAAAAGGAAAAGATCTTACAAAGTTGCAATTTTATGGCTCCATTTGAGAAAGTAAAAATTTTAAACCCAAAAGGTAATGGTGGCACATGCCTTTAAGCCCAAGCACTCAAGAGGCAGAGGCAGGTAGATCTCTGTGAGTTTGAGGACAGCCTCATTCGACAGAGTGAGTTCCAGAACAGTCAGGACTACCCAAAGAAACCTTGTCTCATAAAACGAAAATAAACAAACAAAAAAACAGATGAGTGATTGCCAGGGATCAGAGTGGGGGTGGGGGACTGGAACTCGGGACGAAGTTGATGACCTGTAAAGGACACCACGAAGGAACCTACTGTGTGCGTGGTGACTGGTGGTGGACACACAACACCACGCATGATATTGAATTGCATATAGCTAAATGCACACATCCAAATGCAGGCAAAACTGTGGGGGTGAAGATGAAATTCACAGGCTGTATAGAAAACAACACTGTACGTTTTAAGACAGCAACCTCTGGGGGGTTCAGTAAAGGACACACAAGATCTCTTTGCTGTTAATACAACATATGAATCACGTGTTCTTCAAAGTTAAGTTTTTGTTAAAGGAATGCATGGTGTGATCGAGGAAGGAGGGGACAAGGGAGAGAGGATGTGAGAAGGAGGAAGAGAAGTCAAAAGAGGTGAAAAGGAACATTTACCATGGATATGCTCTTCCCCAGAGCCCAAGTTCTCTACCACTGACTGGAGACAGAGATCTTTGTTACACTTGTGAACTGTGTATGTGTGTGTTCACACACTCACCGCAGTGCACGCCTCACACAGTGCACGCATGGAGGTCAGAGGATCACTTACTGGAACAGGTTTTCCCTTCCACCATTCATGGCCCAGTGACCGAACTCAGGTCATCAGGCTTGGTGCCAAGTGCCTTTACCTGCTGAGCATCGTGCAGCCTCCGAGATAAACACTTTACCCCCATTTTAAAAGGTGAAGAAACTGAGTTCAGGGAATGGCTATCCCAGTCTCCAAGCCACATTTTGAGGATTCAAGATTTCAATCCCTACATTCCGTCTCTCCTGTCTGCTTCCGTCCTTTAGCCAAACACAGGCATCAATCAAACGTAGGCAACGGCTCCATTACTCAAGAGGAAATTGAAGCCAGACTGTAAGATGCAGTCCACAAAATTCATGATTTCTTCCTCCCACCCCCAGCTCCTTCGACTGGGTCCCTTTTTTCAAGTGGATCAGTTTTTATTTCTGCATTTATTGCATATGCAAATTACAGATGAAAGCATCTACTACCCAAGTCATTACTCAGAGAAGTATCTCCCCAACTGCCACCGGACGAGGACGAGGACCGAACAGCTTGTGGTTAATTTGCTATATAATCACTGCCTGTGACAGGGGGGGCAGGACCGTGCCTGTGCTAATATTAGGAAAGAGGAAACTGAGCAGAGAGGATCCCTGGGGTGTGGGGAGAGAGGGTGGTATTGAACCAGAGAGAAGAGAAGGGAGCTGCTAGGACGACAGTCAGGAGGCCTGCCTCACTTAGAGGCTTCTGGGAGGGTTGCCTACACCACCAAATGACAAATGGATTCCTCCCATTGGCCACGCCTCTGTGGAAGAGCTAACCGGATCCCCCATTGTCCTAACCTCTGCCACTTCCTAGTCAATGAGGCCACTGCCAACACTCAGAGCAGGGTGTCTGTACACACAGGCTGTGAATGCCGGGATGGATACCTGCAGAACGGGCCATGGACAGGCGGAGATCTACCAGCAGGCAGAAAATATAGGCACCGGGTTCCGTACACTAACAATTCAGAAAGAAGAAAGGCCATCAACCCAACTTTTGTAAATGAAAGGAGGCTGTGAACAAGCCGATGCCAGATCTGGAAACTTAAATATGAGGGCTGACGAAAGGGTGCTGAACTGCCGTCAATAGTCAAAAGGAATCCTCCACTCAAACCTGTAGGATTGACCAAACTCAAAGTGTTTGACCCAGCACACTGTGCTTGCCAGGGTGTGAGAGCGCCGGCGCTCTGAAGGTTACAGGGAGTGTAAAGCGGTAGTTTGCATGGATGGCAACCAGCACGCTCCATCAAAAGTTTTGGCTCACGTGCCCGCTGACCCATAAATCCCACTGCTGTGGAACGGATTCCTCAGACAGACTCGCATATATGCATGCAAAGTTGGATTCCGGGGCTATTCACTGCAGCGCGGTTTATAATAACAGAAGATTGGAGACAGCCTGAGTGTCCATCAAGAGGGGACTACTCAGACAAATTGCCATACATCCTTAGGATGGAAATCTTTATGGCTGTTAAAAAAGAATGAGGCGGCTCTTTATGTACGGATATGAAACAATCTCCAAGATATATTGTTACGTGAAGAAAAGCAAAGTGCTGAACGTTGTGATTAGAGTGTTTGTGTGTAGGGGGTGAGGTTATACACACACACACAGCTCTGTTTATGTACACGGAGTGGCAGATCTGTGCTTCTGAAGCAGAGACAAGGTCCTGGTGGCCGGGGTCAAAGAAGGAGAGAGGTTTGTTAGTCATTGTTTACACCAGTTACCTTTCAGTTGATAGGGCCTATGCGTATTTATGTGTACATATCACCAGTTGTTTTATTTTTTTATTATGTTGTATGTATGTAGGCACAACATGCAATCGCACACAGAAGACAACCTGCAGGAGTAGGTTCTCTCCTTCCCCATGCGAGTGCCAAGAATCAAACTCAGGTCAGTCTTGGTGGCAGACACCTCCACCTGCTGAGCCACCTCCCCAGTCAGTGATGTTTTAAACCCTCTGTTTATCCTCCTTTCTCAGGAATCAAAGCTGGTCCTACACTCAAGGCCTTGCATATTTGACCTGAGTTCATCACTCACTTCCTCATCACCACAACAAGGATGCTCCTCTTTGGGCACACTCCCTTCTCCCTAAGGCACCGTGTTCTCCGGCCTCACAGCCCTCACATCCGCTGTCCTGTGTTCAAAACACTCTGCCTACCTTTACTTGTCTTAGACCCCCTTGCTCATTCTTCAAAGGCCAGGACCAAAATGACTCCCACAGTATGGCCTTTCCTCACTTCCTCCTCTTCTGTGTCTGCCTAGCACCCTAGGAAGACTCTGACCCAAAATAACGGGGACAGTGGCTGGAAAAGGGCTCACCCAGAGCGTACGACATGCCACTTTCCCCAGATAGTGAGTGAGAGATAGGGCAGAGTCCCGGAACATAGCCGGATTCCCATTCCAGGACTCTGCCCCAGGCTTCTGTGTGGATACCTCAAAACATGTGGACACGGCGAAGAGTCTGAGCAGCTATCAGTTTGAGCTGCTATAACCAAGTACTATAGACGGCATCCCAACAGCAACAGTTTCCTGCCCCAGCCATCACTGGGTAAAGGCGCTTACCGCCAAGGGCCTGCTAAGTGATGATGAACTGAGTTCAGTCCCTGGGACCCATGCAAAGGGGAAGGGAAGAAACTGACTCCACAAAGCTCCCACCTCCCCCTCGACACACATCACACACATACACAGACAGACAGACAGACAGAGAATAAATACAATTTTTAAAGAGAACTAAAAGCACTAAATCCTGACAAGGATAAGAGCGACTGACACCCGCACACAGAAAGAGAGCGCAGAACAGTACAGCAGCCCAATTATCTATTGCCAATGTCTAGAAAATCCACAAGGATTTTATCAAAAAAAGAAACAAGCACACACTTCAAAAACACTGTACACAGATACTCATTGTGGCTTTATTTATAATAGTCAAACACTGGAGACAGTACAAACCCCTAGCAATAAGAACATGGAAGGGACAAATTGTGATATAGTCAAATACCACACAATAGGAAAGCAAAGAATAAATATAAAATTGCAAAAATATAAAATATAAATGTAGGAAAAGATGTGATAGCATGATTCCTTTCACATGATATTCAAGAATAAGCAAAATTGAACTGTGACAATGGAAGTCAGAATGATTAGACGCCCTCCGGGGGCCTCAGAGTCCTCTGGTTCTCTGTAGCGGGTGGAGGAGGAGAGAAAAGAGAAGGTGGACTCAACTCATAGTCTCTTATGCCTATGTTTCTGTTCACAGTCCACTAATGAGAATTAGTCACGTGACCCCACGCACATGCATGGGAGTATGGGAAATGTAGTTCCTATCTGGGCAGCTGTTCCTATACTATGAAAGAGAGAAGGTATGAAGTTTCAGGGGCCAGCTAGCCATCTCTGCCTCACCTGGCCATGCCTAGTGAAGAAGATGATGATGATGGTGATGATTACAAAAGTGATGGATATTGTAATAATAACCAGTACTAGGACAACAGTAACAACAGTCCACCATCAGCACTTCCCCAAACACGAGCAGTATGCTAAGAACTTTCCAAGAATCATGCAATCCAGTCTCCCATTATTCTGATGGACTCAGAGGACCTCTTCTATGTAATCGGATCCCGCCCATTTCCCCTGTGGTGATCTTCACTGCCATGGTCACCTCTCAACCTAGGACAGACAGGTAGTGGTAGTCCCCCACCCCCAGGCCTGAGAAAGAAACACAAAGGTCACTTAAGGAAACTAAGACCTGAAGTGATAAGAAGACAGGTCCATTAGTAAAGTGCTTCTGGGCAACCGTGGAAACCTGAGTACAGATTCCCCAGAACCCACCTAAAAATCCAGGCATGAATGCATGCAACTCTAATCCCAGCCCCAGGAAGGCAGAGGCAGGAGGATCCCAGGAGCTCCTCAGCCAGCCCATCTAGCCAGACCAGTGAGCTCTGGGTTCAGAGAGAGACCCTGTCTCAAACATAAACCGAAGGGCAACCAAAGAAGACACCCAATGTTGACCTCTTACTTCTGCACAAACAACACACATGTATATACATCTGCACACACATGCTTCTGCACAGACATGTGCACATACACACCCAAATTTACACCTAAAAATTTTAAATATGAGGCTGGAGAGATGGCTCAGCCAGTAAGAGCACTGACTGCTCTTCTGAAGGTCCTGAGTTCAAATCCCAGCAACCACATGGTGGTTCAAAACCATCCATAATGAGATCTGACACCTTCTTCTGGTGTGTCTGAAGACAGCTACAGTGTACTTACATATAATAATAAATAAATCGTTGGGCCAGAGCTAGTGGGGCCAGAGCAAGTGGGACCTGAGCAAGCGGGGCCGGAGTGAGCAGAGGTCTTGAGTTCAAATCCCAGCAACCACATAATGGCTCACAACCATCTGTACAGCTGCAGTGTACTCATATACATAAAATAAATAAATGAATCTTTGTTAAAAATTTTGAATTTAAAAAATTTTAAATGATATTATCCCTCATAAGCAATTGCACAGTTATTATGTAACCATTAAAATGAACAAATGGGAATTTTTAATTGAATATTTGAAGTGACCCACACCTGTAATCCCAGCATTCAGGAGGCTAAGGTAGGATTGCCAGGAGTTTGAGGCTAACCTGAGCTATATAGAAAGCACCATCTCAAGAGAAAGTAGTAAGTAAAAGGCATGCGGAGATAGCTGAGAGGTAAGTTTGGCTCAAGATGGCGGCTCCTCATCTTCATTCTTCATCTTCTCTTCATCTCTCCATAGGAAGCCTTCGGCCTCGTGTTCAACGGTGCTGGCTCTGCCCTTGCCAGGATGATGGGGCGTGTCCTACACCTTAGAGGCAGCTGCTCGGGCAAGAAGATCCTATTTGATTCTCACTTGGCTTCATTACACACCGCTTTTCATTTCTTCCACATAATAATTTTTTCTGAAAGCACTAGCTTTCCAGCAACTCAGGTCGATGGGTACTTTTCTGGAGACCAGGCCCTTGGAACTGGCTACACCACATTGCCCTTCTGGAGCCTGGGTACAACTCACTGACCTGAGGATGTGCTGAGGCAGGTGGGAGGCTCAGTCTGAACCAAACCTTGAACCACCAAACCCCATTAGCCTTCCAGACACTAACATCGAACTTGGTGAAGTCCCCGCACCCCAACAATCTAGTAATCTGAACTCTATGATCCCCACTTGGTGGAGAAGGAATAGAGGTTAAATAGAAATGGAATAACCACATTTCATTCACTCAACCACTGCAATATCAATCACCTAAAATGAGCCAAGCTCAGCAGTAGGAACTAAAGAGTAAGAGGGTGAAAGGGAGAAAAGCCAGTAGCAAAGAGGCAAGTGGAAAAAATATATTGAAAATAATTGTTTGGTGTGACCACAATTGAATAGATGGCTGCCGTCCTCTATTTCTTTTTGAATCAAGCCTTTGCCACAGAATATTGAAGTCCATATGCATGCATGCATGCTCGTACACGCACGCATGCACACACACACACTTGCTTTCGCCAATGAGATGTAAGCAGTCCTCCTGAATCGTACTTGCATAGTGAGCCTGTCCTTTTACATCTGAGGCAGCACAACCATGGGCCTTGAGAACTGATAACCCAGGAGACCGGAAGAGCAGAGATGTAAGCACACAATAGCTGAGCCACCAACTCATAGCTAAAATAAGCATTTATTGCTGACTGTCTCTGAGATTCTGTCCTGTGATTGTTACATAGAAACAGTACATTACTGAGCAATATGGAGGCTGGGAGTCAATGAATTAAGAAAGCAGTTGATAAAGCTTGGGTTTAGATGATGGAGTGAGAAGGGTCATCGTTGGAAAAGCAACATTGGAACAGATGTAAGTGTCTCTTAGACATGTGAGGGTAGACAAGTGGGAAGGAGCTCTTTCCAGGGAGAGGGGACAGCATGTGCAAAGGCTCTGAGGTGAGGACCAGCAGAGAGAAGAGTACATTCCTCAGAAACAGCCAGGGAGCAAAGAAAGGGTGGTGTCAGAGAAGTCAAGGAAAAGCTCTAAAAAAGTTTTTTCTTGAGGCTGGAGAGATGGCTCAGCTGTTAAGAGCACTGTCTGCTCTTCCGAAGGTCCTGAGTTCAAATCCCAGTAACCACATGGTGGCTCACAACCATCCATAATGAAATCTGACGCCTCTTCTGGTGTGTCTGAAGACAGCTACAGTGTACTTAAACATAATAAATAAATAAATCTTTAAAAAGAAAGAAAGAAAGAAAGAAAGAAAGAAAGAAAGAAAGAAAGAAAGAAAGAAAGAAAGAAAGAAAGAAAGAAAGAAAAAGAAAGAAAGTTTTTTCTCCAGGTGGTGATGGCACGCACCTTTTATCCCAGTACTCAGGAGACAGAGGCAGGCGGATCTCTGAGTTTGAGGTCAGCCTGGTCTACAGAGTGAGTTCCATGATAGCCAAGGCTACACAGAGAAACCTTGTCTCGAACACGAACACACACACACACAATCACATTTCAGGGTTGTGAGAAGCTAGTGTCAAACACAGAGGTTACCTGGGGAAGATCCCTTCTGATTACTGAATGGAGGATAAATTGGAGAAGCGAAAGAGAGGAGTTGTGGAGAGGCTGCTGCATTCACCCAAAGGCTGGTAGTGGCCCAGACTAAGGAGGTGACTGCAGAGAGAGAGAATCCCGGTGCTCATTCAGGAGGCAGAGACAGGAAGACTGAGAGCTGGGGACAGCCTGGTCTATATAGTTAGATGTTTGTGTTTGTTTGTTTGTTAAATGCTGAGAGATAGCTCAGTGGGTAAGAGTTCTCATTGTGCAAGCATGAGGATCAGAGTTCAAATTCCCAGCACTCACATAAAAGCCAAGAATGGTTGTACATATCATATATATGTACATACATATACATGCATGTACATGTATGTACATATATATGTATATATGTATACACACACACACACAAACACACATATATATCACCCCAGCTTTGGGTAGGTTCTGGGAACTCACTGGCTGACAGCCTACAAAATAATGAACTTCTGGTTCAGTGAGAGGCCCTGTCTCAGAGCAGTAATATAAGTGGCCTCTGTGCACATGTATGTTACACACCAAAGACATGCATGCAATCCTGCATGCTCATGCACATACACACACACTACATACATACACACATATACATATACCACATACACACACATACACACACCACATACATACACACACACACACAAACACACACCACAGACACAGTTAATAGAACTTTTTTAAAAAAATAAGTATGTGTGTGTGTGTGTGTGTGTGTCCATTAATCTTCAGAAAAAGTACCAAGTTCTGTGGAGAAAACTAATTTTAATATTTTCTAAAACCTTAATCTATATCTTGCACCGTGATCAAACATTAACTCAAACCTGATCAAAGAATGAAGCTCATCAAAATTTAAAAATAAAAACCACCTACTTCAAAGAATTCTAGTAAGAAAGTGGAAAAAACAGAAGTGGACACTGGTGAAGATTATCTGGGTGTGAAACTGTGACTTCATTTTAAAAATGGAATTTTATATCTTTAGGCACAACTGGGGTCAAGCCCAAGGCATGCATTAGGCAGTATCCTACCCTTAGCCCAAGCTGTCCACTTTAGAGTCTGTGGCCTTTATTCCACTGTATTATCAAAAGAGAGGTAGAAATGAAAAAAACCTAACACCATAAAACATCAAAACTGAGGTTATCTAGTTCTCACACAGCTATTGGAGAAAGTCTTTAAAACTGGGTCAAACACAGTCACAGGAGAATGACCCACAGGGCCAGTAAGAGGGCAAGGACAGGTAAGGGTACTTGCCACCAAGCCTGGTGACCTGAGTCTGACCTCTGGAATTCACCTGGGAGCAGGAAAGAGCCAGCTCCCACAGGCTAGCCTCTGACTCCACACATGCGATATCGTAACTGCATACATGCATTCTTACACAGAGACAAATAAATAGTAAATATCAAATAACCTTTCATTTAAAAAATAGTTTCTATAAGAAAAACAATGGATGAGTTGGATCTCATTAAAATTTACAATGTTTAGTTTTTTGAAAGATACTTTAAGGTGAACAAAAATTTCAGGCCATAGGCCAGGGGAAATGCTTTCAAATGACATGCCTGATACAGACTTTGTATTACAAAGACAGAAAGCCAATCCAGACTTTGTCCGAAGCAGAGAGTTTAAGTTTTTTATATAAGTAAATTGTGAATAAACACTTGCCAAATAAGCACTTGAGAAGTTACCCCATCATTACCTCAGAATTCAGATCAAACCCAAAATCAGGTCAGTCACAGTGGCACATGCCTTTAATCCTAGCACCAGGAGGCAGAGGCAAGCAGATCTCTGTAAGTTCAAAGTCAGCCTGGTCCACAAATAGAGTTTCAGGCAGCTGGGTGATGGTGGCGCATACCTTTAATCCCATCACTTGGGAGGCAGAGGCAGGCAGATTTCTGAGTTTAAGGCCAGCCTGGTCTACAGAGTGAGTTCCAGGACAGCCAGGGCTACACAAAGAAACCCTGTCTTGGGAAAAAAAAAAAAAACATTAAAAAAAAAAAAAATCAAGTTCCAGGATAGTTACATAGAGAAACCCTGTCTTGAAGGGGGGAAAAAACAACAAAAACAAACAAACAAAAACAAAAACACACACAAAAAAACATAATCAGAAGCCATCATGGTCCTCCCAGCATGACCAAAACATACGGACACATAAACTATTGCCAGGGACAGGGAGTGCCTTGAGTTTGCCCATGGTGGCAGTGAGAGTGTAATATGGCACAACCAAGCA
Source organism: Apodemus sylvaticus (assembly GCF_947179515.1). Taxonomy (NCBI): domain Eukaryota; kingdom Metazoa; phylum Chordata; class Mammalia; order Rodentia; family Muridae; genus Apodemus; species Apodemus sylvaticus. Next base: position 146,090,272 of record NC_067476.1, read on the forward strand.
GAAAAAAATTTGAAAGTTAATTTTGTTTTTGTTACTGAAACTCCAGCTAGCCTGGAACTCTCTATGTAGACCAGCTTCCTCAGACTCACAGATCTGCCTGCCTCTGCCTCTGCCTCTGCCTCTGCCTCTGCCTCTGCCTCTGCCTCTGCCTCTGCCTCTGCCTCTGCCTCTGCCTCTGCCTCTGCGTGCAGGGATTAAAGGCCTTCCCTTCCCTATCATGCTCAGCTTGGAGGGTTTTTAAATGTTTACCATTCACCAGCAAATGATCACCATCCTGCTCCTGGGAAAATCAAATTATATGTTCACACAAAGACATGTACAATAATTTCCATAATATCAAATGTCCATCAGCAGCTGAATAGGTAAATATATTGTGGTATATCCATACAGTGTAAAAGCACTCAGAAATCCTGAGACAGTCAAATAAAATGGGTGAGGGTCAAAGAAATTATGATTGAGATAGGCCACAGGAAAAAACACATAGTGTATAACTTCCATCTACATAAGATTCTATAAAAAAGAAAACTACTCTTTCTCATTTTTTTTTTACATTTATTTAGCAAAGAGAGGGCCACTTGGAGGTTGGTGGACTATTTTCAGGAGTCAGCTCTTTCCTTTCACAAGGTGGGTCCCGGGGATCGAACTTGGGTCAGCAAGCTTGGCAGCAAGTCCTTTAACCCACTGAGCCATCTCATGTGCCCTCAAACTACTCCTCTTCCGTGATAGGAGGTGAGACAGTGACTGCTTGAGGACTGAAGGGAGAGGCAGGCAGGGATGAGGAAGCCTTACAGGAGGTCATAAGGAAACTTTGGAAACTGATGAAATGTCCACGATCGTCAGTGTGGTGAGGTCTCCCAGACATATCCGATGTGTGAATCTTTAAATTCTTGTCAATCGTACCTCGAAAAGGCTGTACAAAGTTACTAGTGCTCAGGTGCGGCCGATGAGGGGGAGGGCCTGCCAGGAGTGATGCCCAGCTATCGTCTGAGATGGATGGAGGTGCCGTAACCTGGCATGAAACTGTGAGAGGGGACTGAGGGGAAGCTGCGGAGAGGTGGGGAGCACTCCGGAGCAGAGTGTTAATGGGAGAAATTGGGCATCTCTGCAGAGGGGTGTTCGTCCACTAAAATGAGAGTCTGTGGTTTAAGAAACGGAGGAGAGGATACCCAAGCAAGGAGATTGCGCAGTGTAGAAAAGGAAGGGGAAGGGAAATGGGCATGGCCTGGGGCGGTGATCTTCAGAATGCAGTGGACAGATGACAGGAGAAAGAAGACCTCGAAGGCAGATGGAGGGATGGTTATACAGAGCACAGTAGAGGTCACGTGATGGGGGATTTCTTTTCAGGGCACCATGGGAGGGGAGCTGAGAGAGAAACCTGCTGTATTTGCTAAGACAGGAAGACAAAAGTCAGGAACCTTCGAAAAGGTTGGTGTAGAGACAGGAGAAATGAAGGGGTCGTCTTTAGAGCAACCAAACCTTGAAGAAGATTTCACACAAGCACCTAGATCCCTGGATTGCAAGATCAGCTTTCCCAGAGGCACCTCTATCTGGAAGCAATGTATCTGTGGAAGACAAGCAGACAAGCAGACAGACAGACAGACAAACAGGCAGGCAGGCAGGCAGGCAGGCTTGGAGACAACCCCAGGAGACCAAGTGAGGGTAGAGAACAGGTTGGAATAGAAGAAAATGAGGCAAGAGCAAGACCCATGACGTCTTTAGAACCTACTAGAACATCTCAAGCCCACATCTTGCCCAGAGCAAGGTGTGTCCAGGCCTGGAAAAGATGTCCCCAAAAGGACACAAGAAAGAGAGGACACACGACACCTGGCTCACACACCTCCTCCCTGTGTGCTCTCCTCTCTGACAGAGATCAAAGTCATTCCCTCCATTGGGCTGAGAAGAAAGAGAAGCACATGAGTTAAGGGACTTCTCCCAAGGTCAGAGGGCTTTGCTCTAGTCCCTCTCTGGGGAGACTAGTGCTCTTCTGAGGGTTCTAGAATAAGGTCCCCGGGGGCCAGACTTGACCCCCGAGTGTCTATGCGCCAGAGCCTCTGAGGCACTAAGCATGAAGGAAGGAGCACAGCTAATTGCCTGTACAAATTAACTCTAATGTGCTTGGTATCGACATACTTATCTTTCTTTAATTACATTAATCAATTAATGAAGAAGATGGCTCCCTCTTATTATGATTTCCAAGGCCCATATGCTCTTGGAGCTCCAGCTGCAGCTTGTCTCTCCTCTCTGCCCTTGGCTGAGAAGAACAGGGGACAGGGTGGACATCTGTAGAATAAATGGACACCCCCACCCCGCCTGAAATCGAGGTCCAAGGATCAAGCTGAGAAAATGAAGGTAAATGGTAGATCAAAGGTTGCTCATTCAAGAACCCTTTCCCACACTGTTCACAGATATTGGACCCACTGGCGTTTCCCTGGAAGGTGGTCTTTCTCTGGGCTGCCCATGCATGCCACAGTCCCGTGACAGGGCTAAGGACATAATCTGGAGATGGAGTGATTGTCTAGCATGGATAGAGCCCTGGGTTTCATCCTCTGCAAAAAAGAAAAGCATTTATGACATACCTGTGCTATGGCATAGCTAACTCCCATCAATAAATGTCTAAGTCAAGCCATAGGTTCCAGCCACCTCCTGACTTCTGGAACCCTTCCCTATAACAATCTCAGGTCCTATTGAGGAATAATTGGCCAAAAACCCAAAATCACCTTTGGCTATCCATGGTTGACCAATGTCTTTAATCCCAACACCTAGGAAGCAGAGACAAGCAGAGGTCTATGACGTCAAGGCCAGCCTGGTACACACAGGGAGCTCCAGCCATTCAGAGTTACACTGTGAGGCTCTGTCTGAAAAAAATAAGCTGTTCACATGTAAAGTATATAAGTTTGTACTCATATGTGTCGATTAAATATCCTTCTTCTCCAACTTTGCTGCTGATGCTGTAGTTGATATAGACCACAGCCTCTGCCCATCACTTCTGACACACACACAAACCCCTTTAGTTAGGGGTAGAAGGCCATAAAAGACTGTAAAATCCTCCTGTTGGTGTGTGGGTCTGAGTGCGCTCACCTGTGTGCATGAGCGTGAGGCCACACATGGATTTCAGGTATTGTTCCACATCTTATTTTGGAGACACGGAACCTGGTGCTCACTGGTGGTTTTGGCTGCACCAGCTGTCCAGTGAGCCCCTAAGCTCTGCCCGTCTCCAAGCCAGCTTTTAGCACGTTCCTGTGTGCCTGCACACCATCTCATGGACTGCATGCTTCAAACAGGCCACCTCCATTCCCTTTGTCACTGCCAATCTCAGCACGAAGCAAGCCTCCAGCATCAGCATCACCTGGGATGGGGCCCAGCCTCCTGGCATCTTAAGGAGCCACCCAAGAGACTCCAGTGATTTCTCAAACGGAAGGCAATGGCTTGAGGAATTGTGTTAACTGAGCCTCTGAATCCTTTGGGTTTCTACTCTAATCACTTCTGTTATCTTTTCATAAAGAGACAATTAACTTCCATTTGTCAAACCATCCCATGTGGCGGAGACTGTGCTAAGCACAGTCTATTGCGTTAACTGTTTGAGCCAACCCAGCACTCAGCTGCCTATTTTACAAAAAGAGGAAAACGGAGTTGGAAAGGCTGCTGAATTTTGTCTACCTATTAAGAGAAGTCCAGGGAAATGGGGTTCACAGCTTCATCCTGACCCCACGTTCTCCAAACAGGACCGTGGGCGCTGTCACACCTGGATGGCCATGTTATGCCTTGTTCTCGTTCCCAGGTGCAAATGCTCCTCTCGGGTGCAATTGTCTGACAACTTTGTCTCCAACTGACAGCTCATTTGGGAGAGATTGCAGAAGCCTCATGAGGTAAAGCCTTGGAGGAGGAAGTTGTCCACTCAGGGGTGGGCCATGGGGGTAGATTTGCCCTCGCTTCCGGCCTGACTCTCTGCTTTCTGGCCAGAACCATGCTGGAAGCAGCTGCCAAAAGACCCTACTGCCACAAACCAAGTTGACAAGGCTCCCCTCCCTGATGGACTGTTCTCTCTGAACTGTAAATGAAAACAAACCCTTCGCAGTAAGAAAAGCAAGTAGAGGGCTGGAGAGATGGTGCAGCGGTTAAGAGCACTGACTGCTCTTCCGGAGGTCCTGAATTCAAATCCCAGCAACCACATGGTAGCTCACAGCCATCCGTAATGAGATCTGATGAGATTCTGGGGTGTCTGAAGACAGCTACAGTGTACTTACATATAATAAATAAATAAGTCTTTCAAAAATAAGAGTAGAAAACTTTCAGAATATTCTCCCCTTTAATCACTAGCTTCCCCTCACACCTCAGCCCTCCCCTCCCTAAGTTTCTGCTTCTTAACTGTCTTTTTAAAAGTGCTTGAAAGCACCAACCTCCCTCAACAGACATCATAGGTTTTCATTTTATGAAAATCGTGTGACTCGGTTGGCTTCTCAAAATGCAAAGATGGACACAAGTTTCCTCTCAGACTGAAATGGAGCTAGAAGTGGAACCTTGGTAGAACAGTTTTGGATCCTTTCTGCTCAAGAGAGTACAAACCTAAATTTTTTCAAAAAAAGAAGTGACTTCAAAGCCAGCTCTTCCTTAGTTCTGATGTTTTAATCAGCCAATCAAATCACCCCATGTAAGCAACTGAACTAATCACTCATGCTAAGTCTCCGGGAAGTGTAAGGTGGGTCCGGTGTTTTTCAAAGATGAGATGATAAACAACCAGTGTCTTCAGCAGAAACAATGACCAAATCACAAACAGAGAGTTTAGAGTAACCAAAATGTAGTTCACCTGATTTCCAGTCCCCATGGTGGAGATAAAAGTCCCAAATCTCAGAAAACAGTCAGTTGACAGCACCACATGTGGCTTCCCTCAGTACCTATGAGTTCTGTTTCCCTCAGCCATGGCCTGAGCCCAAGGCTCCCACAGAGCAGAGCACCCTGGCCAGAACCAAGGTCAAACAGAAGAAGAAATGTACAGCCTGCTGTAACAAATATCAAATATCACATCCAGAAGATAAACCTTTCTCTCGGTTCTGGAGGCTGGAGGTCAGGGGTCAGTGTCCCCGGGTCTGGCATAGGCCATCTTGTCACCTGATAGAGAACTCTGGTCTCTTCATCCTCTGAATGAGGGAAACGAGTCCCATTCATGAGACCCTGTCACCATCTGAAAGTTTTATCCCCTATAACATCTCATTGTGACACTCCATCCAAAGCAGGCTCCCTGGGGTCAGCAGAGAAACTAGCCTTAACAAGGACCGCATCTCCTTTTTACACCACCCTCCCCCCCCCCCAGCTGATTCTGGGGCAGGGATGCCCCTCTCAGACAGTCATGTCTTTCTCAGAGCCCAGGCAGCTGACTACTGAAACTCCATTCCTGACCTAACCTCCGCCCTTCCATGGTGAAGAGGGGAGGGACTATTCAGGGAGAGCCCAGCCTGCCTTCAATGCTGGGCCTACAAACTTGAAGGACCTCTGAGGTGCCTGTGTCCCTTGGTCCCCTTGAGAACGGAGGCTGGGGAATGGGAAAAAAGGGCTGACAAGATCCTCATGCAATCTGGACCGGGTAGAAGGACCCTAAGGTGCTGACTGTTCCACTTACAATCACACACACACACACACACACACACACACACACACCGATGCAATTAAAAAGAGAAATCACTGCATAAACGCCTTGGGCATAGTAAGTACTGACATTGTCCTGGCCTGGCTAGAGGCACAGAGGTAGCAAAAAGCCTCACAGCTTCCCTCCATCCCTCTCAAAGTGGAAGACCCAGACTCCAAAGCCTATCTGGTCTTGGTTTCGGTTTTGTTTTTACTTCTTCCAAAACAGTGCAGAGTCTTCTTAGCAAAGGAGCAGTGGCCATGGCCCATGATGTTTCAGAGACTCGTGAAAATGTTTTGATTTTCTTCAAAGATCCAGAAGAAATAAGTCTTGAAAATAGGCAATAAATAAATAAATACATAAATAAATAAATAATTTTAAAAAAATTTTTAAATGTACTTTTTTTTGTTTTCTCATCAGAAACAAATGAGCCCCCTAAAAAATCTGTCCTCAGAGGAGTCTCATGGATAATAGTTACTATCCCAGGCCATAAATGTCCTAAGGTGATTCTGACCCTGTAAGAGCCATCCCTAATATCCGCATCAGACAGAAACTGCTTTCACCTGGCCAAAGGCAAGAGCTCCTCACAGTCCTGCCAGGACAGTCTGTCGAGACAAACTCACAGCATGGGTGTCCAGACCTGAGGGAGGAGGAGGGCGGTGTCACAGACCCTAAGAAATACAGATGGGGAAACTGAGGCACACATCTACATACCTATCACATTGGGATCTCAAGTGAATGTCCCTCCCCCCCCCCCCAGTCCTCCTCCAGCGAAGAAAAGTAATACCACAATGCATGTAATCCATTTTCAGTCACAACCAGCATGGGGCCCTGCCTTGGCTCACCCCATCCCTAGAATCCTTCCATCCCAAGTGATCCTGCCTAGCCTCTCCCCTTCTGACTGCTGGAAGTGCAGAAGTGGCAGAGAACACAAGCTGTAGCAGCCTTCACCAGCAACATCCCATATAAGAAGTCAAATTCAGAGACGTGGTCCAAGGACCAAAAGAGCTGGTTCAGCCTTTTCTGTGACTACACACCCATCTTTGTACCTCAGTTTCCCTGTCTGTTAAGCTAAGGAGTCTCCCAAGTGACTGCGAAGCTTCCTCCACCAGCTCAAACAAAATTGCCAACGCAGTGGGAGAGCGCCACCTACTGGCTCCCAGGCCGCCTGCAGAACTGCACCACGAAGGACCAGACCACAGAATTGACCTTCAAAGGCAGGGATATTCTACTCTTTCTGTGTCCGCTCACTCAGGGTCTCCTTCTTCTTGAGGTCCGAAAGGGACTTCTTCAGATGAGCCAAGCAGCTTCCGCCATACTATATATCCCCTGCCCCAAAGCCCCCCGGAAAGCCATGAGCCTCATGGAATCCTGCCCCTGTTCCTTGACCATCACCAGGGTAGCCTGCTGGGCCGAGGGCTGGAAGGGCAGAGAGTGGGGTGGGGGGAGACAATGATCCCTATTGTGACTAAATTTCCCCCCGAAGATCTCATTCAAGATGTTAGAGTGAGCGATCATAAAAGGAATTAATAGTTGATTCGCTGTATAATTTCCTAGTTCAATATACTTTAGTGCAGAGACTAAATGAGCCGTCCCGGCCGTTCGGTGGGGCCAGATAGCGACTTTATCGCTGGGATCTCAGGCTGAGGAATAAAAGCAATTCTTCTGAAGTAATTGCGTCTAATTAAAAGAAACATTTAAAAAGTGTAACCAAAAGGAATTCATTTCAAATGGAAAATTAATGCTGAAAAATAGCCCTGAGCTCTCTTGTCGCAGCTAATAGCCAGGCAGCCGCAGAATAATTAAACTGTTTTTGAAATGTCGATACCATCCTCCTCGGGAGAAGATGGGCACCACTGAGCATGCTGGGGGCATCAGCAAGGAGGGTGGCTCCCCCCAAGCAGTGGCCAGCCCAGGGACTTGAGGTCAGCAGCTAGCTTCCAGGAAGATAAAAAAAAGGGACCACCTGGATGGAGGCTGGAAGAGGTGGGTTCTGTGACCCATAATGAGGTTCCCCAGGGACCTGAATATCTCATCGAATATCCCCCAAAAACTTGCAAGTCTGGTTAGTTATAATTGTGTTATAATTATATAACAATTCAAAGGTTGATTCCTCAGGACATGACACCTAGTCCAAAATCACAGCCAATCTCAGCAGATTCAATATTCAAACTTAAGCCTGCCTGGCTCTACCCTCCATGTCAGTTCCTGTGGCCCTGAAGTTAGGTGTCAAAGAAGTCTATGTGCTTTCAAATACTGTGGTCTCTGGTCCTGTCTATGAGGAGCTTCACCTGATTCCCATCTGTAAGGCTTTGAAAATCCACCTCTCGCTGGGCAGTGGTGGCACACGCCTTTAGTCCCAGCACTTGGGAGGCAGAGATAGGCAGATTTCTGAGTTTGAGTCCAGCCTGGTCTTCAGAGTGAGTTCCAGGACAACCAGGGTTATACAAAGAAACCCTGTCTCAGTGGGGGGGGGGGGGAGGAAAGGAAAGAAGGAGAGAGAGGGAGAGGGAGAGAGGGAGAGGGGGAGAGAGGGAGAGAGAGAGAGAGAGAGAGAGAGAGAGAGAGAGAGAGAGAGAGAGAGAGAGAGAGAGAGAAGGAAAGGAAAGGAAAGGAAAGGAAAGGAAAGGAAAGGAAAGGAAAGGAAAGGAAAGGAAAGGAAAGGAAAGGAAAGGAAAGGAAAGGAAAGGAAAGGAAAGGAAAGGAAAGGAAAGGAAATCCACCTCTCTACTCCATTCCCAAAGATTCCAGCTTCATTGATCTGGACCAATGAAACTTTCTCAACCTGTGGGCCACACCCCTTTGGTAACCCTCTATCTCAAAAAAAAAAAAAATACAATTCATGACACTAGCAAAAGTACAATTATGAATTAACAACTAAAATTATTTTATGGCTGGGAAGTTACCACAACATAACAGATTATATTAAAGGGTCACAGCACTAGGTAGGTTGAGGATCAAGGCTCTAAAGGCAATGTAGGAGGACTGACCCTTGCAGGGGTAGAAGCATGATCTAATCCTTAAGCAGCCCACCCTCCACACCTTGTGAGCTAGCTGCACTGAAATCTCTCTGCCCACTTCTTAGTAATGAAATCAAGCAGCAAATCCTACCTTACAGGGAGGGCCTCGGTTAGCACCAGACAGACAAAGAGGGGCTAATGCAGAACCAGTGCCTAATCAATACAGAACAGCTTCCAGATGCAGGGCGGCAGACTTCAGAAGCCAGGCAACTGTCCTGTCAGGCTGGCTTCTCTAAAGCTTAGAAAGGGATATGGCAGAGGAAGAAAATTAAATCTCATTTGTTTAAAGGTGAAAAACCATCTTCTTAAAAGAGTCTTGTTCCAGCATGAATTTAGAAAGGGGAAGTCACATCTTCAAAAGCAAAAAACTTGAATTGCTGAATAGACACCAAAAAGCCACTTTCCCCGCAAGTACCTAGTACTCAAAGTGGGCTAAGAGTCGCCTGTGAGCCATGATTATGGGACTTGCTTTAAGGAAGCTGAATAATTTATAATCCGTAAATTGTTTATATGCTGAAGGAGATTGTTAAAGACCTCTGGAATGATCCCCCCCCCCAAAAAAAACCCTGAGCCCCTAAGTGAATTTAAGCATGCCCCAAACCTAATTCACACCACTACAGCTGTAGGAAAAGCTTTCTTTCTTTATACATATGCAAAGACTCCCAGCCTCCCTCCTTTCTGAATTGCAAATCCATCCCGGTTTCCAAAGATCATCACCCAGGCACCATCTGCTTTGCCGCGGCTAACCCTCTAAAAAAGGCAGTCATGGTCCCTAAGAGACGTTCGGAAACCAGCAAAAGAGAACTGCTTCCCGGCGATCCTGGCTTCCAGGACTCCAGCGACTCAGCCAAGTGTGAGGGATTTCTACAACACCCCTGGGGGAGAGCTGACACCAGCTGCCAGTTTCTTGCCTGAGAGCTTTCTTTGTCCACGGAGTGGGTTTTGTCCACTCCAGTGACTGAGAAGTGTACACCCTAGTGCCCCATCACTTTGAACCTATGTAGACTCATACTACCCCCTGACGCTGAGTCCGGCAGAAACTAAACCCCTCTATTAGCCACCACCTCCCTCCTTCGCTTACCTGCAATACCTTTTCCTCACAATAGAAGATGTGCATTTGAATCCAAGTCCTGTAGAAACAGATGTAAGACTTGATCTTGGGGGCGGGGGGGGGGGGGGGGGAGCATGGAACTTGGAAAATCTACCTGAGCCTGGCCCTGTGCACTGACAGCAGGGATTGGAAGCCAAGCTACTGAAGCCACGTGGTTTCCAGCTGTGTGACTTAAGAAGTACCACTAGCCTCTATGAGCCTTTCATCTGTCATAAAGTGGGAGCTGCTGCACTGGGATCCTGAGAAGAGTGTTGACATCCTGCAGGTTAAGATCACGCAGTGAGGTGTTTACTCAACAAGTAGTAAAGACTTGTGTGGCAAAGGGTGAGAGCGGAACCCTACCCCTACCTCTTCCTTGGTCCTTCCAGGGAAATGTGATATGAGCAAACCATTGGGGCCAAGGGTTGACAATAGGGGCTGGGGCGGCGATGGGGGCGGGGGGAACTCTACCACAAACTCTCCAAAGGTCTGGCACCTGTCTAGTACAGTAGCCACCAGCCACAGGGCCTATTTAAATTTGCAATTCAAAGCTGGGCAAAGACCATGCATGTGAAGTCCCTGCTACTCCAGGGGCTCAGCTGAGTCCAGAAGTTCAAAGCCAGCCTGGGTAACATCATTTTAGTGAGATATCGTTTTAAAAGACAAACTACAATTCCACAGTGTCTAATGGATACAGAGAAGTTACCGTTTTAGTTTTTTAAAATGTTGAAAAGTTGAGTGAACTTTGAGATATTAAATAGAAATGAGGAGTGGCCTAATGGCTGAGAGCACTTGTTACTCTTGCAAAGGCCCCAGGTTTGATTCCCAGCGCCCGAATGGTGGTTCACAACCATGCAGAACTCCAGTTCTAGGAAACTGAATGCTCTCTTCTGACTGCTCCTGGCACCTAGAACATATGTGGTGCACATACATATGTGTAGGGAAGACACTCATACACAAAATTAATAACTTTGATAAATGAAAATAAATAAATAAATAAACGAGAACTCTCAGGGCAGTGACCCTTTAGGCATGATTCTTTCTCACACAAAAACTGCGCAGATGGCCACTGGCGTGGACATCCTGAACAAGTCAGTAATGTGCTTCCAGAAACCTTCAAAAATACAGCTAAAATGTCTGTTTCTCAAGCCCTCTGGTCCCACCTCAGCCGTGGCTTCACTCTAGACAACGTGGCTAGAGAATATCTCCATTGCCACACAAGTCCCCCCACAGACCTAGCGACCATCACACAGACCGTCACATAGACAGCAGACCAGCAGGGTTTTCTTCGCTTGTGTGAAGTTCAGGCACCTGCCTGACCTCTGAGGGCAGTTCCTCCTGTAAAATGGGCTGCACTACACTCACTAGTGAGGCGAGTGGACGCACCAGACAGCTCCTAGTCTGGAAAAGCCTGAAGCCCAGCCGATGCCAGCTGAGTCACTTCCACCTTTAGTTTTGCCCTGGGATCCTCTTGGACCCATCAGCTGTTCACTGACCCATTTTTCTAACCAGGGCCAGCTGTGCCCCTGCCCCTTCATGATGCAGTCCCCTCCAGGAGTGAGTCCATCCAAAAGCAATCACCAGGTGGGTGGCAGATGAGGGGTTGGGGGCTTCCTGGACTTGTCCAAACAGAAGCAGAAGCTGGAAAAACATTGGACTGAGCCCAAAGCCTATCTGGAGACTCCGTGTTGCCTGATTCCAACTGTACCGCACTCCAGTGGGAGATCAGTAGTTACCAGAGGCAGTGGGAAGAAGACGGAGACAGGTTGAACACAAAGCATTTACAAGGCAGCAAAACTGGCCCCTCTGACGCCACTACAACGGATCCAGCTGTGGTGTGTCTGTGAATGAACAGCACCAACTACCCGGTCTGGAGAGAATGTGAGTTTGCAGGATACACCCGCTGAGAGATGCAGGCGGGGGCGGGGGGGGGGAGGGGCAGTTCCACTCAGGGTGAGGAAGGAAAGATGGAGAAACTGGGCCGTCGTCTGGCGGACAAATCAAGAAGACAAATTCCAAAGTTCAACCGTAAAAAAGGAGGATAGAAGACTGGAGAGATGGCTCAGCGGTTAAGAGCACTGACAGCTCTTCTGAAGGTCCTGAGTTCAAATCCCAGCAACCACATGGTGACTCACAACCATCTGTAATGAGATCTGATGCCCTCTTCTGGTATGTCTGAAGATAGCTACAGTGTGCTTAGATATATCAGTAAATAAATCAATTTTTTTAAAAGAAAGAGGGTAGAGAAGACAGAAAGGGGGAGAGGGAAATGGAGAGAGGAAGAGAGGGAAGGAAAAAAGAAAGGGAGGGAAGGAGGGAGGGAGGGAGGGAGGGAGGGAGGGAGGGAGGGAGGGAGGGAGGGAGGGAGGGAAGGACAAAAGACCCAAGAGATGGAAGGAAGCAGAACTTTGCTGGGGTGTCCAGGTCCCTTTGTCCTTATCCACCACCAGGTGCCCCAGGATGGACAACCTCAAATCTCACCCCACACCTCCCTCTCTCTCTCTCTCCTTTCCACCACAGTCTGCTCAAATCATCACAAACTGTCCCTTTATCATTGAACCTCCCTAATTAAGCTAACATTATTAGAAGGTTGGGAGGGGGGAAAACCCTCCCAAATTCTCTTTGCGTTTCAATAGCTCTTTAATATGCGAGGCGACGAGAGAGATGAGGGCCCCTAATTGCCAGTCCCTGGAGTAGCCGGTCAGAAAATGAATTGATGCGGGGTTTTTTTTTTTTTTTTTCCTTATGAACAATGCATGTAGCGCAAATTGCAGTGGCCGTCACCAGAGATTTAATTACCAAATATCATTACTTTCACACATCATTTCAGATTTGGCCTGATCAAATCAAAGTCCGGGAGAGAGGGAGAGAAAACTGCACTCTTAGCAGGTCATTCGTTCAGGGATGGCTTCTTCGGAGCAGTGTGGCTTGGCACTGGGGAGACTTCCTTCAGCCACTGCGGAAGAAGCAACTGCCAGAGGCGCCCATAGCAGGAGAGATGCCCAAGGTTCCAGGCTTTGGAAGAAGGAAGACTGCAGGACCTTGGAAACACCCCCATCCCCTCAGGAAAGGACCAAGCTGTATCAAGCCCTGGACCCCTGCAAGCAGAAGGTACTACTGCAATCTGTGGCTGTCATCTACGGCTTGTTCCTCCCGCAACTATCCGTGAAGCACCCAGTGTGTGTCAGACACTGAGCCTGACCCTGAGAATACAAAACAGCATAGCTTCACAGGTTCACACTGTGCTTGGGAAATTGGTTTAATCAAATACCTTGATGCCTCAGAGAGGGAAGGGAGACAGGAGAGCCAGACCTCCTGGGTTAGAATCCCTGCACCAGTCCCTTCACAGCCGGGTGACCTTGTGATAGCTCAGAGTCTACATTCGTAGAATGGAGTCTTTAACAGCATTTATCCCGTAGTTGTATGCAGAATTAGATGACTCGGTATTATAACACTTGATATGGTTAGCAAGAGCCAACCGCCAAGCAGAAGGAGGGAGTGTGTTAACCAAGGGAAGCGCTGAAGAACTGTGCTCTTACCTTCAGAATCAACACATGCAAAGTCCCTGCGGCAAAAGACACTGGAGAGCCAGGGGGCGGGGTTTGGCTAGGATCACCCAAGGATGATGCAGCTGGTGGGCTCGATTCCTGCGGGCCATAGCCAAGAGTTCTGGCTGTAAACACTAGCCCTGAGCTTCAGAGTCTTGGAAGACTCATCTCTCGGCTAGCTTCAGTCGTGGTATGTTTCTTACGGAAGCGCCCCATAGGTTGTCCCTTCCTAGAGGAAGCAGGCGCCAATCAAGTACAGTTTAATAAGTGAGATGGATACAGGCAAACCAAGCAGGAAGGTGTTACAGCCAGGAAAGAGTGCCTGTGACAAACCCCTCCAGGACACCAGGGCTTGAAGGGACAAGATGGGGAGGAAAAAGAGACAGCAGCTGTGGTTCCCGTACCCAAGACCTTACCACCCTTAGTCCCCAGCTGGGATAGCTCATCGAACCATTCAGACGTTGGGAGATGAGGGAGCCTGTGATATAGAGCCATCAGTCAATGCCAAGGCTGTGCTAGTACAGGGGCTGATGGGAGATAGGAGTGGTGCTCATGTAGAAGACCTAACACCCCCTCCGTAGAGGATGGGTGGGCTTCAGAGGAGGTCAGATCACGGTAGAGACATGACTGGGACCAGCTCCTTCTAGAGATCCCCGTGTCATGCACTTCTACCTGTGGCTTCAGCTCAGCCTTTATCAGCAAGCAGCAGGCATCCTCTAGGAAAGCCCAGGCGGTCAGTGCTGCTCTTTATAGTGCTACAAAGGGGAGCCCCGCATGTCACGCATGTCACCTTCCCATTCTCACTCTTTCGAGAGTCTATAGGGAGGCTTTCCGGAAGCTTCCTGTGGGGGGGGTGGAGGGGTGCGGCGGGGCTACACAAGTGCTCCCTACCTTCTTTTTCTGAGACAAAATTTCTGAGACAAGAACCTGAAGGTTACTCATTCAGCTACACTGGCCCAGGGACCCTCCTGTCTCTGCCTCCTCGGTCCTAGGATTGCAGCCACATACTGCTGTAGCTTTGCTTTGTTTTGTTTTGTTTTTAAATGCAGTGTCCAAACTCAGGTTCTCACATTTGCACGGTAAGCTCTACCAACCGACCCACCACCCCATCCCCTATCTCTGTCTTAGTTGAAAGTATTGTTTATATCCACTTGAAATAGATTTGTGACTATTATTTTAAACAATCAAGTAGATTTTTAAATTTCCACCTTAATGTTTTAATATAGTGAATATTGGTAGGTATGACTCCTGGTGAACAAACGTTTTGAGGAGATTTCAGCAATTTTTAGAAACATAAAGGGATCCTGAGGGGGCTGGAGAGATGGCTCAACGGTCAAGAGAACTGACTGCTCTTCCAGAGGCCCTGAGTTCAATTCCCAGCAACCACATGGTGGCTCACAACCATCCATAATGAGATCTGATGCCCTCTGTTGGTGTGTCTGAAGACAGCTACAGTGTATTCATATACATAAAACAAATAAATAAATCTTTATGAAAAGTGGGGGGAGAGTCCTGAAACCAAGAAGTTTGGCACCAAGATACTCAGAACAAGTGAGGAGGACATGTAGCTTACCTTTTTTGTTAAAAACATGTATGAGTGTTTTGCCTGTGTATGTCTGTGCACTGCATGCATGCAATGCCTGCAGAGGCCAGAAGAGGGCATTGGTTCCCCTACAACTGCATTTAAAGATGGTTGTGCACAGTCATGTGGGTGCTAGGAATTGAACCCAGGTTCTCTGGAAAAGCAGCCAATGCTCTTAACCACTGAGCAAGCTCTGTAGTCCCTTGTGTTAAGGAAGAGACAGCTACGGCTCAGAGGTGGGCTGAGGACTCCTGGAGTCACACAATTGGCTGGCTCTTGGCCCAGGTCTCCGACACCAAGGTTCCTGTGCACACAGACCACTCTTCTCATGCATCAAAAGGACAGAGAAATGGTGCATGGTGGGACAGCACCTGTCTTCTGCCACCTCCCCCACAGAGAAGAAATGACAGGGATGGATTGATCTCAATGATCAGCTACAAATGGTCCCTCCATGTGTCCATGTTAATCAGCTTCCACCAGCCAGGGTTTGACCAGTTTGAAAGGTTTATAGCAACAATGTGGGGTTGATTTATTTCTCCTTAATAAAAAAGTGATAAGTGAGACCTGCGTCTATCACCCTGTTTATCACTCGGGATGATTTATTAACTAATTTACACTTACGTGGCCAATGGTTCCAAGTGTGGACAGTATGGGGAGGGGAGGTCAAACATGGCCTTCAGGGCTGCCCTGGCCATGTGTGCTGCTTCCCACGCAAGGCTCGACACTCACACAAGCAAGGACAAACTCTTAGATCTGAGTGTCAAGGCTCTGGAGAGAGTGGAGAAGGAATGAAGAGAGATGGATGGCTGTCTGGTCTCTGCCTTTCCTCTGAAGAAACCAGGTCTGGTAATGTGTTGATCCCAGGATCCCTGCTGATCCCAGGATCGCTCCCCACAGCCAGGCCTCCTTCTGCTGCAACTGGTCCCCTGCTAAGCCACAGAACTTCCAAGTGAAGGCTCAGAGAGGACGTGACCTCTCAAAGATGGTGGACTGCTGCTGTAAATCTCCAACCACAATAAGCCCATGCAAAAAGCACACAACTCAATCCCAGCACTTGGGAGGCAGAGGCAGGCGGTTTTTTGAGTTCAAGGCCAGCCTGGTCTACAGAGTGAGTTCCAGGACAGCCAGGGCTACACAGAGACACCCTGCCTTGAAAAAAAAAAAAAAAAACCTTCGATTTGTGGTAGGGCCACTTGTTTACAAGAACACAATGAGGTAGCTATTTAAATTGAATTTTAGTGTGTGGCATTTCACATAGAAGCAATTTATGAGGAAATCACTCAACCAATAACTTACCCCGGTAACTATGTGGGGCTCCCAATATCTAACCAGACAAGAACATAGGAGCTTCCATTCATTCCCTCCACCTGGAAGCAATTCAAAAGCCATAGGAAGAGATACACAGCAGACCAGGAGGTTGCCAAAAGAAAAGGCAAAGGTAATGAGAATGAAAAGGATAACCATTAACCTGCCAGGACTCTTGTGGTGGTGCTGGTGGTGGTGGTGGTGCTGGTGCTGGTGGTAGTGGTGGTGTGATAATAGTAGTGGTGATGATGATGATGGTAGTGGCAGTGATAATGATGGTGGTGAAGATGTTGATCATAACAATGATATTGACGATGACAATGGTGATGACTGGGGAAGGACTTTTCTAGACCTGACCCTCTCAACCTCAGTAAACACTACTGGTGCTCAGGCAGGATCACTGTGCTAGGAGAGCTGACTTGTGTCACAGAGTGTGTTTAGCAGTATCCTGCCCCCCACCCACGGGGTGTCAGCACAGGGATCAAAATGTCTCCACACACTGCTTCATGGTCTCAGAGATAAAATCAGTCCCCGAACGTGACCACCCACTGGTCTAGAGATGTTTGCATGAGCAGAACACCCCAGGAGTAGGGGTAGGGGTGGGGGGGGGCACAACTAAGTGTGTGAGTACAGGAGAAGCTTCCAGAAATATCTGCAGCCTGACAGTTGCGCTTACCTCTAGGGGGAGGGTGGGAGTATGGGTGGGAAGAGGGGAAGAGAGAGCTTTTCACTGCACATTTGACACTAAGAAGGCACTTAGTGTGTGCCTAGGCCCTGGGAAACTGGAGGGAGGAAACGGGGATAGGAAAAAGGAGACGGGAGGAAGGAAATCCTCGCCTGAGATTGATCTTCAGAGACTGAGTTCTGTGAGTCCCTTGCCTGTTGCCTTTCGGTCTCTGGTCCTCAGTGTCTGTCCTCAAAGTCTCAGAAGACCACTCCCTCAGTGAGGGAGTCCCAAGGTGACCTGGTCCCCTCCCCCGGGGCACTGTTCCCTCTCACATAGCCTAGTCTTTGCACAAAGGAAAGAAGAGCTGGGGTGGGGGTTGGGGTGGGGGTGTTCACTCCCTCTCCCTCTCTGCAGCTGATTGTGCTCCTGAGAGGGTGGGGGAGGGGGTCTGGTCAGCTACCCCGGCTCCACTCACGCTGAGGACTTAGTTGGGTTGATTAAATAATTACACAGGGTACTGAGTAATCACCACTCAAGGAGCAGAAGCACCTTCAGAGGGAGGCCCCATTAGTGATTTGGGGGCGTGTGAGTGTGTCTGTCTTCTGCCTGTGATAAAATTACCATCCTAAGACCTTGCTTGCAAAAAAAAAAAAAAAATGCACGCATGCCCCCCAGCTCCTTCTAGACAGATGGCAGAACTCCCGGGTTGGCAGCAGCCAAAGCTGAGGTTCAGACAGGTTGGTGTCCTACGAAGCTCCCAAGTCCAGCAGGGACCTGGGGCAGAGGTGACCCAAGCCAGCAAATGCAAGCGGGTGGGGGTGGGGACAGGGCACAGAGCAGACCAAGGCTACAGAGGGTGTATTTGTTGTCCTTTTGTTTTGTGACCCCCCACTGGGATTATTTCTGCTTTTTTCATTTTGGAATACAAATCTACAAACAGTCACTGGGAGCTTGCCTAAAATCTTGTGCCAAGATCTCATGGAGAAGAGAAGTCGCCTAGCAGCTGTTATCCATGTACTCTCTGACCCCTCCCCTCAAGGCACCACCACTCAAGGCCAGGGGCTACTGCGGGGGTGGGAAGTGGGGGAGAAACACCGCAGACACTCACCAGAGTGCCACCCACTCTAGGACAAGGGAACATCTCCCAGAGTGTCCCAGAACCCTGCTCATCACAGATCCAGCTCTCCTCCTGTTGGCTTCACTTACACTGAGGCAGTCCAAGTTCATTCACAGGAATTAGTCTCTCCCATAGAAGAGAAGGAGCCAAAATGGCTGTTAAACTTAAGTGCTGGGGCCGGCCAGATGGCTCAGTAGGTGTATACCAAAAGGAGCATGCAATGGTTGTCTCCAGAGGGGCCCTGCCAGAGACTTACAAATACAGAGGCAGATGCTAGCAACCAACTATTGGACTGGGCATGGGGTCCCCAATAGAGGATCTGGAGGATGGTCCAGAGGAGCTGAAGGGGCTTACAGACTCATGGGGAGAACAATGATTTCGGCCACCCAGACGCCCCAAGACTCCCAGGAACTGAACCATCAACCAAGGAGCATACATGGTTCTAACCAAAAATGTGGCAGAGGAAGGCCTTGTTGGGCATCAGTGGAAGGAATGGTCCTTGGTCAGGTAAAGACTCAATAGAGACCCCAACAAAGGGAAACCAAGGGGGGAAGTGGGAGTGTGTTGGGTGGAGGGGCATATATGTGGAGGCAGGGGGAGGGAGGAGAGGTTGGGGGGGTCTTTGGGGAGGGGGAAATTGGGAAAGGTTTTACCATGACAATGTAAACGAAGATGATATTCAATTAAAAAAACAAAAAAACAAAAAGATGTCTC
This sequence comes from Apodemus sylvaticus, assembly GCF_947179515.1. Lineage (NCBI taxonomy): Eukaryota > Metazoa > Chordata > Mammalia > Rodentia > Muridae > Apodemus > Apodemus sylvaticus. Next base: position 146,108,935 of record NC_067476.1, read on the forward strand.
AGTGACTGCTGAGCCTGATGACCTGATCTCAGTACCCCAACCCACACTGTAGGAGAGAAACTGAGTTCTGCAAGGTGTCCTCTGAGCTCCACTCACACACCACGACACCCACAAGATGAATACGTATTTAGGAATGTTTAATTAAGTGCGGGAGGAGGGAGGAGGGAAGGGTACCAGGAGAAATGATGTTCATTTGGACAGTGGTGGCACACAGCTTTAATCCCAGCACTCAGGAGGCAGAGGCAGGTGGATCTCTGCAAGTTCGAGACCAGCCTGGTCTACAGAGTGAGCTCCAGAACAGCCAAAGAAAGGATTGACGTGCTTCCAGCACATCAATTGATTCCCACACCTCAAGGCCCAGGACCACGGTTCACTCGTCCTGCATCCTATTTGGAGATGTGATCTAAAAGGAAGAACTAGATGGGTTGCTGTGTCTGTGACCCTTGTATGATACAGCACCCAGGAAGAAGTGCGAGGTGACCCTGACAGGATGCTCACAGCACCCTGATCCTCGGGGGAAGTCGTTGGCGGTGATCAGAGCAGTAATGGCAGCACAGTGAGCTAGGTCCCTGGACAGCCACTTCTCACTGCCCAGCTGCCTCCCCCTGGCAGGAAATGGATTATTTGGGGGACGGGCTTCCAGGTTTTACAGTTAAGCCTCACTCTAGCCTGACTGTTCTGTGTCTTTGCCACAGGGACCATCTATGAACTTCCCCAAACCTCAAACTCTGAGCCGAAACCAAGCCTTCCTCTCCAGTTTGTTTCAGGTGAATGCAGAAATGGGAAAAGCAACCAATGTCGTGTGTAACGACACCTTGACGACCACGCCCAGCCCCAGCTCCATGTCCTCTGCCAGCCCACATCAGAAGCAGATATACCAGGAACATTTCGGATATGGGAAAGACAAGGAACAGGGCACAAAAGGAGACCCGCGAGGAGAGTGGACTCCACCATGATTCTGATCACCAGTGGGTGCCCTACGGCCCTCAGACGTTCCTGATGTCTGGATCCTCAGGAGGCTCCACCCACACATGCACAGAGCCATTACCTTCCAACTATGCTGAGTAAGAAGAAGATAAGATATCGCTCCTTGCTGGACACCTGGAGCCCCATGATGGGAGAGGCACTCTGTCTCTCAAGGAACAGGATATACACAGAAAGTAAAAGAAGTGGGAGGGAGGGGGAAATAGCTAAGTCAGTGATGTGAGCACAAGGACCTGAGTTTGATCCCCAGAACCCACATCAAAAGCTGGACGTGGTGGCATGCATTTGTAATCCAGGCTCTGGAGAGGCAGAGACAGGCAGATCCGTAGACCTCGCTGGCCAGCTAGACCAGCCTCAGGTCCTAGAGGGGGTCCCAGGAAAATGACTCCAATAAGTGACACCCAAGGATGACACCTAGGTTTATGTAGCCTTCTGCTTCTTCTTGAAGATAGGAAGTGACATTTTACAAACTCGTGAATTTCCTACCCAGCGCTCAAAACTTTGTATGACAGCTGCAAGGACACCACGAAGTGCATATTAGTCCTATAGCCGTTCCTGTTTTAGAAAGGAAAACTCAGCTAGGCGTCTTCTACCCTCCCGTTGGCAGCAGCAGCACCAGACTCTCAGAGACATCCTACCGTGGCTGGAGAGAGCCTCCTCCACAGCGACGCCATCGTGACCGTAGCTAATGCTTTCCAAGTTCCTCCAGTGCAGGCTTTGGCCATTTCTTCCTTGGGGAAACTCAAGGAGGTCAACACTGCCTTACTTGCTTCATAAGGAGGACGCTGAGGGACAGCAAAGTTTAATGCTGACCCAATGAGGAAGGTGACAAAGCCAAGATGTGACTGTCTAAATGAAGCACCAACGCCCAAGCTGTTTGACCCTACAAACTTCTTATCTGTCTCTGTCAGCTTTCTGATGTAAAAAGCAAAGGCCACAATAGTAGCTCCTCCCAGAAGACAGTCTGAGAAATAAGTGCCCATGGAGTGTCACAGGAAGGGTGCTCATGCTATGGTGGGTGGGCGCAGGACAGTCACACTAAAGCTCTGGACTTACCCACAGCCCAGCCTGGAAGTAGTCAGACCCCACACTTATGTAAGATGTCTCCCGGTTCTGTATTTGGAACCCTTCCGCCCCTGCTCCATGTTCCTCCCAACCCTAACCTACCCACTGGGTTGCCCGTTCCTGTGGGCGTAGCTGCCACAACTCAGAAGACAGTTTCAAGGCTGCTATCACTGAGAGGACAAGGCAGGGGCAGAATGGCCACTTGAGAACCTGCAGACTTTAGAGGAAAGCTCTGTGTGAGTGAATGGGTTAAAAAACCTCCCATGCAAATGACCACAGCACCACCTCCTGGCCACACGGTGTTTCTTGTACAAGAACATTAACACACTCAGCAAGCAGATGGGCGTCCTGGTCAGCAGTTCAGAGTTCCGGCTGCTTTATGCAGATAGCCCAGGTTTCATTCTCAGCACCTGTGTGGCAGCTGTAACCCCAGTGCAGGAGATCTGACACCCTCTCCTTAACCTTCAAGGGCACAAGGCACACACTTGGTGTACAGACATACACGCAGCAAAAGCATTCATACACATTCTAAAAAACCTAATAAAGTAATTCTAAATAAATAATTAAATAAATTGATAGCCTAATGCCAACCTCTTTGATAGGTTATGTTCATCTGGGTTTTTGTTTTTGTTTTTGTTTGTTTGTTTGCTAATTCTAACCACTGTCTAAAGACTCACAGGGACCAAAGAGATGGTACACGGAACTGAACTTAATCCCCAGAGCTCACATTTAAAACCACTCACCATGCATGGTGACCCATTCTTTAATCCCAGCCTTAGAGAGACAGAGACAAGTAGATCTCTGTGAGTTCAAGACCAACCTGATCTACATAGTGAGTTCCAGGCCAGACATGGCTAAATAGTGAGACTCTGCCCCAATTATAACAGTATAATAATAATAGTAGTAGTAGTAGTAGTAGTAGTAGTAAATAAGACACCAGGCATGGTGGCTTAAGCTTGAGAGAAGCTCTGGGGATGCAGAGACAGGAGCACCTTGGGGCTTGCTGGCCTGGCCGCCTCATCTATTTAATGGGCTCCAGTGAGAGATCCTGTCTCACAACACAAGGTAGACATTTCCTGAGAAGCAAGAGCCAAGACTGACCGCTGACCTTCATAGGCATGTATACCTGCACATACAAACACACACACCCCTGCACATACATACACACACGTCCCTGCACATACACACACACACATACTTGCACACATACACACACATCCTGCACATACACACACCCCTGACACACATCCCTTCACACACACACACCTGCACATACATACACACACCCCTGTACATACATACACACCCCTGTACATACATACACACACCTGCACATACATACACACTCCTGCACATACATACACACACCCCTGTACATGCATATACACACACCTGCACATACATACACATACCTGCATATGTACATACACATCCCTGTACACATACACACACTCCTGTACATACATACACACACCTGGCACATACATATACACACCTTTGCATATACATACATATACACATATACCTCTGCACATACATACATACACGCACATAATTATACACTTGCATACATACACACACATCCCTGCACATATACAAACACCTCTGCACCTAGATACACGCACATACCTGCACATTCATACATACACATACCTGCACAAACATACACACATACCTGCACATACATACACACACCTGCACACATACACACAACTACACATACATACACACATATCTGCACATACATACACACACCTGCACACATACATACACATCCCTGCACATACATACATACACACATATACCCCTGCACATACACACACACACTTTTTCAATTGTAAAAATATAAAAAGGAGTCCTTACCCTTTTTTACAAAGAAGAATCCTGAGCTCAAAGACTCAGCTACTCAAAATGGACATCCAGGAAGTGGCAGGCACCAGGCTGTGCTTTGTTGAAGAAAGTGTCCAGAGTCTCTAGATAAATGAAACTTGTGGACAAGATGGACCTTAACTAAAGAGCCACACAACAGTACCAAGCGGCCTGAGGGAAAGATATGTAAAACGTACCTACCTGGCCCTGGGGTCAGGGAAGGGTTCCCCCATCGAAGCCAGGCATTAAACTGATCTGAGCGATGACAAAGACTTAATCAATGAGGCATTAATGTGTTCATTGATAAATGAAAGCAGTGCGCATCTCCCTCTGCCGTTTTCATGTCTTCTCACACATGTATAAATTCCTAACACGCTTGCTTCCCGAGTCTGCGTGATTTTTCAGCTCTTTGCATCTCGATGCGGAGGCCGTTCATTTTAACTAAAGAAGCTGTCAGCCCACTGACAGCTCCCATCTGTACCACAATTTATTTTTCCAAACCTCTGATGTTGACACTTGGGCTGCTTCCAAATTTCCATTCCTTTAGACAGGGCCACAGCCAACGTCCTCCGTGTCCGAGTCTCACAAAGTGCCAGACACAGACACTTCCTCTGTGATACCCACCCGTGTTCACTTCGCTCTTCGCTGACGTCACATCTTCTAATATTAAAATAGCTTGAAGTTCTAAGGGGGAGGGAGAGCTCATCAGGTAAGAGCACTTGCTGCATAAACATAAAGACCTGAGTTCGAATCCCCAGGATGCCCATGTTAAAAGCCCAGACACGGCCACATACACGCCTGCAGCCCAGTGCTGTGGGTTGTATGGATGGCTGCCAACCTGGCTTGGTGATCAGTGGAGACTGTGACTCAAGGAAATAAAGCCAAAGGTGATAGAACAGAACACTGGACTTCCTTTTATGTTACGGCTTCTCTGTATGCTTTCGTGAGCACAAGTATCTACAGGTACACCTGTTCACACACCATATACCAGACACACAGAGACACACGCAAATGTACACCACACACATACACACACATAGGCATGTACCACACACACTCATACACAGAGACATACATGCATAGGCATACACCACACACAGAGAGAAACACACAAACATACCGGACACACAAGACATACACCACACACACAGGGGCATAAACCACACACACAAACACACACACACTCACAGAGGCATATACTATATACATAGAGAAAAACACAGACATACACTACACATACACACACACACACATCAGACCCACAGAGAAAGATACACACACACAAACACATAAAAAGTTATAAAAAAATTGCCAAAATGCTATGTATGTGTAGTATGTATATACATGTGTATGCAGTGTGTATATTGCGTGTATGTGTATATATGTGTGTGTGTGCAGTGTGAATAGTGTGTGCATGCAGTGTGTGTGTGTAGTGTACAGTGTGTGTGCATGTACATGGCAGTGTGTGTGTATGTGCGGTGTGAATAGTGTGTACATGCAACATGCATGTGTATGTAGTTTGTAGTGTTGCAGTGTGCAGTGGGGGAGGAACACACATGCACAATAACACATATGTAGAGGTCAGACACCAACCTTCTAGAGAGAGTTACCATCCTGGACTTGCTGAGGCAGAGTTTCTCTTGGCACTTCTGCGACACCGGACGTAGTATCTCCAGGCTGTTTGACCTCTAAACAGGGTCATCCTCCTGTCTCCTCCTCCCATCTGCCAGGAGGAGTGCTGAGAGGTCAGGTCAGACGCAGGGTGGGTACCACATCAGGCTTTTGTATGTGTCCTGGACAAACTCAGGTCATCATGATTGCACATGAAGCACTTTGCCCACTAAGCCATTCGCCACCCCTCCCCCCTCTCTTGTACAATTTCCACATCAGGCAACTACTTAAGAAATGCACATAAGTCGGGCGGTGGTGGCACACGCCTGTAATCCCAGCACTCTGGGAGGCAGAGTCTGGCAGATTTCTGAATTCGAGGCCAGCCTGGTCTACAGAATGAGTTCCAGAACAGCTAGGGCTACACAGAGAAACCCTGTCTTGAAAAACCAGATGAAAGAAAGAAAGAGAGAGAGAGAGAGAGAGAGAGAGAGAGAGAGAGAGAGAGAGAGAGAGAGAGAGAGAGAGAGAAAGAAAAGCACATAATCCCAGGGAGAGGCAGGTGGATCTTTGTGAGTTCAAGGCCAGCCTGGTCTACAGGACACCCAGGGCTGTTAAACAGAGAAACCATACCAAAATTGATTGATTGTTTGATTGATTGATTGATTGAATGAATGAATGAATAAACAACCACATACAGCACAAACCTGGCCAGCGTCAGGAGAGTTGTCAGGGCAAAGGAAACCATATGAACAGAATACACTGTGATCTCTATCAAATTTACTCCCTGTTATCCATTCTGTTGGGCTCAGCCCGAGCTGAACAAGACAGAACAGGACGGGACAGGAAGTTGGCCTCCCCGAACCTGATCCAGCAGCATCTCCCAAGCATGGCACAGGGCAAGCATATTGTCTCCAGGGGTGGATCCTCTGAGCCTGACTACATCCAAACCAGCACTGTGGGTCTTCCGTGTGAACCACTCAGTGTCTCGTAAGTCCCATCAAAACCCCTCCAAGTCTTCAAAGTGGGGGAGGGGAAAGGACTGGGTGGAGAGGATGTCATTCGGCCCACCGCTGACTGGAGAGGATGCCCAAGTCTCCAGACACAGGGAGTTTCTGAGCCCCTGAGATGGTGTTTCCAAAGCAATCACACTTGCATGCCTTCACACTGGAGGTGTGCTAGAAGAAGTTTTGAGAACCTCCAAGTAGGACAGGAGACCTCAAGGCAAGGTCCATCAGAGGGAACCCCCAGAGGTCAGATCGGTAGCTCCACCTGCTCTCTCACCTGTAACAGCCTTTGAACCCCAACCCCTAGTCGGGAAATACTAAGTCTGTGTGACATTTGAGCAAGAAGAAATAGCGGCTGCTCCTTAGGTCTGGAGCCTGAGGTCTGGTGGGGTCCCATCTCCCACAAAGAGAGTTGTCAAAGTGACGTCCAGACACAGATGGTCAGTGGTGGGCGTGGCCACTCCTGGGCTCGGACTGCTTAGATGTGCGTGCCCTTGGCCTTCTATTTAAACTTTATTTTCGATTTAGGACCCTGAATGTAGACTTGAGAAGGTCACTGAATCTCTGTCTCTTCCCAGTGTGGCCACATTTTACTCTTTTTGTTATTAATTTGGCTATTCTAATTTGGCCCAACTTGACCTCTTCGAGTACAGACAGTGACCCTAAATTCAGTAACAGAAGAGCCACGTTCACCCCTGTTACCCTTCAGTGAGCACATCCCTGGAACATAGTAGGTACTCAGAAAATGACCATGAAACAAATAAAAGAACGAAGGAGACCTTGCAATGCGTGTGAAATGTCTTACTACGTACATGCCACCTGTCATTTTCTATCTTGTAACTTGTGACCACACACGAAGACATTATCAGATGGTCGTTGTCTAGACATGGTAAACTCCTGCACTTACATGTCCCTGGGACCAAAACCAAGGTGTCACCATGTCTGCATCCCTCTGCAGGGCTCTGAAGAACATCCATTTTATCAGCATTTAGAAGTGGTGACATAAAGCATGACTTGCACATCAAGAGAAACAAGAGAGGGTTTGTTCTTGAGCCCAAAGCAGCTGAATATGGCCCAGGAAGCCAGGTTCAGGTTACCCCCAACAATGTTCCAATGTGGAAATGATTTCATGATATTTTTATAGTTACAGAGCAAAAGGAGGCCCTAAGTCAAGGAATTTCTCACATAGGAAGGTGGAGGCGTTGAGTAGGTAAGCCATAGCAAAGCCAAGATTTCAGGTCTCAGATGCTATCTGGCAACACTTTTAACATTGGGGACAATGGAGGCTAGTGATCTGCTAGGCTGGTCCATTCTGGAAGACTCTACTTCATAGTCAAAAGGATGTTAGCATCTCAAGTACTCTCCGTACGGGTATGAAGACCTGTGTCCAATCCTCCAGACGCTCTCTATAAGAGCTGTGTAGCATGGCATGCGCTTATTATCACAGGCCTTGGAAAGCAGAGGCTAACAGATCCTTGCGGCTAGCTGGTCAGCGGGCTAGCCTTTATGGCAAACCCCAGACCACTGAGAAAAGAGTCTGTACCAAATACAAGGGGGGGATGTAGAGATGGTAGCCTTTATGGCAAACCCCAGACCACTGAGAGAAGAATCTGTACCAAATACAAGGGGGGGATGTTGAGATGGTTCAGTGAGTGTGTTTGTCACCAACCCTGGTGACACACCCTGAAAACACACGTGATAAAGGAAAAGAACAATCTCCTACAGTTGTCTTCTGACCGCCACACACTCCCCCACCTCTATAGTAATTAATTAATTACTTGCTCTGTTAATTAAATTTATTTATTTATGAAATATATATTTATATAAGACATATTAATTTATATATTAAGCATATATAAATATAATTAATTAATTGATTAAGCGATTGATTAATTTTTTAACATGATTGAATCTCTTTTATTTCTGGAAGATAGATGAAGTCCAGGAAAGAACCCGAGACTTCACCGTGTAGGAAGGGACCTTTTTCCTCATTCATTTATGCCATGTCTATTTTGTGTGTTTTCTTTTTTTAAAATTAATTGATTAATTTATTTTTTTACACTCCATATTTTATTCCCCCACCCACCCTGCCCACCCTCCAACTGTTCCACATCCCATACTTCCTCCCCACCCCCACCCCTTGATTAATTTTTAAAAACCAAATATAATGGGGTAAAGAGAAGGCTCAGTAGTTAAGAGCACTGACTGCTCTCCCAAAGGTCCTGAGTTCAATTCCCAGCAACCACCTGGTGTCTCACAAGCATTTGTAATGAGATCTGATGCCCTCTTCTGGTGTGTCTGAAGACAGCTACAGTGTACTCATATAAATAAAATAAATCTTTAAAAAAACAAACAAACGGGGCTGGAGAGATGGCTCAGTGGGTAAGAACACTAACTGCTCTTCCGAAGGTCCTGAGTTCAAATCCCAGCAACCACATGGTGGCTCACAACCATCCGTAATGAAATCAGACGCCCTCTTCTGGTGTGTCTGAAGACAGCTACAGTGTACTTACATATAACAATAAATAAATCTTAAAACAAACAAACAAACAAACAAACATAAATCATCTCCTAAGGAACAACATATAATGTCATCTTCTGGCCTCCATACACATGTGCCTGCACACACATGTACCTGCACACACATGAACACACACACATATGTACATATACACATTCAGAAAAGGATGTTAGGTCAGACACAGAGATGAGCACCTAGTAGTCACCAAGGCACTAAAAAGAACCCCTGATGATTTCAGCTCCACTTCCACGATGTCCAACTTTCCACCACCACGGAAGTTCTAATTGTTCAGTCAGCCACATGAGCGTGGTGGCTTCCTTCTAGAAAATTCAGTTTCCAGAAGCCACTTAGGTTCTTCAACTTGCATTTCCTACTTCCAGCTTCCAACCCTTCGATGTTGTATCTCTAACTGAAGCCAAGACAAGGTCTCTATTCACAGAGAAGGAACTTTCTCCGTGATGCTCAGGTGATCAGATTGGAGCACCCCAGGAAGCCAGAGCAACCTCCCTACCTGATCAAGGTCCAGGTCTGCAGAGTCTCTTCTTCCAAGAAAAGGGGACCATGAGTTCTATAAACTAAGCCTGGACATCTTCATCCTGCCCAGCACAACCAGACCTGGAAACTGGAAGGTGAATCAACATCTCCTCATTCTCTGGCAGCTCGTGAAGTAGAGTTCAGCATGAAGTCTCGACTTACAGAACCTGAATCTCACCCCGCCCCCATCCCTGCCAATGAATAGCCACAATCTCTAGAGCTATAAGAAAAAATATATATTATTTACGTTTTCTAAAAAGAAAAAGGTGTGACTAGGCGTGGCGGAACACACCTTTAAATCCCCAGCACTCAGGAGACAGAAGCAGATGGATCTCTGTGAGTTCGTGGCCTGTCTGACCTACATAAACAAGTTCCAGGACAGCCAGAGCTATGTAGAGAGACTCTGATCATTAAAACCAAAAACAAAGGTGTAACCGTCTAAACAATAGAAAATTTCTTTCTTTATTATTATTATCATCATTATATTAACATAAATATGCTTTTAGGGATAAAAGACTAGGTTAAAGAATCCACTCAGGGGGAACTGCGACCTCTCTGCTATGTAATTAAACATATGGCCAGCAGGTGGCGGTGCAGGCTCGCAGCAGGCGCTTCACAACCCAGGCTCATCCGTTTTTTTCTTAGGTGGTGGAGTCAGTAGTACCTTCCTCTTGTTCTCCAGAACCTGCCTTAGGAAGAAATGTCCTGCCCACCCGGAGTGGGGCAGCAAACCCCAGGAGTGGGAAGCGCACCACATGCAACCTTCTCCTGAGCCAGGTACAAGGAGCAGAGGTTAAGCCTGCGGGAACTGAATGGGAGAAGCAGAACTGGAAGCCTGGCAACTAACACGGAAGCAATCAGCTCTCAGGCATTTAAGATCTCTGCTTGCCTGTGGCTCAATAAGCAGCTTGACGTCAGACAAACTGATCTGAGGCTGAGTGCAGTAGTGCGTGCCTGTAATGCTACAATCTGAAACAGGGTCTCCCACTGAGAAACAGGAGTTCAAGGTCAACCCCAAATATATAAGAGAATGCTGTCATAGCCTCCTCCCGTTTTGCAAATAAATGCACTACACCTTGTGGGGAAGACTATGCCCGCGGAGTTTATTAATCTCTCCAAATCCCACATGAAAATGAGTGGGAGCAGAACACTCAAAAAGGAGGGGAAAGGGCCAATACAACCGGAGGCCAAAAACTGAGCCAAGAACACCCACCCCCTCCCCCACCCCCGCAAAAGGTCGCCATGTTTTGTACACCTCACCTCGTTAAAACCGCACGAGAGAGTGGGTGCCCTTCCAGTTAGGAACGTCAGCCTTTCATGGTTCGTTCCTTCGGTTCAGGAAAAGCACTTTCACAAAAAGCAAACTGTAGGAAAATCTTGAGGCCAATCTCATAAGAAGTTAAATCAAGGGGAAGAGAGAGAGAGAGAGAGAGAGAGAGAGAGAGAAGAAAAAAAACGAGCAACAAAGCCCAGCATTCCCACCAACAGGAAATCCACACCAGAGAGACAGTCTCAGAACAGAAGGGAACTGTAACCTATTTCAAAATGACGTAAAATCATGCAAAGTCATGGAAGAGCAACGCACATCAGAATTAGAAAGTCCTGTGAAAAACGCATGGAACTCGGGAAAAGATCATTCTAGACATGAAGACACAGAAGACAGAATCAGCCCCACCTCAAGATAATGCCTTCAGACAAAGAGGTCAAAGGTTTTTAAGTCGACAGAAAAGTTATTGAAAAGATCATAACATATGAAGTTGGGTGTGCTAGCACATGTCTCTTTCCCCAGATTTGGGAGGCAGAGGCAGGTGGATCACTGTGAGTTCTAGGAAAGCCAGGACTACACAACGAGACCATGCTTTTTAAAAAAGTGGGCATACAATAAATATACCTGAAATAACAATCCCAAACAATCAGGGAAAAGGGGAAAATCCTTCATGGGTCTAGGCAGAATAATAAATAAAATAAATAAATAAATGGCATGAGAAAATAAATCCAAATATTATTTAGCAATGCTTTATGCCACAAGAAAATGAAGTAATGTTTTAAAAATAGTCAGTAATGAAGGATATGCTAATAACTCTTTGCCCAGCAAAACTAACTTGAAAATACAACAGGTGCAGGCAAGTTCTTACTATGATTTGAATGTTAAGCACTCTTTGAAGGCCCATGTGTTAAGGCTTGCTTCCCAGGCGGAGTTCCTGAGATGGAGGGGGTGGGACCTTTAAGAGGCAGGACCTCTTGGAAACCTTTAGGACTCAGGAACAATGTCCCTGGAAAGGATTCTGGGGAATTCTGTGAGTGGTTTAACACCACTATCTTCTCCTGTTGTGACACGCTGTCTGAGATAAACCCAGAGCAGCAGGGCCAACCGCTTCTCTTTATAAGTCAGTTTCGTCCATATTTACCATAGTTGCAAAGAGCTGACTGACACCAGTCGTGGGCGGGGACTGAGTGAAAGAAGAGGATGCTCTCGCCGTCCCTCCTGAGACCTACTAGAGAAAAGGACCGAGCTAATGACAGAGGGCCCAATGCTATTTATTTGATTTTTTTTTCTTTTCCTATATCACACACATGGAGAGATAAAAGTGGCAAAAGTCATACCCCAGTAACATCTGTGCACTGGAAGTTCAGTCACAGGGTTCAGTGCTCCTCATTGCTGCCCGAAATCTGATAAAGCAAATCCCTGATGGCCAAAGCAGCAGGAATGTGCACCTTTTGTATTGAGACACTGTCTTTGTTTGTTTGTTTGTTTGTTTGTTTGTTTTTTGAGACAGGGTTTCTCTGTGTAGCCCTGGCTGTCCTGGAGCTCACTCTTAGACCAAGCTGGCCTCGAACTCAGAAATCCACTTGCCTCTGCCTCCCAAAGGCTGGGATTAAAGCCCAGCAAGACACTGTCTTGAAATCCCATTTTTCACCTAAAAATAAGTCTCCCTGAAGAGAATAAAGACCCTGGCTTAAAACTTCTCAAATTAGGATCACAGTCCCTCCCGACTCAGTCATAGAACTGGTTATGGAAGTTGAACAACAACAAAAAAAGAATTATCAACAGTAAAAGGTTCTAACCACTCAACAAAAAAATATTAAGCCGGGCAGTGGTGGCACACACCTTTAATCCCAGCACTTGGGAGGCAGAGGCAGGCAGATTTCTGAGTTCAAGGCCAGCCTGGTCTACAGAATGAGTTCTAGGACAGCCAAAACTAAACAGAGAAACCTGTCTCAAAAAACAAAAAAACAAAAAAAAAAAAAAACAAAAACAAAAAAAAAAACCAAGCAAACAAACAATATGTATATTTAAAATCAGACTTGCAACAAATGCAAGGAGTTCCAGCAGCGTTCGCTTGTCTTGCACAGCATAGCTTCACTGCAGTCTAGGTTTGGGTCACAACAGACACATTGACACACCTAAACTGCCTAAACTGCCAACCAACACTGCCTAAACACCTTGGGTCAGATCTGCAACTCCACATGTTTTGAACTGCAATGCCTTCTATTACACACATAGCTTTCTGCTCTAATAGGAATACAGTGGACTAGACATAGAAGACAAAAAGTAAATTCATAGTTCCCAACTGCCATTCCTCAGTCTGTAACAAATTAGTGTATCTTTAAACTCTGTTACAGGGTTTGATTTCTCTTTCATTGTTTTTGAGGCAGAATCTTTGTATCCCCCAGCTGGTCTGAAACTCACAAGGAGACCAGGGTAGACTCAAACTGAGATCTGCCTGCTTCCCCTTCCAGAGTGCTGGGATTAAAATTATGTAGAGTGCCACACCTGACAGAAAGTTTGATTATAAAAACTGCTGTTCATTTCACTGGAGGGTTGGCTCAGTGGTTACTGATTTGGCTTAGTGATTTGGCTGGCATTACCATGGCAAACCTAATCATCTGTAACTCCAGTTCCAGGAGACCCAAGTCCTTCTTCTGGCTTCCAAGTGGACCAGGCATGCACATGGTATGTGAATCTCTGACACCCACATTAAAAAATGGAGCACTAAGCCGGGCGGTGGTGGCGCACGCCTGTAATCCCAGCACTCTGGCAGAGGCAGGCAGATTTCTGAGTTCGAGGCCAGCCTGGTCTACAGAGTGAGTTCCAGGACAGCCAGGGCTATACAGAGAAACCCTGTCTCAGAAAAAAAAAAAATCCAAAAAAACAAAAAACCAAAACCAAAAACAAAAAAAATGGAGCACTGGGTTGGAGAAATGGTTCAGCGGTTAAGACCACTGACTGCTCTTCCAGCGGTCCTGAGTTCAACGCCCAGCAACCATATTGGTGACTCACAACCATCTGTCATGGGTTCTAATGCCCTCTTCTGGTGTGTCCGAAGACACCTACAATGCACTCATATAAAACAAACAAATCTTAAAAAGAAACTGGAGCACCATGCTGTCAGTGGCTCATGCTTTTAATCCCAGCACCCAGGAAGCAGAGGCAGGCAGAGCTCTATGAGTTCAAGCCCGGCCTGGTCTACAGAGTGAGTTCTAGGACAGCCAGGGCTACACAGAGAAACTCTGGGCAGGGGTGCGGGGAGGTACAGCAGCCAGACTTGGTGGTACACTACCTTAATCCCAGCACTCGGGAGAAAGAGGCAAGTGGATCCTTGTGAATTCAAAGCCATCCTGGTCTACCAGGCAAGTTCCAGGCCAGACAACACTACAGTGAGAGCCTGTCACTGTATTTTTAAAAAAAAAGAAAAGATAAAGAAAAAGTGACTCAATGTACCAGAGTGGGGGAATACCTGGGCACTCTCTCAGAGGTGAAGGGGGAAATGGGGGGGAACTCTGTGAGGGGGGACCAGGAAGGGGACCAGCATTTGGGATGTAAATTAATTAATTAAAAAAATTTAAAAAGTGCAAGGCCTGCCTGTAGATGCCTATAACTGCAGTACCGAGGTATAAAGACAGATGGAGCTCTAGAACAGCTGGCCAGCTGGCCAGCCAGTGACCCTCATCTCAAACCAGTAAGGAGGAGACAACAGAGGAAAACACACTCAATGCTCTGCTCTGGCCTCCAGATAAGTCCAGACTCATGGGTTCTCACAAGGAGATTCGTGGAACAAACACACACTACACACACACACACACCATAAATTGTTAAAATGATTTGGAATTAGGACAGGATTCACAAGAATTTCTGAAATGGCTCAGAAGATACTTTTGACATTTTGCACCATGTATTTATGCGACACGTTCTTCTCATGTAATTGACAATTACAAAATAAAAAACGTCATCTCCCGAGTGACACTGAAGATGACCTAAGGTATCAAATATGCATTCAAGAGCTGATTGGGGCATGCACGTGCGCATGCGCGCTCACGTGGAAGTACAGCAGAAGGCCAGAGGACAGCCCTGGGTGCCCGGGGCACTGTCTGCCTTTGTTGATTGATTTGTGTGAGATGTTTGAGACAGGGTTTCACTGGGTCCTGGGGCTTGCTGTGTAGGCTAGACGGGCTGGTCAGGGAACCCCAGGGGTTCATCTGCCTTCCCCTCCCCGACACTGACATGACAAGAAGGCACCCCCATACCTGGCTTTTTTATGAGATTTGGGAGAGGGTGATTCTGGTTTTTATTTTGTTTTGTTTGAAAGAGGGTCTCTCTGTGTAGCCCTGGCTGTCCTGGAACTCATTCTGTAGATGGGGCTGGCCTTGAACTCAGTGACCTGCCTGCCTCTGCCTCCCAAGTGCTCTGGTTAAAAGTGTGTGACTCTAGCCGGGCAGTGGTGGTGCATGCCTTTAATCCCAGCGCTTGGGAGGCAGAGGCAGGCGGATTTCTGAGTTCAAGGCCAGCCTGGTCTACAGAGTGAGTTCCAGGACAGCCAGGGCTATACAGAGAAACCCTGTCTCGAAAATACAAAAAAAAAAAAAAAAAAAAAAAAAAAAAGTGTGTGAGAGACGCTGTGCTTGACACGCCAGATTGCTTTTTCACGTGAGTTCTGAGGGATCAAATACAAGACCCCAGCACTTTACCAACAAACCCATCTCCTCAAACCAAGATTTAGTTCTTTCTGAGAAAAGGGGGGCGGGGGAGTGCAGGGAAGGGCAGGAACATTCATTCCTAGTGAATGTAAATTTGTTTTTTACCTTCAGTAAATGGTAAAATCATGGGTATACCAAAGCACTGTTTTAATATAAATGTCCTCATGATGTAGTTCTAGTAGATTCTTGATTTGCATAGCTATTTTATATGCCTATATAAAGAGAAATGCTAATAAAAATGTCATGGTTAAAAAGGAGGTTACAAGTAGCAAGCCTTAAGAAGCCCCGATTGAGGTCAGAAAATGAGGGAACCACAAAGATGCCTCACCTACCAGACCACCCCACAAGACGTTCCTGGCCTCTCCTGATAGATGACTAAGGAAAACTCAGAGGTGACAGAAGTTTGCCTAGGGCCACACAACAGCTAAGCTGCCTGGCAGGGCCCAGACCCACGTGAATGAGGTCGCCTGCTGGTTCAGTGCGCAGTGGCTGACACACGGGAGTGAAACTAGCCCGGCTTCCTGGCCACCTGTTCTATGTCGGGGTCTGGATCATTTGCTGTTTCTGGTCTTGCTGCCCAGCTGGGTAAAGCATCTGCGGGGCCCAGGTCCCGCCTGCTGTGCAGAGCCTCAGCGCGCTCTGGAAGCTGCCGAGTTCACGTTTGTCTCCGGCTCCAGAGATGACAGGGCGTAAGTTGTCAAGGCTGTCCTCAAGTTTCACTTCTGGTTCTCAGCACCTCCCTGATTCTTCTGTTCCTTGGAGAGGTGGAGGGGCCTGAGAAAGGGTCTCTGCCTGAAACTGAGAAGTCAGTTTGACCGACCTCAACACCCTTCCTGGGTAGAGAGGCGCAGATGAGCTGGCGACTGTAGAGAGGCTAACCTGTGCCAACTGCGCTCCGGGCTGCAGCCCCAGCTGAACTGTTTTGTCTCCTGCTACCTCAGCGCTTGGCAAGCAGCCTTGGAAGAAAATAGGAACAGAATATGCATTTGTTGAACCGAGAGAATGTATGAATTTAATAAATTATTTTGATCTCATGTAGAGTCTTGATCTCAATTCAAACTTTAAAATACACCCTCTTTCCCACTACGACAGGAGCTCAGAGGGAGAAAATATAGCAAACGCTTAGTACTACATCAGGACTACAGCGGAGCTTACGGCAGGGGTGTAGCCAGGCAATGGGGCTTTCAAGCATTTCATTTTCTTTTGGACACACGTGTCTTGCTGTGTAGCCCAGGCCAACCCTAACTTTATAACTTCACAATCCTCTAGCCTCAACCCTCCCCCCCCCTTTTTTTGAGCCAGGGTTTCTCTGTATAGCCCTGGCTGTCCTGGAATTCATTCTGTAGACCAGGCTGGCCTCGAACTCAGAAATCTGCCTGCCTCTGCCTCCCAAAGTGCTGGGATTACAGGCGTGTGCCACCACCGCCCAGCTTTAGCCTCAGCCTCTTAAGTGCAAGGATTACAGGTTTATGTCTCCATTCCTATTCCTATCAACATTCTCTGTGTGTGTGTGTGTGTGTGTGTTTAAAAAAACAATTTGGGAATAGAGAGGTGGCTCAGCCGTTAAGATCACCAGCTACTCTTACAAAGGACGGAGGTTCGATTCCCAGCACCCACACAGCAGTTCATAGCTGTCTGTAATTCCAGTTCTAGGGAATCTGATGCCCTCATACAGACATACATGCAAGCAGAACATCAATGAACATAAAATAAAATAAAATATCATTTACTTATACCCATGCTGTTCCAGAAGGACTCAGGTAACTCTCAGAAACACTAATTACAGAAAAGTAAGAATGGCAAAAATATAACTTGTGCCGCAATGGGGCCAACACCCTTGTTTCTCAAAGAAACTGTGGGAAACACCAGAAATGCCTCCTCTGGTTCCTGTCTTGAATGTTTGTCCCCTGGTGGGCACTCATGGCAGACAGCTGTGAAGTCTTTAAGACATGGGTTGGTAGAAGTCATAGTCCAGCTCAGCCCTTGCTTCTGCCCATTCTTAGCTTCCTGGTCTACCATGATGAAACAGTTTCACGCATGTCTGTCATCAGGATAGAGCCACTCTGCTGAGCCTTCCCTATTATGATGGTCTGAAGCCCACGACTATAAGCAAAACAACAACAATACAACAACAACAACTTTTCTTCTTCCCTCAGGTGGCTGTGTTTGGCATTCTGTCACAGTAACACCAAAGTAACTAATACAACGTTCCCAGTGTGGTCCATCTCTGCAGGTCCTTGCCGTGTCTAAACAGAGGATTGTGATTACTTCTCTGTGGTCTTTCTACAGTTGTTCTCTAACCTCCACATACCCAACCCAATAAATAAAGAAATATAGTTTTGGGGTATTTTTTTACATGCCTCATAGATTCATGTGTTTAAACATGTGGTTGCCAGCTGGTGGTGGTGCTGTGTGGGGAGCTGGTGGAGCCTTTACAAATTACAGCATTCTCTCTCTGTGCCTATGTCTTTCTGTTTTTCTCCCTGTCTGTCTCCTTCTGTCTCATTGTCTCTGTGCACCCCCCCTCCTTCCTGGCCACTTAAGAAATGTAACCAGCTTGCCCTACCATGCCTCCTAGGCCTGAAGCCAAGTCTTCCTCACTTTGTTGGCTAAAACTGTGAGACAGAATAAACACTTTCTCACTTGAAGGTGCTTGGAGCCCTGGGTTCTCGTTGCATAAATCAGGCCTGGGGGTATACTCTTGGCATTCTAGCACTTGGGAAGCAAAGGCAGGAGGATCAGGAGTTCAAGGCCAGCCTGGACTGCATGAGACCTTGCCTAAGAGAGAGAGAGAGAGAGAGAGAGAGAGATAAAGACACACACACACACACAGAGAGAGAGAGAGAGAGAGAGAGAGAGAGAGAGAGAGAGAGATTATTTCTTCACTTTCTGACATGATCCAAAGAAGGTACACATCTGAGACCATTATTTGGGGGCTAACTCAAAAGAATGCGCAAAACAGATTCAAAGAAAGAACACGTGTTCTTCAGGCTAACAATTGCCAGTTTCCCCTGGCTTCTGGCTATGGGCCTCACCTCCCCCACCATGAAAACCATGAAGGAAGGAGGGAGTAGGCCTCTCACCAGCTTGAGCGTCTCACCAGCTGCGGTGTGACTGTCACCCCAGCAACCAATTATCCCTCTGTAAAAACACTTCTTCTAGCTAACCGTCATAAATCTCCCCTTTTAAATGACAAGTTGGTTGTTGCCTCTGCTTTGAGGGGATATGTGCCTAGCAAGTGTCCATCCATCACAGGTTAAAGGGGGATGTGGGTCAAACAGCAAGATCACAGCCCAGTCCATTCATCACTGGAATGAGGAGAAGGTCAGGCCAGGGACCAAGATGGCGGTAGACCCCATCCATCCTAGGTGATCCCAGAAGGCTGGCGTCCACAAACTGGAAGATCCAGGTCTTCTCTGCTCCGCACACACTGAGGTGACCTCACATCCATTCCCCAGGGCAGCTCGGATACGCTTATCTCCATGTTCCTGAAGTGGCCACCTCAAGAAATGATAATCAATTTTAAAAAGGAAAGGAACCAATTTTAGGGTTAAAAACGTGAAGAAAAAAATAGAAAGAAAGGAGGAAATGAGTAACGAAAGCTAAGAGCCATCCAGAGTGAGGTCAGCACAAACAGAGACAGTCACGGAATCCCAGGTACGTGGATACCATAGGCCACAAGTAGGAATTGGCTTCCTAACAGTCATCGTGAAAAGGAAAATAAACCATGAAATCTGGCTAGAGAAGAAAGCCATTCTCTAGGAGCATGTCCTTCCCTATAGGAAGACAGTGCTTCTGCGGTCTCCAAGCCCACATGTGCAGAATGAGCCAGCGTAGTCCTCATCAACACTGAGCTGTCAACCTCCTGGACTGGCTTCCCTAGGTCCCCTCAATAAAACCCTGAATACAATGCTATGGCCCAGCTTAGCAGAAACAGTGAATCTCTGGGAAATTCTCCAAGGCTAAGCACTGCAGGTACAGATACAGGTTTCTAAAAAGTAGTTGATTGATTTGGGCTTTCTAATATCTTTAAGAATTTTTTTTAATGCACTTATACAAGTTTTTTTGCCTGCATATATTCAAGTACACCATGTATGTGCTTGGTGTCCCAGGAGGTCAGAATAAGGTGCCTGATGCACCGGAACTGGAGTTGCAAACAGTTGTGAGTAGCCCTGTGGGTGCTGGGAATTGAACCAGAGTCCTCTGTGAGAGTAGCCAGTGCTCTTAACTAGCAGGCCATCTCTCTGGCCCCCAATTTTATTATTTCTTAAAAATAAAAGCAAATTTGCATACTAATGGGATAGACATGTTTATTTCTGCATAATTAAATTTTGACTGGATATTTTATTTTAATATTTTAAAATTATATTATTTGTTTATATTTATCTTACTGTCTTAGGGTTTTACTGCTATAAACAGACACCATAACCAAGGCAACTCTTCTAAGGACAACATTTAATCAGGGCTGCCTTGCAGGTTCAGAGGTTCAGTCTAGTATCATCAAGATGGGGGCATGGCAGTGTCCAGGCAGGCATGGTGCAGGAGGAGCTGAGAGTTCTACATCTTCATCTGACGGCTGCTAGCAGAATACTGGCTTCCAGGCAGCTAGGATGAGGCTCTTAAAACCCACGCCCACAGTGACACACTTACTCCAACAAGACCACTAACAGTGCCACTCCCTGGACTGAGCATATACAAACCATCATACTTACTTAATATTTATTCTTCTTGTATACACATGTGTACATGTGTTCGAGTGCCATGACGCACATGTGGAGGTCAAAGGACAACTTTCAAAAGTTGGTTCTCTCCTTCCACGACGGGATCCAGGAAGTGAACGCAGGTCATCAATGTACAACATTGATTTTATCCATCGAGCTGTCTTTCCTTTGGCCAAATATTGGATGTGGCAGAACACAGAGCGTAGTTAACATTTTTCAGAGTCATCGATGATTTGATTTTATAATCACCAATACTGAGAATACCACCTGGTACAAGGGTGCCTTTGGATTGTTTCAGACATTGCTAGAAATTATCTCCTGATCCCAAACCAAAATTTATTTAGCAATTTTTTTTTAATGAAACTAGAGCCAATCACTTAAACAGCAATTTTAACTGCTCTGACACAATATAATACAAAGCTAGGCTAATTTGGGGCCAGGAGCATTTGCCGTTGTTCTGGAGGCCCAAAGCGATTCCAGGCACTCACATAGCTGGTCACAATCATCTGTAACTCTGGTCCCAGGGCATCCGGTGCCCTCCTCTTGCCTCCTTTGGCACCAGGCACACATATAATGCATAGATATATATGCTAACAAAACATGCATACACATACAATAAAATAGAAAAATAGTGATAAAGAAAGATACGTTAGGGTAGCAGTTAAGAGCACTGACTGCTCTTCCAGAAGTCCTGAGTTCAATTCCCAGCAGTATATGGTAGCTCACAACCATCTGTAATGGGATTCAATGCCTTCTTCTGTGTCTGAAGAAAGGAACAGTGTACTCACATACATAAAAAAATAATTTTTTTTAAAGATTTATTTATTATTATATCTAAGTACACTGTAGCTGTCTTCAGACACTCCAGAAGAGGGCCTCAGATCTCATTATGGATGGTTGTGAGTCATCACGTAGTTGCTGGGATTTGAACACAGGACCTTCGAAAGAGCAGTCAGTGTTCTTAACCGCTGAGTCATCTCTCCAGCCCCCAATAAATAAATCTTAGAAAGAAAGGAAGAAAGAAAGAAAGAAAGAAAGAAAGAAAGGAAGGAAGGAAGGAAGGAAGGAAGGAAGGAAGGAAGAAAGAAAGAAAGAAAGAAAGAAAGAAAGAAAGAAAGAAAGAAAGAAAGAAAGAAAGAAAGAAAGAAAGAGAAAGAAAGAAGAAAGGAAGGAAGGAAGGAAGGAAGGAAGGAAGGAAGGAAGAAAGAAAGAAAGAAAGAAAGAAAGAAAGAAAGAAAGAAAGAAAGAAAGAAAGAAAGAAAGAGAAAAAGAAATGTTAAATTGATAGTTAACATTCTGAGGCATGACAATAGGAAAAGAATAAAAGTCATTGTTTTTTACAATTAAATCATGTTTCTATAAAAGCAGAAAACTTTGCATGTGCTGCAAAAAAAAAAAAAACACTGCAAGTTCTAACACAGAATAAACACAGAATAAACAGTAGTTTCTGAGCTGCTGTGTTTCAGGCAGCTCTGGCTGGCATCTCATGGTTCCAGCACGCAAAGCACTGTCCCACGCTGTCCTCAGAGCCAAGACTACAGGGAAGCCACACAATACAACATGGGCAAGCACTGCCAGGAAACATCGAATCACTGTGCATTTGATCTTGAATAACGGTTTGGTTGTTGCAAGTTCCAAAATACCATTGCCAAAATACTGTTCCCAGCCCCACATTCCATTATACAACTCCACATGGAGTCACGACCTACTAATGAAGCAGTTGGGACTTAGGAGTCACACTTTGTAAGATGACTGAAGACAGAAGACGCACCCTGTGCATGGATGGCATCATGTCACACACTGGACACCCACACAGACTAAGAGAGGAAAAAGGAAAAGCCTAGACAGCCTCAGTACTCCCTCTCCATTTCCTCCTCAGCCAAGATGTGCCCGGGTAAGGAGTCCCAGCTGCATACCACACTGTCCTGCTTTCCTGGCTCTAATAGACTGTATCCCCTCAAACCGTGAGCCAAAAGAAATCCTTCCTCTTCTACCTCTCTTTTGTCCTGTATCCTGCCACAGCCAAAAGATAAGTTACTAAAATAAGGGATCCTGAGAGGTCTTCTGGGATGCTGGCCATGTGTGTAAGTTATATGGATGCTTTATAAAAAGTTGTGGGGTTTTTTTTTGGCTTTTTGGAGACAGGGTTTCTCTGTATAGCTCTGGCTATCCTGGAACTCACTCTGTAGATCAGGCTGGCCTTGAACTCAGAAATCCTGCCTGCCTCTGCCTCCTGAGTGCTGTGATTAAAGGCATCTGCCACCACTACCCAGCATATAAAGTCGTGTTTATGAAAGTGATATCAGGGGCTCCTCCTCCAAGTCCATCTCCATAACCTTTGGACTTGGACTCATGACCCAGGGGCCCCCTCATTCTTTCCCATTGCCCCTTTCAGCCATTCCTTTGTAACATCCCACAAACCCACAGAACAGCTCTCTACCAGGGACCCACAACTGCCACACTTGGCTGTGGCCCAGAATCGCTCTCTGCCAGGGACCCCACAGCCTGCACACTTGGCTGAGACCCAGCCATTTCTTGTAGCCCATCTACATTCCTTTGTGACTCCCACCAACCTGCAGAACTGCTTCTAGCAGGGACTCCACAGCTGCCACCTTTGGCTGGGACCCAGATTGGGCAATGGCATCTGAAGCCTGGAACACCCACCCCATGAAGGCAAGACTAGATACCTACACCGAGAAAGACCACAAATGTAGTGACTTCCCATACCTAGATCCCAGTACAAAACACAAACATGAATAACCAAAACACTGTGACTCCTCCAGAAGCTGGAGGCCCTGTTGTAATATGCCCCGGGGAAGCCAATGTAGTTGAAGTACATAATAGAAACTTCAAAACAGCAATTATTCATTTGTTCAAAGACCTTGGGGAGGATATGAATAAATGCTTTCATAAAGACCTCCAAAACCTAAACAATTGAATGAAGTAATGAAAACAATTTAAGAGCTGAAACCAGAATTTAACAAAGACTAGGACCACTAAAGAAAAGCAAAACTGAGACAAAATTTGAAATGAAAAACTTGAGAAGTCAAACAAAAAGCCAAGAGATCAGAGCCTGGCTCAGTGCTCATCAGAGCAGCCTCTGCTTACGGTGGACAGTGATTAACATTGAAACTCTCGACTGGACAATGTGCAGAGAGTGAGACTTTTGGGGTGCACTCAACCCTAAATGAGATGTCTTTACCAAACGAGACTCAGGGGGAAAAAGAAGTGGAAAAACTTAAAGAGCCAAAGGTGGTGGCTGACTCCAAGGAAACAGCATCTTCCAGACACAACATGACCAAGGCGAGCGTATGAACTCACAGAGAGTGTTACATCTGGGAAGGTAGATGCAATGTCTCTACTTACTGGTTAGAAAAAAAAAATCAGTTTATTTGTTTGTTTCCAAAAGAGCAACACTAGGTATATCAATCACATTCTGGGGCAGGCCCCATGCCCAGAAGTTGTTGGCCTACATAACACCTGTCTGTAATACCTGGGTTTTTTGTTTTGTTTTGTTTTGTTTTTTACTCCATGTTTTTGTGTATTATTTATTTTGGTTTTGTGTTTTTTCTTTGTTTTATTGGTTTGTTTGTTTTGATTTTCATTTTTTGTAGGGGTCTTTTTGAGGGAGAGAACATGGAGTTGTATGGGTAAAGAGGTGGTGGGGAAAATATTGGAGGAGCTAAGGGAGAAGAAAGAATATGATCAAGATACACTGAATGAAAAATATAAGCAGGGCGGTGGTGGTGCACGTCTGTAGCAGAGGCAGGCAGATTTCTGAGTTCGAGGCCAGCCTGGTCTATAGAGTGAGTTCCAGGACAGCCAGGGCTACACAGAGAAACCCTGTCTCAAAAAAACCAAATCCATATATATATATATATATATATATATATATATATATATATATATATATATATATATATATATATGTGTGTGTGTGTGTGTGTGTGTGTGTGTGTGTGTGTGTGTGTGTGTGTATGTGTGTATGTATGTATACATGTATGTATATATATATGAAAATAATGACTTAAAAAGTAATACCAGGAGCTGGAGAGATGGTTCAGTATTTAAGAGCACTGACTGCTCTTCCAGAGGGCCTAAGTTCGATTCCCAGCAACCACATGGTGGCTCACAGTCATCTGTAATGGATGCCCTCTTCTGGTGTGTCTGAAGACAGCTACAGTATACTCATATACATAAAATAAATAAATCCCTTAAAAAAGTAATACCAGATATATTACAGATTTTTAAGAGTTTATTTTTATTTTATGTACATTAGTGTATGTACATTACTGTATGTATGTCTGTATGAGGATGTTTGATCCTTTGTAACAGGTATTACAGACATAGGTACAGTTAAGAGACCTGGCTGTTCTTCAAGAGGACCCAAGTTCAATTTCCAGCTCCCACATAGCAGCTCTTGAAGAACAAACAGCCAGGTCTCTTAAGCACTCAGCCATCTCTCCAGCTCCAATATTACAGATTTTTAAATAAAAGCCGTTGACCAGGTATGGTGGTACACAACTATAATTCTACTAGCTTGGAAGCTGATGTTAGAAGATCATAAGTTCAAGGCCAGCCTAGACCCTGTCTCAAATAAACAAATTAATATATACAATAAAATACGATGCTGCGTGTAGTGGTACATATCTTACATATCCTTATCATTGGTCCTCAACTTGTAAATTGAGATCCTTTTGAGGGTCAAGTGACCCTCTCAAGATATCTGATATCTTGCATATCAGATATGTACATTACAATTCATAACAGTAGCAAAATTACAGTTATGAAGCAGCAATGAAAATAATTGTATGGTTGGGGGGTCACAACAACATGTGGAACTGTATTAAAGAGTAGCAGCATAAGGAAGGTTGAGAATTTCCCAGCACTTGGAAGGCAGCACAGGCAGCTCTCTGAGTTCAAGGCTACCCTGCTCTACAAAGTGAATTCCAAGAAAGCCAGGATTATACAGAGAAACCTTGTCTTAAAAAACAAAACAAAAGACATGCTGTTTAGGAAGGCAGACTCTCTGCCTAGACTAGGGTTAGCGCCCCATCAGCAACTGGAGCAGGACTTAGCCAAGACAAGGTTTCTTGTGGGTTCAAAGGCAACAGTTAACTGAGTCTGGATCAGGGCTCAGTCAGTAGCTGACACCGCATAACTCAGCTTGACCATTGCTGTTCCAGAGTCTGACCACTCGGTGTCTCCACTTGACAAACTGCTCAACTGTCTCCAGAGCTCACTCAGCCATGCTGCCCAAATCCACCCCTTGTCCTGAAGTGGAATAGATCAGAGGTCTCAGCTCAGAGAAATACTGAGCAATACCGGCAACTGAATTTTGGGTGGTGGCAGAGCTATCTGGTAGGAAGCTGAGATTCAATCCCCATAGAACAGGGGTAGCCATGGGTCCACAAAGGTAATCTGATTTAGACACTCACCTAGCCCACACAGTTCTGCCCCACCCAGAAGGAATCTGCTGGCCAGAATCCCCTTTCCTTTTTGTTGTCTGCCTCTACCTCTAGGATGGACAAGCAAGACTCAAGGGCTTCATTTGTCTTGTAGAGCCTAGTATCCCTCAGGCCTGGCTCAGAACACACTACCAGCATCTGTTGAGTGAAACTTGGTCAACAACACAGTATTCACATCATCCTTGCACAATAGAGATGGGTGGGGGACTTCCACTGAGTCTGGGGCATCAGTTTCAAAGAACAATCGCAATTGTTCCTTCTGATGCTGGAGGAAGCCCTGATGGGGTGGGCACAGGCACCTGAATGGAATTGCGAGCTAAAGGTCTCAGAGGGTAGAAAGTGTTGGTAACTTAGCTAATGGACCGGACTCTTGGGCAGTTCCATTTCTTTTTATTCAAAAGTAAACAGCATGTCGAAAGGAAGGGGCAGGCTTCCATATCACCCTTTGATAGGCCCAAGGACCTGGCTTGGGAAAACAGGAAATACAAACCAGCAGCAATACAGTAGGAACCATCTTGGGCTGCCCTTTCTGGTCTCCACCTCCAGGCATGGTCCCAGCCACCTCCATCAATAGATGATGGAGAATCAATCTGACCTGAGGCTTTCTGAGATCCTAAGAAAGACAAGGAATCAGGATGGAAGAGCCAAAACTGCAGGCAGGTGTTTCTTAGAGACAGGAGGAGGGACAAAGAGCCTGAGAGACAGACTTGGATAGACAGACATAGGCAGCTGAAGCCAAAGACCCTCAGACGATCTTTCTGGGCTTATTTTATGGGTCACAGAAATGAGACCACTCAGGCGGGCCTTCAAGAGCAGTGCTACATGCTGTCACCCCATTCACATCAATCAACATTCCTACGTGTGCTGTCTCACTAGAGCAGAACAGTATTATCCAATAGATCTTTCTTCAATGACGTGTTGTTTCTAGAGATGGATTTTCCAATATGGCAACCGGGATCCACACAGAGTTCCTACCTTCCATATCGAACAGAACAGACACAGACAGACACGCGGACATACACGGACAGACTGACAGACAGACACACACACACATGCACGCATGCAGTGAACAAAACTTCCTTTCAGCAGGTATTTCTGTATTCCTTCCTGACCTCCCATTCTCTCACACAGTGACCTCATCTCTTACTGTGCCATTGAACAACGTTGTGATGGGCTTGACTTTTATAGGCCAGAAACTTTTTTTTTTTTTTTTTTGGTTTCTGGTTTTTTTCAAGACAGGGTTTTCCTGTAGCCCTGGCTGTCCTGGAACTCACTCTGTAGTCCAGGCTGGCCTCAAACTCAGAAATCCACCTGCCTCTGCCTTCCAAGTGCTGGGATTAAAGGTGTGCGCCACCGCGGCCCAGTGGCCAGAAACTCATATAAGACAAATCTGTAAGATGCCTTTTGGGGCTGGGGATGTAGCTCAGTTGGCACAATCCTTAACTACCACGCATGGATCCTAGGATTTGACCCCTGGCACAACATAAAAGGCCTGTAATTCTAACATTCAGAGACCAGAAGCAAGAAGATCAGAAGTTCAAAATTATCTTTGGCTACACAGTCTGTTTAATGCCAGCCTAGGCTACCTAACATACTGTCTCAGAATAAAATAAGATGCCCCCCTACACTCCGTGATTAGATATAATTTCTATCTCGAGGGCCCATGCTGCCCTGTGGTAAATATGTACTCTAAATAAATGAAGGTTAAATATAGATAGTCACATGGGAGCTTCCCCTTCCTTATTCCAGAGTTCATCTGAGTCTCAGGAGTTTCAGGTATGTGGCCAACACCCATGTTCTTGGGAAGGGAGGTATGTAGGACCTTAGAGGCCACTGTCTGTGCTGGTATCCAGCTCGGATCCATGCTTTCATCTCTGAGTCTATCTCGTTTCTGGGTTATAGGATTCCTACCACCCCTATAGGGGCAGTGGAGCTCCTTAGAGGCCCACGCCATTCAACTCAACTGGCCCCCTGCTCACATGTTTCTCTCTATACCCCTGCCCCCCAGTAGGTATAATAAAGGCAGCTAATATTTATCAAATATTGCTTATGTTCCAGTGTAGTATTTTAAGCCCAGTTAGTCTTGTCCACCTACAGGGATGTGCATTTTGTTATGCTTTCTGATTTTGAGAAACTGAGACAGAAAAGCTCAAACAGAAAATATATTCTTCTCTCTCTCTCTCTCTTTTTCTCTTTCTTTCTCTCCTCCTCCTCCTCCTCTTCCCTCTCTCTCCATCTCTGTCCCCCATCCCCTCTCTCCCCCCTCCTCTCCCCTCTCTCTTTCTCTCTCTGGCTCTGTCTCTGTCTCTGTCTCTCTCTCTCTCTCTCTCACACACACACACACACACACACACACACACACACACACGCACACACACACACACACACACACACACACACACACGCACACAGATTTACTTATTTGGGGCTGGAGAGAGGCTCAGTGGTAAAGAATGCTTGCTGCTCTTTCAGAGATCTCTGGTTTGAATCCCAGCATCCACTTGGTGGCTCACAACAATCAGTAAGTTCGGTTCCAGGGGATCCAACACTCTCCCCTAGACTCCTTGGGTGTCTGCGCATGGATAACACATACACATGTGTAAGTAAAAATACATCTCTGTAAATAAATAAAATTTCCGGTGAGAGAAGGAGAGATTCATGTGGAGAAATCAGATATGAAAGCTAAACTTAGTCGAGTGTACTTTTTTTTTAGACTGGGCTCTGGGATATTACAAATGTTCCACGTCATTATTAAAAACAAAATTGATTTTTAAGTAATCCCTAGAACTTGAAAGCAAAATGAAGCAAGATACCAAACTGTAAATTAAATTGATGGTGGAAGTGTTTACAGAGGAATTATTTCAAATTACTTTTAAACAGAGTGATTTGATTATATATTCCCACCAGAGTATAGCCAAAAGGCAAGAACAAAAAAAAATGTTTCTAATCATAAATGTCTGCAGCAATGATATCATTAACAATATTGTTTTTATAGATATCATAAGATGAAGTGAATGAATCTAATGGTACCATCAAAAAAACAGGTTTGGGGCCAGCAATGTGGCTCATTGGAAAGCCAGATTTTTGTTTTTGTTTTTATTAGTGGTCTGGCCCCAGGTAAATTAGGTATCCTCCAGTAAACAACTCCACACCCTGGCATGTGTGGGTGCTCCTAATTAGAATCAGTAGGTGTTAAAACAAAAAAGGCTGTAGAGTTTGGAAGGGGGTGTAGAAGAGAGATCTCACTATGTAACCCTATCTGGTCTGCAATTCTACACATAAACCTTGAATTCAGAGATCTGCCTGCCTCTGCTCCCTGAACACAGAGATTAAAGGTGTGTGTTGCCGCTGCCGCTGCCACCACCACACCTAGCCTGAAATATATACTTTTTAAAAAATCAGGTTCTGAAGCCGGGCGGTGGTGGCACACGCCTGTAATCCCAGAACTCTGGGAGGCAGAGGCAGGCAGATTTCTGAGTTCGAGGCCAGCCTGGTCTACAGAGTCAGATTTCTGAGTTCCAGGACAGCCAGGGCTATACAGAGAAACCCTGTCTCGAAAAAACCAAATCCAAAAAACCAAAAAAAAAAAAAAAAAATAATAATAATAATAAAAAAAAAAATCAGGTTCTGGGCCCAAGAGAAAAGAAACATAAAAGTAAAACCAAAGGCCCGGCTGATGGGATAGGCCTTCATCTCAGCTACTCAGCAAGCTGCAAGAAAAGGATCCAGTCCGGCCTGTGCACCTGAATGAGACCAGCTATAAAACAACAAGAGCTAGTGACAGGGATGGAGATCAGACACACCAGAAGGATAAGGCCCCTGAATTCCATCTCAGTACTGCAAAAAGAAAGCAAGAAACAAATCAAAAATGTTAAGATACCAATTACAGATTCGGAATTGGTAACAATTTCTCATGCTCTACCCAATGAAAGAGGATAAAAATTCATTTCATTTATTTATTTTTTGTTTTTCAAGACAGTCTCTATGGAGCTCTGGATAGCCTAGAACTAGCTCGGTAGACCAGGCTGGCCTCAAACTCACAGAGATACATCCTCCAAGTGCTGGAATTAAAGGCATGCACCACCACATCCACCTTTGTTGTTTTGAAACAGGGTTTCTCTATGTACCATCCCTGGCTGTCCTGGAACTCACCTTGTAGACCAGGTTGGCTTTGAACTCACAAAGATCTGCTTGCCTCTCTACCTCTTGTGTGCTGGGAATAAAGATGTTCACCACTAAGCCTAGTTCTTATTTTATTTTATTTTTATTTTATTTAGACACATTTCTATATGTATATATGTGGCAGGGGAAGGTGAAAAATTGTCCACAAATGCATGTGAATGTGGGGACAAGAAGAAGGCGTCAGAGCCCCTGGAGCTGAAGTTCTGGGTAGTTGTAAGCTGCCTGATAAGGGTACTAGGAACTGAATTCAGGTTCTCTGGAAGAGCAGCGAATGGTGTTAACCACTGAGACATCCCTTCAGTGCCCAAACTCTCCTTTTTATTGCCAAAACTTATTGTTGCTGAACACTTCCATGGTATGGGTGTACAGTTTCTGTACCCACTCACCAAGTAAGGATGAATGGTTTTAAAACAAACCCACTGGTTAGATGAGGGTACACACCTATAATCCAAGCCCTTGGGAGGACTCTACCGGGAAGATCAAAGGTTCTAGAGCATCCTCAGTACAGGCCTAGTTTGAGGCCAGAGTTAAGTATGTAAGATCCTTTCTTAATAACAAAACAGTAGCTAGGCACCAGGGAGGCAGAGGCAGTTGGATCTCTGTGAGTTTGAGGCCAGCTTGGTCTACAGAGCAAATCTGGGGACAGCCAGGGCTACCCAGAGAAGCACTGTCTTGAAAATACAAACAACAAACAAAACAACAACCAATCAACAAAAAGACAAAGGATCAAAGGCCAGGGGTCAGGGCCCTGGTTCCTTCTGTGTCCAAGCAAGAAGGGCAATGCTTTCAACTCAGGTACTTAAAAAGAAGGACGGGGTGTGTTGACACAACTCAAAGACTGATGATGCAGGGCTGAAGGAAGGAGAGGAGAAAGTGGGGGGTGGGGGGAAGAAAGGGGTGCGGCTTTCTAGTTTGGGCAATTAAGTAGAGCAGATGGTGATGTCTTTCACTGGCTGAGAAGGGAAAAGAAGAAGAAAAACAGGTCTGGAAAGTTCGACTTTGGAGCTGAGGTTGTGAGGGAGGGCCTGAGCAACGTCTAGGGCTCAGACCTCTTTTCTGCTCATCCACCAAAATCAGGACGGAGTTTCTCCCAACTCAGAAGCCAATGTATATATAGTTCCTCCCTTTGATTAGACCATATCACCCCACCACTCCCAAAGTTAGCCACATGACCAGTCCTTTTTAGATGTTTGGATCTCAGGCCAAATGTCACCTAAACAGAAAAATCCTTCCCCAGGATACAAGCTACAGTCAGTGTCAGGACAGGTAAAGATTCACATTGGTCTGATTTCGTCTTGATGTATTATATAAAATCAACTTCCAGAGGGAAGGAAGGAACATTGGTTAATAGACACAACACTGGAGTTAGAAGGGAAGATTACTATAACAATAACTCAAATATTTCAAGGTAAGGAGTTTGTGTACACACTTGGAGACCTGAATTCCTCTCTTAGAACCTATACAAACATGAAAGGGGAGAGCTGACTCCACAAAGTTGTACTCAGACTCCACACATGCTGCGGCACACATGCCCACACTCGTATCACACACATGCACGCTATAATAATAGATACATAATTTAATTAAAAGATAAAAAACGAAGAGGAGGGCTCCTGAGTACTGACTGATAGCAACACAAGGTTGATATCTGGCCTACCCACACACACACAGAGAGACACGCACACACATGCGGGTGGGGTGGGGCAGCAGGAGGAAGGGATAAGAAAGAGGAAGACAAAAAGCAGGAGAAGAAAAGATTTTTAATATTCTCATTTAAAAAAAAGTTTTGAAGGGATTTTCTAATTACCATGATTGGATCATAGAATATATACCATTGCAAGCATCAATCACCAAATAAATAAATAAATAAATAAATAAATAAATAAATAAATAAATAAATATTTTTAAAAAATCTTAAAGCTTCCAGAAATTCATCGCACATAACAGTGAACATTCATTTCTCACCCGCGGTTAGCTGGGTCAGGCTGGCCTCCAAGTTTTGGGTCACACACAGCTGTCTCCTGCGTCTGCTTCTTTGTCCAGCTGAAGGACTCCCTGCTAGCTATCTGCTATTCTCATGGCCAAGGACAATTGCTCAAGAGGTGGAAAAGGAAACACTGTTGCTGCTTCCGTGCATAGTCTTCTGGCTCAGGCAAGTCATGTGACTAAATCCAGTACCAACAGAGTGAGGAAATGATATTCCTCTCAAAGTGGGGAGTGCTGGTGAAGTAAATATTTACTAAGCAATAGTATAATCTACCAAATGACCCCATTCCCCACCCCCCTAGATAGCCACTACATAAAGCAATGTATCCCTTAGGAAACACCGTCTTTTATGAATGCGTGAGTGAATGGATGGACGGATAGAGAAAAATGTGCCTTTCAAGGCAAGATGATTCTCTTCACGCTTCAAATGAGGAACGTGGGAATCACAGAAGGGAAGTGACTAGCCCCAAGGCCATGGAAACCAGCCTGTCTGGCTCCTTCTGCTCTCTTCCCTACAGAGAAGGAATTATGCAGCAAAAATGTCACTTTTGCGGTAATCACGGCCATATTACTCACCTTGTCCTCTCACTGTGGCTTAGTGAGAAGGTATGGACCCACTCAGCAAGTTAAAGTCATCTGCTGACTCAGTCTCAGGTCTTCTCACTCCAGGTGACTCTTTGATTCATCATTTCCAGTTTTCCAAGTCCCAAATGCTAAGAATATGTTGGATGAGTGAGTCACAGCACTGTGAGATTCTTACTACCTTTTAAGTGTTCTGAGAATTCTGTGGCCTATCCCACCTGGGCCTACCCCTAAGGTACAGACATTAGTGAACCCAAAGTATCAAACACACAGTGAGCTAAAAAATGAGAGGCAGAGGCATGGGGGTGTTTAAAAGGGCATGCTTCAAAGCAGCAATCAGCAACTCTTTTGAAGTGGGGTTACTTAAGACTTTAAACCGCCTTTGGGTTTGCATGTCGTGTGAATAGCTAAGT
This sequence comes from Apodemus sylvaticus, assembly GCF_947179515.1. Classification (NCBI taxonomy): domain Eukaryota; kingdom Metazoa; phylum Chordata; class Mammalia; order Rodentia; family Muridae; genus Apodemus; species Apodemus sylvaticus. The sequence continues at coordinate 146,141,851 of NC_067476.1, forward strand.
GAATATAGCTTGCTTCTATAGGTGTGAATACAGGAATGTTTCTGCTCGCTCGGGCTGCCATTGGAAATGGGTGTGACGGATGGATCCAATGGGTATTTCCCATCTGGAAATATTTTCAAGTTTATACTAGCGTGCAAAGAGCAATTACTTGCTAGTTGGTTGGGAAACTCTTGAAAATCCTCCTCCTCCAGAATCTCCTCCTACACATTTGCCCGAGGCCTGTTTTCAGAAACACTGAGTCAATTTCTAACCGCTCCTTCAGTGGCTAAGGCAGCAAGTGCCTACCCTGTGCCAAGTGCTGTGCAAGAGCCACCCAGGGTGACAGGTGGTGGCCAAAGTTGGCTAGGCTCACATTCATCCCATAGTTGACATAGATGGCACCGGACCATGAGCCAGACAGCGTGCTAAGTGCTCCCTGTGGATTATCGCGTTTAATCCATGCAACAAGTTGATGAGGTAGGTGCTATTATTACCCTGCTTTCTAGCTGTGGAAACCAAAGTGCAGAGAGGCAAAGGAAGTTGCCCAAGGTCACATCTCTAGCAGATGGCAGCGCTGACATTGGACTCCCAGGCCTGTGCTTTAAACTGCTTCCCTACACTGCCTGCTGTTAGGAACTTACCCACATTCCTGGACCAGGAAGTGGTGGAGTGAGAAATCACAGCAGAAATGCCTATGACCACACAAGACTCTGCCCTGAATACATAGTCACCCCTTCTCTCTGCCAGCCTTCCTCATTTCTGGAGGCTACACTTGCATGCTGGTGACTTGGGGGGAAGCCACTCTGAGCCTTCCGTTTTCATGGCATCAAAGAGGAACATTCCTTACCCTAAGAAGTTATAGAGGGGCTTGTTTTAGAAAATGGCTCCTCCTCCTAAACATGATAGGCAGTCATTTAAGATATGTCTGTGTGTGCTTCCTGGTTTCTAGGAACTGGGTGCAGCCGGCCAAGTGGGTTCCGGGAGTGGATCCATTCAACAGTCTCTATAACTAGTGAGGTGCTGGGGTAGGTCGGGTAGGGGCAGGAAAAGGCCAGAGACATGCACTAGGAGAAATGTCAAGGGTTGAAAAATGCCCACAAAACTCAATTGAAGGAACAGTGGGATAAACAGTCCCCAGAAAGGAGGCGGCTTGGTTCGTCATCTTTCCTGTTTTTCCAGCTTGGCCTGGTTCCAAAACCTCATCTTAGTCTTGTCAGGACTTTGGCCCTCTGCCCCAGGAAGGAGCCGCCAGGAGGCTTATCATGAGCCAAGTCTTCAAGGAAGTGATGTCTTTTGTGGGTCAAGAGAAAGCAAGCAGTTTTCTGGAAGGGAGAAGATGGCAAAAACAAAAACAGACAAGAGCCCAGCTAGCACAGAAGCTGAGGTTTAGAATGAAGCAAGGTTTACTGATGGCCTCCCTGGCAGGGCTGGGGGGTGTAGTAGTACTGGGGGACTGTGGACTGCATATACTTAGCTGCTCACCCTCTCTTCAGGACAGAGCAGCCTTCTCTCCTCAGCCCCCACAAATTCTTCCAGAAACAACTGCCCTTGCCTGCACTGGGGACTTTAGAGCACAGGTATGGATGGATCCCAGAGGCACTGGAAGAGGACACCGTGGCTGTAAAGACATTAGTACAAAGACTTCAGCTGGTTTTTTCCCCTTCTTTTATTTCCTGTTATGATAATAGATCCTGAAAAAACCAACTTAAAGAAGAAAGGGTTTGCTTTGTTGGGGGCTCACAGTTTGAGGGTACACAGTCCATAGTATCAGGGAAAATCCTATAGCAGAAGAGTAAGGCAGCTGGATACATTGTATCGGCAGTCGAAAGGCAGAGATGAATGCTTCTGTTTTTCTCTTTCTCCTTTTAATATTGTCCAGGATCCCATTCCCGACCACGGTACCTCCCCACTCAGTTAACCAAATCAAGATAATCCCTCCCAAGCGTGCCCAGAGGCCTGTCTCTAAATGAATTCTAGATCGAATCAAGATAACAACTGAAATTAACCATCACAGTGAGGAGACTATCTGAGAATTAACACCTCCCAAGCACCTACTGCATGTCTGTGCAGTGCCAGACACTTTTAACCTGTAATGTCACCCTATCATCTCACTAACCCCAAGAAGATTACACCCCCATTTTATAGATGAGTCATCTGGAGGAAACAGTTTCCTTTTCAACTCTACCCATAACTGTCTCCCAAGCCCCAGACCAGGCTAGCCACTTTATCTTGGGCATGCCTATTTGAGGGCCCTCATATTTCTGAAACTCTGAGCTGTCCAGAACTTAGCATCTTCTCCTCCCACAGATTTTTGGTCCTTTTTGTTTTGTTTTGTTGTTTTGTTTTTTCAAGACAGGGTTTCTCTGTGCAGCCTTGGCGGTCCTGGAACTCACTCTGTAGACCGGAGGCTGGCCTTGAACTCAGAAACCCACCAACTTCTGCCTCCCAAGTGCTTGGATTAAAGGTGTGCACCACCACCGCCCTGCTAAATTTTTGGTTCCTAATCACAGCTTTCAGATTCAGAGCCAAGATCATCAGCCTTCATCTGCCCATCTCCACGTAACAGCCTGGACCACAAGTCCAACCTCTGACTCTCTCCCAGCCACTGGCCTTTCTTTGCTCTAAGATTTGTGGTATAACTCATTATTCATGTTAGTGAAATTAATTTTAATAACATTTAAACCCAAAATTTCAAAAAAATGTTATTATTTCAACATGTAATGAATGCAAAAGTTGACATTTTGGGGCTGGAGACATGCTGTTCTTACAAAGGACTTGGGTTTAATTTCTAGAACCCGCATGACAGATCACAACCGTCTATAACTCCCCCAGTTCCAAAGGATGCTATACTCTCTTCCAGCCTCTTCAGAGACTGCACGTACATAGAACATAGTCATATGCAGGCAAATCAGCCACATACATACAATAAAAACAAATAAATCTTTTAAACATTATTGACACTTTATTTTTATACTAAGACATGGAAATCTAGTGTGTACCTTATATTCATAGCCCATTTTGATTCGGACAATCTAGTAACAAACACCAGGAGTCAATGGCCCCCAGATTTAACAATGCATCTTTAAAGAATATTTAAAGCTCTTTCCTGTTCTTGGGACTGTAAATCTGAGAAAAATTCTAGATATTCTGCAGGGAGAAAAAGTAGCTTAAGTCAAATAAGTATTGAAAATAGTAAAGTGAAACTAAGTTTGTTTTACTTTAAGGCTCTCCCAGAGTCCGCTCTGTGCTCATGTACAACGTGATACTAGAAACAGGATGGAAATAATGTAGCATTTCCCTCAACTTATCTGAGCTCAGAGCTCAGCTTTCAGAAAACAACTGGTGTCCAGAGGAACACACTGTTGCAAATGTTTGGGACACATCCTTCTCACAGAAGGTCTGAGGATCCCCACAGTAAGAACTTGGGACTCGGAAACCTCTGTATCTCAGTACTTGAAACATGGCTACTGCATTGACATACTCTGGGAAGATAAAGAGGACAGGATTGGAACTGGATAGCAGAAAGAAAGAAAGAAAGAGAGAAAGAGAGAGAGAGAGAGAGAGAGAGAGAGAGAGAGAGAGAGGGAGGGAGGGAGGGAGGGAGGGAGGGAGGGAGGGAGGGAGGAAGGAAGGAAGGAAGGAAGGAAGGAAGGAAGGAAGGAAGGAAGGAAGGAAGGAAGGAAGAAGCCTGCGGTGGTGGTACACGCCTTTAATCCCAGCACTTAGGAGGCAGAGGCAGACGGATTTCTGAGTTCCAGGCCAGCCTGGTCTACAGAGTGAGTTCCAGGACAGTCAGGGCTATACAGAGAAACCATGTCTCAAAAAAACAAAATAAGCCGGGCGGTGGTGGCACACGCCTGTAATCCCAGCACTCTGGGAGGCAGAGGCAGGCGGATTTCTGAGTTCGAGGCCAGCCTGGTCTACCCAGTGAGTTCCAGGACAGCCAGGCAGGGCTATACAGAGAAACCTGTCTCAAAATATATATATATATATAAATATAAAAAAAAGAAGAAGAAGAAAAGGGGAAAAAAAGAAAGAGAAAAAAAGAAAGGGGAGAGGAGAGGGGGAGGAGAGGGAGGGAGAGAGAGGTCCAGGTGTGGTAGCATGCTTTTAATCACTCTAATTACAGCACTTAGATCTCTGTGAGTTTGAGGCCAATCTAGTCTACAGAATGAGTTCCTGAACAGCTCGGGTTGTATACAGAGAAACTCTGTGCCTGAAACAAACAAACAAACAACAAATAAACCAACAACAACAAGGACAAGAAAGGGGTGCATGTGCTGTTGCTACTGGTGTGTGTGGGTGTGTGTGCGCGTGCGCGCGCACATTTAAATTGTTTAAAACTAAAATGAGAGGCTAAGGAGACAGCCCTAGTGATAGGATATTTTAAAGTAAAAGGGATAAAGGGCTGACTGCATAAGTGTGAGAGAAAAAAAAAAAAGAGTAGTCAAGGCCTGGGGCTGGAGAGGTGGCTCAGTGGTTAAGAGCACTGACTACTCTTCTGAAGGTCCTGAGTTCAAATCCCAGCAACCACATGGTGGCTTACAACCATCCATAATGAGATCTGATGCCCTCTTCTGGGGTGTCTGAAGACAGCTACAGTGTACTTAGATATAATAATAAATAAAGACCAGAGCAAGAGGGGCTGACTGGAGCAAGCAACCTTCATTCCCAGCAACCACATGATGGCTCACAACCATCAGTACAGATACAATGTACTCATACACATTAAAAAAAAAAAAAAAAAAAAAAGAGTAGTCAAGGCCTAAGTGCCCGGTCAGGTAGGTAGGAAGTTCTTCCCAGAGTCTCTAGTTTCTCTTGGGTGGGGAATAAAAGCAGTAGTGGGAAGAGCTTCAACATCAGAGGAAGTGATCAGAGGTAGCCTGGGACCTTTCTGGTGTGTGTGTGTGTGTGTGTGTGTGTGTGTGTTTTCGAGACAAGGTTTCTTTGTATACCCCTGGCTGTCCTGGAACTCACTCTGTAAACCAGGCTGGCCTCGAACCTGGATCCTTTCTTAAGAACACAGTATGTGTTGGGTGTGGAGGTACATGTCTTTAATCTGCGCACTCAGAAAACAGAAGCAGATAGATTTTTGAGGCAGCCAGGTCTACAGACTGAGTTCCAGGACAGTCAGAGTTATATAGAGCCTTGCCTAAAAAAACAAAAACAAAAACAAAGCAATACACCAAGAGGCTGGTGGTCAAGATGATGTTTCTCTTGAAATTGCATTGGTGGGACCAAATCATCTTTACCTTGGGAATCATCAGAAGAGTGTCCACCTTTGGAGTTTTGTTGTAGGAGGAAGTGGGGGTGGGGTGGGGTTGGGGGCAGGGTTCTAAGTGCTGGCAATGTTTAACTTTTTGATTATGTTAAGGTCATACAGGAGTATTCAGTTTGTTGAATTTATCAGACATTATATGTGTGTGCGTGTGTGTAGGTATAGACATGTGTGACCCAGCATCCATGTAGAGGTCAGAGATCAGCTTTCAGGGTCTTAGTTCTTTCCTTTATTTATTTATTTATTTATTTATTTATTTATTTTTTTGAGACAGGGTTTCTTTGTATAGCCCTGGCTGTCTGGAATTCACTCTGTAGATCTTGATGGCCTCAAACTCCAAGATCCATTTGCCTCTGCCTCCCAAGTGCTGGATTAAAGATGTGAGCCATCACCACCCATCTACTTTGCTTTTAAGGCAGGGTCTCTCTTGATTATTTCTGACTCCGGGCTGCACACTGGCCTGAGAGCTGTTTGATTCTCCCACTTACAGTGGGCATAACCTATGTGGACCATTACATCTGGCTTTGTTATTTTTCTTTTGTTGAGACTGGGTCTCTCTGTATAGTCCTGGCTGTCCTAGAATTCGCTATATAGACCAGGCTCCCTCAAAATCATAGAGATTCTCCTGTCTCTACAGAGTGCTGGGATTAAAAGGTCTCATCTGGCTTTTTTGTGTGAGCAGCAGGGATTGAGTTAAGGCCACCAGATCATCTCCCCATCTGGATCCCACTTTTATTTGCATTTTTCATATTATGTGTTGATAGACTTTCATAAATTGCTTTTGCGCTGATATACGGCACTATCCAGCTAAGAGGAAAAAAATCGTGGGTGATAAACCCAAATAAAACTTTTCAGGCTAGTCTGAGATTTGAGCTGGGGAAGACGTGGTTAATCGCAGGGCAGGTGTTGTTCCCATACAGAGTCTGAGCAGTATGCTGCTGGCCAAAGGGCAGCTAAAGGTCAGTTTTTCTGCAGAAAGGTCCTCAATCATCAAAATCCAGAGAGAGGAAGGAATTAAACCAGTTACCTTACAACACCAGGAGCCCATAAGAAGGGCACTGGGATGCGCCTAGAAGCTGAGCTCTTTCAGAATTGCCTTCTATGGGGGCTGGAGAGATGGCTCGGTGGTTAAGAGCATTGACCAGAAAAGACAGGTCAATAAGGTCCTGAGTTCAAATTCCAGCAACCACGTGGTGCCTCACAACCATCCGTCACGAGATCTGACACCCTCTTCTGGAGTATCTGAAGACAGCTGTAGTGTACTTACATATAATAAATAAATAAATAAATAAATCTTCGGCGGGGGGGGGGGGGGAAGGAATTCTGTTCTGTGTCACTATGACTATCATAGGCTCTAGAACAGAATAAGGCATTTGGTTAGCAGTCTTCTTCCTTCTTGGACTTCAGTTGTGATCTGAGAACCAGAAATGCCTAGGCCCATGATGAGAAGGTCGACTATGTCCCAGTTAGGGCCAGCAAGAATCACAAAGGCCAGCAAAGCTGGGCTGAGAATGGAAGGGGAAATGAAACCCTGCTGCAGCTCATACGTGCTCAAGCAAAAAAGCCACCTGTGGTCAGTTGACTGACGTGGCTTGGGTAAAGAGAGGATGCTAGAACAATGGGGGTGGGGTGGGTAAAGACCATAGATTTCAGGTGGTGGACACAGGAGCAATCACAAATAACAGTTAAAAATAATGAGGATGACCTCATAGGGTGAGGGGCTAGGGCAGGGAGAAGGCAGGTTTCAAGAGGTAGAATTGAGAGGTCTCAGAAAACAACCGTTAATAGGTCACATCCATTGTTCAGAGGAAAGAAACTGTTGATTGGAACTAGTAGGTACCAGCAAAGCAAGTAGCCCATAGTTCTCTCATCTGTAAGATTGGGTCTGTAATAGTTCCTTCCTCTTGGGGTCAAGTTAACTGATGCATAAAATATGTACAGCTGAGTGTAGCCAGGTGCACGGCTACTAAGGAGCCTGAAACAGGAGAATCGCACAGCCAGCTTGATTGGCAGAGCGAGAAGCCCATCACAAAAAAAACCATTATAGTTTGCTTGCAAATAAATGTTGATAATATGAGAAGAAGAAACTTTTGGCTTCTGAAAGGAGCGGAGGAAGACTATCTGGAGAGCCAGCAACAACCAGAAATCCAGCCAGGAGAGAAACAGGAGAGACACCCCCATCTCAGAGAAGGGCCTCTGACTCCAAAAGCACATGTATGTGTATGCAAAGTGCTATGGTTAGGCATATCATGATCTGGGAGGAAGATGGCCCATAGCATATCACATTATCAGAGAACCTGATGGTACGCGTATATGTACACACCTTAAAATTACTTAGCCAAAAAAAAAAAAAAAAAAAAAAAAAAGGGAAGCAGATGAGACAAGAGGCCCACACTCAAGCATGGATGGAAATAGCTAAGTCTGAGAACCCAGGACAAGGGAAACAGAAGGCTTAGAGAAACAAGCAAGCTTACAGGGGGATGGGATAGGAGTTAGCTCAGCTGTCATGGAGCCCAGAGAAGGTTCACGGCAGGGGAAGGGGCTGGAGGGGCTTTTGACTAAAATTTGAGTGAGTTAGTGGACAGGTACGAAGCTGGAGAACTAAGGCAGGAATGGTAATAAAGACCCTGGCTGTGTTTCTCTTTCTGCCCTTGACACATCAGAAAGCACACACAGGAAACGATTAAAGGTGGCACACTATGCTCAGAGAAAGAAGCCAGTCACAGACTAAATAAGTGCAATTCAATGGCAACAAATCCCAGCACTCCATTGGCAGAGGCAGGCAGATCTCTTGTGTTTGAGGCCAGCCTGGAAAACAAAACCTCTGTCTTCATCAAGATAACATCCTATAGCCAAGCAGGGCAGATCCACTTTTAAGCCTAGGGCTCTAGAGAGGCAGAGCTAGAGACCGGCTGATCTCTGTGAGCCTCAGGCCAATCTGGTTAAACTTAGTGAGTTCTAAATCAGCTAGGGCTACATAGTGAGACTGTGTCTCAAAAACAAACAGAATGGGAGAGCGTCTGAAAAGTAATAACTGAAAAATAGATCTATTTAAGTACTTGGAGAGACAACAAAGGAGCGATGGGTGGGAAGAGCTAATTGGAGGGGTTATAATCTCAGAGTACTGAGAGGGAGATGAAAGAGAAAGGGGACTGGGTGGTGGAGACAGCTGAGGGAAAGAAGCTGGGGATGGGGGGAAGTATCCTCAAATACAAAGGGTCTGGGCTAGTGGACGAGCGTGTTGGAGAGCATCCCACAGAGATCCGGGTGGCTAGCAGACAGTGTCAGCAGATGAGCAGTGTCAAAGAAGGCAGAGAGGGAAGCAAGCAGAGTGGGTCTGGAAGACTGCCATAAAGACTTTGACCTTGCTCTAAGTGAGACGGAACCACTGGCAGTACTTGGCATAGCAGTACTTGGCACTTGGCATAGCTGCATTCAGAAAAAATCGCTCTGATTCAAAGGACCGCTTGTTCTGGGTGTGGCATGGCCCAGTGGGAGGAAAGACAGAAGCACTGTAGTACATCACCAAAGGCTCCTGGGTTAGTTACATCAGGTGAAGGTGATGGGGAGTTAGGTTAGTGTGGAAGCAAAGGCAGTGCCGAGAGGTGCTGAGCATTTGAGGGCGAGATGAACGCACTTTGCCGATGGATGTGTTATCAGCAAGCACTGCGGCTAGCTCTAGGTTTTGAGAGGAAGCCACATTTGTTTTTTTGTTTGTTTGTTTTTTATTTATCTCTCTCTCTCTCTCTCTCTCTCTCTCTCTCTCTCTCTCTCTCTCTCTCTTTTATGAGTACAGTGTCACTGTCTTCAGGCACACCAGGAGAGGGCATCAGATCCCATTACAGATGGTTGTGAGCCACCATGTGGATGCTGGGATTTGAACTCAGGACCTCTGGAAGAGCAGTCAGTGCTCTTAACCACTGAGTCATCTCTCCAGCCACATTTGTTTTTAATTTGCTCCCAGAAGTAGACATTCTGCAAAGATTTGTGCAAATATACTCCTAGCATTCTGTCTCCTGATTCTGAAACAAATGCTTAAGAAAAGAAATTCATTTTAAATAAATTGTGTTTCCATTAAAAAGGAAGGAAGGAAGGAAGGAAGGAAGGAAGGAAGGAAGGAAGAAAGAAAGACAGAAAGAAAGAAAGAAAGAGCAGAAGACCTATGCCCAGAATCATTAGGGGTGATTGAGGGTGTCTGGAAATCATAGCATTATCTTTTTCTTTTCCATTAAGTATGTAATGCGGGGCTCCCCTAAAGTTCTCCTGGATTCCCTGTCCTGGGGCCTCTCTTACATGATTCCAGAAGTCTGTGTTGTCATTGGTAGGTCATTCCTTCTATCTTCTCTGTCTCCAGGTGGAGGGAGACAGTGGTGAACTCTGACCCACAGTTGTTCTAGCAGGGCCGGACATCAAACAGGCATGGAGCAATGTCAGCGTAACTTAACTGCATTGCAGAAGCTGATGAGGAACATCTGTCTCTGTCTTCTTGGGTTCTGAGTGTTTCTCCAGCTTCCCTGCCAGAGCCCCTTTCAGGTAATCACAGCAGAGTCCTGAAGAAAAAGAGAAAGAGAGAGAGAGAGAGAGAGAGAGAGAGAGAGAGAGAGAGAGAGAGAGAGAGAGAGGGCTCCTGCAGGCCCATTGGGAGAAAAATATCTTTAGGGCCCTAAAAGATAAGCCACCCTGAAAAACTTGTCCTCTGAGTCAGTCCTTAAGTGATTTCCTGGGGGCAGAGGCGCAGAGTCACCATGAGTGGCTGGGAGCAGCCTGTGGCTTTTTATCGACAAAGAAGTCTGTCTCCTCCAAAAGACTATGTCTCTGTCTGACCCAGAATTCCTGATATTTACTGGACTAGCACTTTGTCAAGGAGGTTGGGATGATCCAATAACCCTGAACTAGAAGTCGGTAGACCCTGTTTATTATTAGACATGAGTGTGTCCCCTCTATTGTCACCACCAGCACTGCCACCATCATCATCAACAACATCACACACACCCTCTCTTAGCCTCAGGCTACTCCAGTTGCATTACATTCCTCCCTGTTTATAGTGAAACCTCTGAACTACTTGTTTAAACTTGCTACCTCTACTTCCTGATCTTCTACTAACTTACCAACCCAGGCCCATCCCTAAAATGAGGCCTTGCGTCCAGGCCCTCCCAATGACCTCATCTACTCGAATTACTTCAGGTATTACTTCACCTCTGACAACTTCTAGTCCTTTCCCTAAGCTCCAAAGCTATGTGCCCCATTGCCTACCAGACACCCTGACTCAGCTAAAACACAAACACTTTAGGCTCTGTACAGTAGGAGCTGAATTCGTCATCTTTTTTCTCAAATGTCCTGGCTAGTTTTACGTCAACTTGATCTTCATTCAACTGAGAAAATGTCTCAACCAAAAAGAAAAAAGAAACAAAGAAAAAAGCTGGGCAGAGGTAGTGCACACCTTTAATTCCAGCACTCTGGAGGCAGAGCAGAAGGAGGTGGATTTCTGAGTTCAAGGCTAGCCTGGTCTACAGAGTGAGTTCCAGGACAGCCAGGGCTACACAGAGAAACCCTATATTGAAAAAAAAAAAAAAGTGTGTGTGTGTGTGTGTGTGTGAGGACACACAAGCCCAAAGGGACTAAACGTCTGTGCTGCCACTGCTGCACTTTTTCTTTTGAGACAGGTTTTCTCTATGTAACCCTGGTTTGTCCTGGAACTTGTAGACCAGGCTAGCCTCGAGTTCAGAGACCTTGGTAAATTCCACAGAAGTAATAGCTACAAATAGGATGTGGAGAGCAGGGCCAAGGTTTAACTCAAGAGGATCTAAGGGTTTGAGCCTGAGCACTGGGCAGGGTCAACAGAAGGGATAAAGAAGCTCTGGGAGAAAGCTGACCTCAGAACCTGAGGGCTGTGGTATCATCAAATGGACTCGAGAGAATGAGAGAAAGGCACGTGACATATGAGTAACCATTTCAAAAGGAATGGGGATTAGAGACGTGCATTTGAGAGGCTGTCTGTGGGAGTCAACTTGGGAACTATAAAGCTACAAAGAGGGAAATCCAGAGAAGAGAGTGCTTCTGGGAAGCTGGGAAGATGACCCAGCTGGTAGGATGGTGCCCCATATGCGTGAAGACCTGAATTTGGATGCCCAGAACCCACAGAAATGCTGGACCTGGGGGAAGACTTAGAATACCAGAGCCTGCCTCTGCTTCCCATCTAGCATCAAAAGACAACTTGGGAGATCAGGGAAGGTATTCGGTGCCTGGCATCATGGCTGGCTTAACTTACTTAGCCATCCTTGCCCATAAAACAAAGGGAGCACTAGTGACTATTCCCAACGATTAAAAGGATTAAAGAAGACAAACTCTCAGAAGCACATAGCACAGGAAAGAGCTGCAAGCAGGCAGTTTCGGGGTTTGTTTTGCTTGTTGTTAAGACAGAGATTTACTTTGTAACATTGACTGGCCTAGCATTCCCTATGTAGACCAGGCTGACCTAGAACTAACAGAGCTCTACCTGCGTCTACCTGCCAAATGCTGAGATTAAAGGCCCGCACCCCCATGCCTGGTTTCTGAAAACTTGTTTTTAAAGAAGCCATGAGGGCACCAGGGAGAGGAGAGCATGTGAAGCCCATGCTACAGGGACTTCTGCAGGAAAAGATGTCCCTCATAGTAACCAAGCTCCTGGCAGGGCAGAGGAAGGATAATAGAAAACTCAGGGGTTTGTAGCAGGGAAATGGGAAAGGGTGATACTTTCAAAACCTGACCCTGGCTTAGCTGTCTCCATCTGGTTCAGTGAGGATGTCTCTCTGTCTCTGTCTCTCTGTCTCTCTGTCTCTGTCTCTCTGTCTCTCTGTCTCTCTATCTCTCTGTCTCTCTCTCACTCTCTCTCCTCCTTTGTTCCTAAGGAGTAACACTGAGTCAGCTCAGGGCTTCCCTAGTTCCCAGGATCTTTGGGTGTTTTTCTGGAATCCAGGTGCCTGCTGCTTCTCTAGTCAGAAGCAGTTAAGACTCAAACAGCACCACTGGGATGCCACACCCTTTGAGGAGAGTCAGCAAAAGCTGCTGTCACACCAGTCCCCTCTGCTCCACTCTAGATGGGTTAAAATCCTCTTGTCTCTTTTATAACTCACATCTCCATCCCCATTCCAACCAGCCCGCTGTGGTTAGTGTGATGACCTCTTAGCAAACCTCCCCTTCTCCATTGTCAGCCCACCATGAACTGGCCTCTGTCCCTTCTCTGGTACTCAGTGGTTTTCAGATATCATTTAAATCTAGCTTACCTTGCTGTAGCTCCATCTTTATGGGAAGGGCCTTCTCACCTTCCCAGCCTCAATCTAGTAGGCCACAGGCTTACACAGACTTTATCTACCATCATGCTCTACAGTCATTTATGCCCATAACTCTCTTCTTTTTCCACCTTCCAGCTTTTCTTGTACTATCTTCTCTTCCTCAGACATTCCATTCCTCATCTTTCAAAAATGATGTGGACCTAGATGGTTTTGTCTCCACTGATATTGTCCCTCTAAAATTTCCCCATGAGTCGGATATGCCTCCATTGCAGAGTTTCCATAGTAATTGGTACTTTGTCACCTCTCCCCTTATTGTTCCTTGTATCTTAGGGTAACAGTTGAGGAATGTGACTTTCTCATTATTAGATTGAGAATTTTTCCAAAATGAAGATTAGATCTTGTTTGTATCTGTATTTACTTGGCTTAGCATGGGACCTATCTACCCCATGGTATCAACTATTCTCACATTCCGTGGGGAATAATGGTTGAATGAGTAAATATTCTTATCACAACAGGGGTGTCTTGTGGAAGGAAGACAACAGAGGGGTTGGCCTGTAATCTCAGTACTTTGGGAGGTTAAGGCAGGATGAGAAAGATAACGGAAACCCATCGTACAAGTATCAGCATATTGAAGATTCTAAACAGGACTCCAAGAAAAGCTCTGTTTAACTTTAAATCATAGTGATGTATGTATTTGTGTGTGGAGTGCTCCTTTTTGTGTAACAACTACATATATCCACCTTTTACCAGTCGTGCTTTGGAGACAGGCATCCATCATCATCTAGTTACTTTTGTAAAGGCTGAGATGGTCCAGCAGTGAATAGTCTTGAGTTAAAATAGTATTTTACATACCTGATATATTTGCTTTTGACCTTCCTGGAGTATGTCTTCTATTCCCTTTCTGTACTATTCCTGGATTTTTTTTTTTCAGTAAAAGCGGTCTTATTATGTAACCCTGGTTAGCCTGAAACTCACTATGCTAGGCTGTCCTCAAACTCACAAAGATTCTCTTGTTTCTGCCTGTGGAGTAGTGACTTATATGGGCTACCACACCCAGCTGAATATTTTTATTTAAAATTAATCACCCAACATCTAAAAAAAACCTTTAACTTAAACAGTTATTACCATGGGTTTTATGCAGTAGTTAAAATTTTTCCATCATACACATTGAAATAGATACACAGAAGTAAAAATATATATATATATAAAAGTCTGTCTGTGTAGGACCAAAAGTCCTCTCAAGAGCTTATGACTATGTGTGGGATCTTTGGTTGGAGAAGACAGCATGACCAGGTAGACATGGCAAGCCAAACACAGAGCCAGAGGCGTTTAGTCTAAGTCTGGGTGATGGGTGACCATGGTTGAGCCTAGAATGCCACATTTGAGATATCATTCTGGGGCCTGCATTCTGTTTCCTTGTCTGGCTGGTCTTCCTGGGAGCGACCAGGAAAGCAAATGATGACTATCCCAAGTCACCAGGGGCCTGAAGTTAAAGCAGAGGAAGATGGCACTATTTTTCTTTGTATTTATTTATTTATTTTGGTTTTTTCGAGACAGGGTTTCTCTGTGTAGCCCTGGCTGTCCTGGAACTCACTCTGTAGACCAGGCTGGCCTCGAACTCAGAAATCTGCCTGCCTCTGCCTCCCAAGCGCTGGGATTAAAGGCGTGCGACACCACCGCCCGGAGTAACTATTTTTCTTGAAGGCCGAGTTATTTCAGCCTACCTGCAGTAAACGGCTGGGAGCCAGATGCTTCACCTGCTGGCCTGGGATTGCTTTTGACACGGGAAGGCTCTTGAAGAGAGACACTAAACCAGGCAAAACTGGCTCTGGCTTTTGGCTGCAGAGAAGGAACATTGGAGTCAGGCAGACCTAAACATTAGATGATACATATTATCTACGGGCCCTCAAACAAAGTCTTTTTGTTTGTTTGGGATAGTCTATTAAACACAATTATCACGTTGTCCAGAAGAAGAAACTGGGACTCAGAGTGGTTAAACAACTTGTCCAAGGACATACAGAATAGGAAAATTCTGCATAGGAAAGCAGAATTTAAAAAGTTGACCTCCAAGTGTGGAAGCCAACTTCCAAATGTGGAAGCCAACTTCCAAGCCTTAGCCACTACATTGCTGTGTTTGCCTTAGTTTTTTGAACTCTTCTGTCGGAGGACCTGTTGATGAAACCATGGGGTCTAAGTGCTGGACAAGATGGAGAAGTCCTCATCCTCACTGACCTCGAATTACATTGAGGAGTCAGACAAGAAGTCACTAGCTCCCTTATGGGTAACTTATGGATTGTGGTAACTTTTATAAAAGAGAGAGGCACAAGGGATCAGCATGTGGAAAGGGGTGTGCAGCACTTCCAGAAAGTGATATTTGGATTGAGTTTTGAAGGATTGACAAGAATTAATCCCCAGTGTTTATCACTTAATATGTTTATGAACATTTTCTGAATTTATTTATATTTTAACTTATGGGGGATGGGGTGGGATTGGACCAGAGTGGAGATGAATTCCAGCCTGGGATGTTCTTGCGAATCCAAGTGCTGATGTCATTAATCCCTCAAGAGAGCTCGATAGTGGTAGATGGTCCACACCTAGGACCTAGTACCGTGAAGATTCAGGGCAGACCTTATAGTAGTATGGTGCTCCCTAAATAATAGTTCTCTCCGGGTTCAGTCCTGGATAGAACCAGGACCCATTTACCGAGGGTCCAATTCCCTCTGATCTGAAACATCAGCCTCTTCTCACATCAACATAACTCCTGGTTCACAGTAGGTGCTTAATAAATATTTGTAAAAAGAACAAATGCAGTAGGGTTCTGTGACACAGGGCTACATGTCTGTAAACTGGAGCTAAACCTGACCGAAAAACTAAAATAATTAAAAAAAAATGGATGTGAAGTATTCCAGAAGTCTGAGATCTGGACAAAGGCTGTGAGAAGACTCCAGCCAGCTAAATGCCTTAGGGCTGCTGGTGAACTAAGATCCCGGCAGCCAAGGTATGCGCGGATCAAACTTGTCTGGCTCTAGAGATGCAGAAGCTGGAGACTAGGTCCCTGCCCAGCCTAGCTGGGTCCCGCCGCGGCCTTTAAAGGCCTACCACGTGGCCGCACGGGTGTCCAGGGTCCAGAGGCGGTGTCCAAGCTGCGCCTGCGCACTGCCTAGAGCCGGTGTACCACCTCTGAGAACACCAGCCCTGCAGCAAGGCAGAAAGCATAGGATGGGCGGAGTCGAGCCCGTATGCTAATAAAAGGGCGGAACTTGCAAGGCAAAACCAGCTCTGTCTCCCGGACCTCTAAGAGACCCGCAGCAACCCTCAGCCTCTTTCCACGAGCGCTGACGTAGACGACGTCCCATTTAAAAGCGGCCGCGCAGGCGCAGTGAGGGGAAATGCGAACTTAGGCTGTTACACAACTGCTGGGGTCTGTTCTCTCTGCCCGCCCGCCCGCCCGCCCGGCAGTCTGTCAGCAGCGTCCCTGCCGCCGCTGCCTCCTCAGCTGTCCCGGGAGTCTCGGGCCTGTGGTTGCTGTCGCCGTCTGTTCGTGCCTCCCAGGAGCTCCGTCCGCCTGTTCAGGCCGTCCCTACCGTCCGCCTTTCTCCCCCGCGCTGCTTCTGAGCCCGCAGTGTTCGCACGCCAGCCGACATGAGCGGAGACCATCTCCACAACGACTCCCAGGTGCGACCCGCCGGCCCCCGCCTCGCCCCCGGCCGCCGGGTTCCGGCCCTAGCCCCGGCCCCGGCCCCGGCCGGCCGCGCCGGGTTGACAGGCCCGAGTCCGCGGTGAGGGGCGGCCGGCTGGAGTCGCTTGGATGGCCGGGCCCCGGGCGGAGCCGTCAAGTTGGAGTTTGGGGGGGATGGCAGCCCCGGGTAGGCCATTCGCGGGCCTCTGGGTTCCGGGGCGCCGGGTGGGCCCCAGCCCCGGCCCCCGGCTGCGCGCTCTCGCCCGCCGCCCCGGGGCTTCATGTGCCGGTTGTTTCATCTTCCCTCCTTTTCTTTTCTCAGATCGAAGCGGATTTCCGATTGAATGGTGAGTGTGCCCCCCGCCCCGCCCCAAGTGTCCCCACACGCTGCTGGCTGCCTCCCCCGCGCCGGGCCGGAGCCGGGCAGAGGACAGACATGGCGTCCCAGAGACTAAGTCCCGGCTCCTCGCTCACCGGCCCCATTGTTCCCATCGGGCCGCCTCTGGACCCCCTTTCCCGGGGTCCCAGCATCCCCAGATCACGGCCTTCCCCAGAGGGGGCACCGGAGACCCCGCGTCGGCCGTCGCTGGGTCTCGGGTGGCCTTTCTCCGCCGGAATTCTTCCCGGGAAAGTCGCCTTGTCGACGGTCGGGACTTAGTCTCTGCGCCATTTTCTTTTTCTCTCTCCTCTCCTTTCTGTGCCTGTGTCTTTCTCTCCCTCCCTCGGCTCCTTCCTTGAGCTGTCCAGAAAGCTTTCTGCAGAGCAGAGCCATATAAATCACAGACTTCACCAGAGAAGGAAGGCTTAGAGACGGGATTCTCTTTTATTTTTTCTTAATAGAACTTTATTTTGGAAGTTACTTGCTTTCTGCTTCATATTTGCTTTTTTTTTCTTTCCTTTTTTCCCTCCTCCCCCTTTTTTTGGGGGCTTCCAGAGTGAAAGATTCCCTTAGGCAGCTGTTGGGTTTTATGTTTTTTTATTTCGTCTTTTCAATTTATTTTTTTAAATGGTGAGATGTTTATGATAGCAATTACAGTTCTTAAAACTAAAGCTATCTTTCGTGGAGTTCTTTGTATTTTGGGACTGTTTTCCCAAGTTGTGTTCTTTGCAAAGATAACTCCTTTAAAAAAGTTTTCAAGTTGTGTGTCACCTAGTGTGAGTGTTGGACTTGAGCATATTTTCTTTTAAAAAATTAGAAGTATTAATGACTAGAACATCTTCTTGTGGCTAGAGTTCCCCAGGCTGTTTTTTGGGGTTTTTGTTGTTGTTGTTGTTTTTGGGGGTTTTTGTTGTTGTTGTTTTTGTTTTTTGAGACACAGTGTAGTGTGCTTGTCCTGAGGAAAGGTTCTGAGCTACTCATTTGGACATGATGTGCTGGCCTTTTGGGGCCATAGGGAGTTTTAAAAAAGGTTTTATTTATTGAAGTAGAATGGCCAGCCCTGACTCCTGTCTTCTTCCTCATTCTTCTCAGGAGCTGCTCTTTTTTCAGGAATCAAGAGTTAACTAGCTTTCCCCACATCCTTAGGCTTTTGAGCTCTTTCTAGTCATTTGCTTTTTTAAATATTTCCACTAAAGTTACCTAGAGAAGAATGTTGGTGGGTGTCTCCCACCACCCCAGTAAGAAGCTCACATTTATGGATTTTCCTGCAATCCCATTGTAGTGCATGGAAATTCCACAGATTCTTATGGTATATGATCGAGTTCAGTTGAATTTGGGTTCTGGGGAACTAACTGAGTGAGAGAAGCCATTGAGTAGGTTTTCTGGTGCAGCAGTCCATGGTACTGGCCTGCCCAGCTAACTGAGAGCACGCTTATATTTTGAAATGGGTTATCCAAAGAGAGCTGACACTGAGTTAGAGAATCTATCTAGGTAAAGCTTAGCTTTTCTTGAGTACCTTATATATGCCAGATACTCTGCTTAGTGCTAGAATTGAACTTGTCACCACATCTGTCTTTGTTCAACTCAGCCTATTGGGGGAGTCATATTAGTTAATTACAAGGTAGGTGTTGGAGTATATGTGTACCCAAAATGCTTTGGGAGCATAAAGGGCTTAATTTTATCTGGGGGTGGGGAAATTTCTCAGAGGTGACTGAACAGGGTGTTGTATAAGACTAGGTGCTGAGAATTGTCAGGTGGGATTATTTAGGAGTATTTGTCCATCCTATCAGGCTTTTAAAAGAGGGAGATGAGACCATCAAGCATGTAGATATGCTTCTTTGGAAAGGGGATAATGAAAGGATGTGGTAGGTGTGGATGTAAAATGGTTTTAAGCTCTCTGAAGGAAGGTAGGGATTTAATATAGAAAAAGTATTTGCTTCTTAGTTGGGCCTAGTACGTGATGTATTTAGCAATGAAACAAAATTGAGTCTTTTTTCCTCTTAAGTTTAACTTCTATTGTTCTCATCTAAATACAAAGGAGCTATTGAATATATGCATAATTATGGGCTGGCTATGTTATCTTTGCCTTTTTATAGAGTGAATTAAACTGCCTGTGTTAACTTTTAGACTGTATTTCCATTTTCCAACAATGATATTTAGTATTTATTGAGCACCTGTTTGTCAGGCTTGAATCTCAACTCACCTGATTTACTCTTTGGAAGAACCCTTAGGAGTTAGTTACTGTTACTTCCATTTGTGATGAAACCGAGTGTACTCTAAAGCTAGGAACCTAACCTCTGTGCAAAAGGATGATGCTGGTATGAAGAAATGATGTTTCCTGTTTTCTGTAGGGCAGTTTCGAGGGAGAGGGAAATAGTGAGTGATGGCATGCCAGTTACTATTTACCACAATCTTGAAGAGAAAAGCAGTTTTGTGTACCTACTACCTTAAGGTTTTGATGCTGTAGTGATTGTCTTTGTGGTTATTGTCTAAATATTAGTATCAGTAACAGTTCTATCAAGTATACACTGTTAACTAGTGATTGATAAAGTATAAAAAACAATTTTAAAAATTAAAACTAGTTTTAATACCCAGGCTTCTTAATTGATCTTTATAGTGAGAAGATAATTTCTTAAACATGGTTTTAAGTGAGCCTGAACAATCACATTCACGAAGTAAAACCAAATATCCCTGAGTTCACTTGCTCAAATCCTCTAAGATGTAAAAGATTCCCAACTGTGGAGCTTTTTTAAAAATTTTTTTATTAGTACTTAACATTTACAGTCTTTTATGTGAAATTTAGAACATTATGGGTCATACTCAACTGCTGTGAAAATATTTTTTGTATGGTATATTTATATTTAAGATATTAGCAATGCGCTAGTCATTTCAGAAACATGGCCCATACTTCATACATCCCTTTCGCCTGAATAAGATTCCCTTTGTCAGTAGCACTAACCATAGTGAGGCAGAATGATT
Source organism: Apodemus sylvaticus (assembly GCF_947179515.1). NCBI lineage: Eukaryota > Metazoa > Chordata > Mammalia > Rodentia > Muridae > Apodemus > Apodemus sylvaticus. Next base: position 146,161,416 of record NC_067476.1, read on the forward strand.
ATTACAGTAGTGCTCAGGATGCCTAGCTGTACAGTTGAGAACATCAGTTTAAGGTGCTGGTAATCCTTTTCTGTTTCAAGAACTTTTAAGTTACTATCTGTTCTACTGTAATTATAGAGCTTCCTCCTCTCCCACAGCAAAGTAGAACACTCAACTTCATTATATTATACTTTGACAATGTGTAGATTATGGGTAGGTTTAATGGATTTAGTTTGGATGACAGGAATTGTTATGACTGTAATGGTTGTGCTTTTGTGCTTGCAGGCTGTTTATGTGAGTTGTGATAGGCACAGAGATAGACATGATGTGGCTTTAAACCTGAAAACTGGTGGTCTCTCCAAAGGAAATATGGAAATCTTTAGATTTAGTCTGGACGAATGTAAGTAGTATTATATTCCAGTGGAGTCTCTTTTTACCCTTTAGAGGCAGACTCCTTGATGGACTTTTTGAAATTAGTAAATTGCTGATACCTTGGAGCATATCAGATCTCTCAAACGGATTTCAGCCTGGCTATTTCTAGTAAAACAAAATCTAGGATTTACTAAAGAAATCAGAAAAAAAAAAAACCCTCATATTTTAAAAGACAAATGGGGTAATATTTCTAAGCCTTTAACGTTGATTTTTCTTTGGTAAGCAGGTAGTGTGGGACCTTGAGTTGGTTCCCAAATCTTTGTTTGTTTTTGTTTTTCGAGACAGGGTTTCTCTGTGTAGTCCTGGCTGTCCTGGAACTCACTCTGTAGACCAGGCTGGCCTCGAACTCAGAAATCTGCCTGCCTCTGCCTCCCAAGTGCTGGGATTAAAGGCATGCACCACCACTGCCCAGCTAGTTCCCAAATCTTATGTCAACCAGTAGCATAGGGGCAGGAAAGTAAGAGTCTTTTTCCTGTCAGCATAAAAATTATGGATTTTGAGAGTTTGAAAGATACTGATTTATTCAGGGTATAGTGAAGTATAATAGCCATTTTTTTATGAGTGTCAGGAATCTTTATAGTTAACCTATTTTAAGGATAATTTACCAAAATTAGAATTTAAGATTTTTTTCTTTTCAGTGTGTGTGACATAGGAAAGTTTAAAAAAGTCTGCTTTTTAAATTTGTAAATATGTTAGAAAAACTATATTATAGCAACAGTTGTTTTATGTTGATTGTGACATGGAAAATAATTTTTGTCACTTCTGAATATGTGTCATTTTAGAAGACCATATTATTCATATTTGGGCATGAGTGTATAGCATATATTACAGATCTTCAATAACTTTTATCTGATGCTGAGTAAAATTGGCTTTCTTCAAACCCAAACCCAGTCATTTCCCCAGAAATATGTTGTGTGAGGGATTAAGTTTTCTCCTATGAAACTATGATGAATTCAAATTTTAAAGTTCACTTTGAAATTAATTCCAAGTGTAAATACTTTGAATGTAGGTGTAGTTTATCTTGAGACTGCAAAATGCTAGTGATATTTGGTGTTAAACCCAGAAGGTTTTTGTTTGTTTTAAAAGAATCAAACAGCTTAAAGGAATGGTGTTTAGAAGTGGGAGTCTTTGAGTGAAATTTTTTTTCCTGTGGTTTAAATTATATGATTATCCCTTGATTGCTTTTAATCTACAGAATTTACAAATCAAAGTTATTTGGGCAAACAATTGAGAATTCACCTTCTTAAGGTATAGAGTTTAGGATAGAAGTTCCAGACTTGGTCAAGGAGTACTGTTTTTAAGGGAAGATTTCAGATTATATTTTATGTGGTATTCACCTTATGTAGTAAGTGGGGGTGTTGTCTCTTTTTCATTCTTTGTAAGTTTGAAGTTTGAGAAACACCTTTCTATTTTTGTGGCTTCAGGTATAGCTAAAATAGGGATTCTAAAACCAAATACATCAGTTTGGAAGAATTAGCTTTTTTTTCAAACGCCTTCTTCTCATACCTCCTTGACTATCTAGGTGCTGGCAGTGTGCTGTGCTGATAAGTGTGGGCCTGGGCACTTTAGAAGGGAACAAAGAAAGAAGGGTGGAGGGCACCAGCACTGTGGCATAGGCATGATTAGGAAAGCAATTCTGCTGGGCTGCGGTGCGCGCCTTTAATCCCAGCACTTGGGAGGCAGAGGCAGGCGGATTTCTGAGTTTGAGGCCAGCTTGGTCTACAGAGTGAGTTCCAGGACAGCCAGGGCTACACAGAGAACCTACCCTGACCCCCCCCAACCCCCACATCCCCATCCCCCCACCCCTCCCACCCCCCACCCCCCCACCCCCCTAAAAAATAAAGGAAAGCAAACGTCTAAAGCAGAAATCTGTTTAGATATTATAGTATTTTGGTGATGCTAGAGAAAATGTTTCATAGTTTGCAAGTAGGCATTATTTAACATGACATCTGTTCCATGTGTTTTCTAATAGCAGTATCACTTATTTGGGGTAATAGTTCTGGTAATTCTGGAGTGTGGACAGATTATAATAGTACTGACTTGGATTGCCCATTTCAAATGTGAGTTAACTTGTCTGTTACTGTCTCAAAATTTTGGTAAAGTGGCAACTTTAGTTTTTATTTCTTTTTTAGTAGGTACTCATTTTTAATTTGTTGCCCTGTTTTTAGATACATTCACTTTTCTACCATTTCACCTCTATATACCATCCCTGACACTTTCTGAAACAGAGTATTTCTCATAGCTTTTCTGCCAGGATATCAATCCCTATTTATTTTTGTTGTGTACCACCCTGCCCCTCCCATTTTAAATTAATATTTTGTGGATGGAAGCAACCAGAGATTCATGTAGACAAATACAAGGAATGGTGTTAAAACAGACAGTGTTATCTGCTTTTGTTATATACGTAAGAACAAAATACTTTTAGATATGACAGCTTCCTAATCTTGTCTTTGTTTTTATAATTATTTATTTGCTTTGAGTGGGTTCTTGCATACATGAGTGGTGTGTGTAGAGCTCACAGTCATAATGTGACATGTAGTCAGAAGACAACAACTTGCCAGACGCAGTTCTTCCACCATGTGGACTCAGTTGTGAAGCTTGGCTGCACAGCTGGCCTTAAACTAAGATTCTCCTGTCTTTACCACACTTGAACTACACTAGACTAACACACCTTTTTGAGACTTGGTAGCAATTGCTTACCATCTTTGAAATACCCAGTAATACTTTATAGGAGTGTTACTGATTGGCAGGAGACTTATCTGGCAGATTTGTGTCAACTGCTTAAGACCATTTAATTTAGCCAGGCATGGTAGCACATGCCTTTAATCCCAGCACTTGTTGGCAGAGGCAGGTGGATCTCTGAATTTGAGGTCAGACTGGTTTACAGAGTGAGTTCCAGGACAGTCAGATCTCCACAGAGAAACCCTGTCTCAAATACCACCAACAATAAAACAACTAAATTTACCCATCTCTCTGGTAGTTCCCATATTTCTTTGTAGTTGGCTAGTTGCTCTTGATTAGTGGCAGAAGTAGAAGTGGGAGGGGAACTAATTTAAAATTCTTACCAAACACTTTTTATTAAATCTGAATTGAATGGGAGTATTGGAGATTATGTAGGTTTATGGTGAACTGGAGGCCAGGAAAAAAACTTAATTTCTACTTTTTCCATTCTCTCCTCCCCATTTTGATATCATATTGCCTTGGTGCAGATTCTAGAAATTTAGGTTGTAATCAGTAAGCTTCCTAGTACATGTCACAGACTGTTGTTTACTATCTGCTGGTAAATATGTAGCCTGGAACCCATGCAGTTGGACTGTTAGGTATATAAGAGATTCTTTAGTACTAAGGCTGGAATCAGACTTAGGTATTGGGTTGGTGAATAGGGAGCTGCCATAGAAAGAGATTGGAGAATTCAGAAGTTTACTAGGAACTTGTTCTCACTCTGAAACTTGTCCTGGCCTCTGATTTTCTCAGCTAGACATTTTCTTCTTTTTTGGTTTTTCTTTCTCTGTGTAGCCTTGGCTGTCCTGGAACTCATTGTGTAGACCAGGCTGGCCTCAAACTCAGAAATTTGCCTGCCTCTGCCTCCTAAGTGCTAGGATTAAAGGTATGTGCCACTACTGCCTGGCTTAGACATTTTGTTTCTTTCTTTTTTTTTTTTTTTTTTTAAGATTTATTTATTATATGTAAGTACACTGTAACTGTCTCCTGACATTCCAGAAGAGGGCATCAGATCTCATTACAGATGATTGTGAGCCACTATGTAGTTGCTGGGATTTGAACTCAGGACCTTCGGAAGAGCATTCAGTGACCACTGAGCCATCTCTCCAGCCCAACATTTTTTGTTTCATAAACTATTAAGGATTATATGAGTATGTGAAGGTTCCTCTCTGTCCACATAATATTTAAATTTCAGTGAGACTGCATGTATTCTAAAATGGATCTTTATTTTCTTCTTTTGTTTTTGTTTGAGATAGGGTCTCACTATGTAGCCCTGGCTGACTCAGAACTCACCATGTAGAACAGGTTGCGTTGCCTCTTCCTCTTGAGTGCTGTGATTAATGGCATGTGCCACCACACTCAAGCAGATCTTTATTGATGTTAGATTTGAAGTAGTGCTGGTATTGGGATTATCCCTCACTAGTATTTCCTGTTAATGCTTTAAATCTTCCTAACATTTACACAATAAATTGTAGCTTATAACTAGAATTGGTTTTGTCTTTTTTCTTAATTGAGCTGCCTGTTCTATTCCTATCTTCTTATTGTAAAAGCAGTCACTCACTATAAAATAAAAGGGTCTCCATATCAAGGTTTGGACTAAACAGGACCCAAGTATGTATTTATTGTGTTCCTACTTTTCTTTTTTTCCTTTAAAGTATTTTAAATTTCTGATTATGTGTATATTTGTGTGTTGGTGTGTGCATATGAGTGCAGGTGCCAGTGGAATCCAGAAGCATTGCATCCTCCCTGAGCTAGTAAGTCACCTGATGTGGGTACCAGGATTCAAACTCAGGTCTTCTCTGCAAGAGCAGTCTATGCTTTTAACTACTGAATCATCTTTCTACCCACCGATTACTACTTTTCTAAGAATAAGTTTAAGACCTAATTAGTTTCTTAGCAATTGAGAAGACTTAAAAACGAAGACTATCAATGCAACTAATTTCCTAGTCTTTACTAGAACTGTGTTTTTTTTTTTAAAAAAAAGATTTATTTATTATGTTTAAGTACACTGTAGCTGTCTCCAGACACTCCAGAAGAGGGCGACAGATCTTGTTATGGATGGTTGTGAGCTACCATATGGTTGCTGGGATTTGAACTCAAGACCTCTGGAAAAGCAGTCAGTGCTCTTAACCGCTGAGCCATCTCTCCAGTCCCGAATTGTGGGTTTTCAATTAAAGATGCCCATCTTTTGGATACATTTAATAAATAAAAGGCCAGAGTGTTTTTTTTAAAACCATGAAAGTCAACGTCTTATCAGCATGTTTTTTCAAAGGCCCCAAAACATTTTTAAATTGGAAGACTAAAGACACCAGAGAATTACTTAATCCTTATTAATTCTACATCTTTCTTGAGGAGGCCAACAGCCTCCTGTGAAATAGTAATTTAGGGAAAGGAGAGTATCCAGGTAAGCTCAGGCCTGTATTCCTAGCCTCGTAGAAGGCTGAGGCAAGAGGATGATCAACACCAATCAAGCCATCAGCTTTGCTGTTCTGCCGGCAGTTTTGGTGGTATGCTGAAGGGGAAAAGGTGCCTACTTGGTGATAAAGAACCTTTGTCTGATCTAGTATGTGTTCAGTCTGACATACAAGACAAAGATGCATGTTCTCTATTTGCGCTGTGGGGTTGCTCAAGCACATATACCACTTCCAGACCAGCCTCACCAACAAGCACATCAAGGTCTTCTCAGTCAGTTTCACCAATAAGGATGAGGGCACCTCTACATGCAAATTACCTCTAGCCATTCTCCTGTGGTCTTTAGTCAGAATACCTCTGTGGTCAGAGACAACCACATTGCTCAGATATAAGGATTTAAGCCTCATGGCTCAGAATATCACATGGTGGTAGCAGCTGTTCCTTCTTTCATTCTTCCAGATTTCCTTTCTCTGCTCATTCACTCCCTTTATCCCCACATGATTTGGAGAGAAACATACCTTGTTCCTCATAAGGTAATCTTGTGCTACTACGTGCTATAAATATTCCACTCACCTTACAGTGTTCCCTGTACACTGTTAGCTGGTCTTGTAATTTTCATTCCAAAGTTGCTTCCTGTCTATTAAAAATGGTGGTCAATACAACTCAGAGTAGAGTACTTAACTATATGTAGTGCTCTAGGTTTGATCGGTAGTACTACAAAAGCAATCCCTAAATTAAAGCTTATATTAAAAATTGGTAGCAAAGTGCATGTTAATAGTTGTATGAGAGGATAGGTATTTGTGAGACAGTGAAAAGAAGTATGTAGTTAGAAACTTCCTCAGGGGCTCATAAGTCTAGTTAATGCTAAATATTCAATTGTCTTGAATTTGTTATCTTTAAACTATCACTTGAAGAAAATAAAAGCCACTTAGGAATGCTTCACTGGTGTCCATTAGACTAAACCTAATAAATCTTAGAATAAATCTTACACCATTGATCAAGAAGGTCATTACAATAGGCAAAGACTACAGAATTAAAGTAGGTGCTGGTACTATAATCCTGACATTTATTTGTACAAAGCCTAGTTTTATTTTTGGGGTAACTTGGCAGGGTAAGGCTATATTTTCTCTTCCCCCAACCCCAAAAAGCTCCAAGGTTGGGGCTTATTACTTGGGCAGTGTTTGTGATTCCTTAAGGTTGTGATATTGAATAATTCCTAATAAGGAGGGGGCTCTCTAGAACACAAAGAATTTCAGGAATGTGTTCCAGTTTCTTGCTATAATTCATTAGTGGTCCATAGAATGGTCAGTCATAATTCCTCAAAGAAAGACCTCTTGGTAGAATCGGCAATGGGATAAATGAAGAATCACATTAACACCCTGAATCACATTAACATACCTTTATGGCCAGACATAATACAAATTTGTGGTCTTTTGAGGCCCCTGACCATTGGACTGACCTGTGAACACCTGTATAATATAGGCAGGTTGGAATTTACTTCTCTGTTACTCAGGCCTTAAGAGCTCGGTTAATGGAAGTGAAAGAGGACAAGACTGCAGGAATGGTCTTAATCTAATTGAAAAGACCTGAGAAGGTACATGTTCAGGTTTAGGTTAGTCTACCTCCTGGGAAAGAAGCATTGCAGCTATGGGATGTCCTTGTGAAAATGAGTACTACAGAGACTTATGTAGGCAAGAATAAAGCATTCTAACTTTTAAGTATTGTCCTTAAAAGATGAGTTAGTACAAATAAGACTTGTTTCTCTTCCTCCTGAATGAATGCTTCTGTTGAATATCCTCTGCAAACTCGGGCTTTGACTTTCTAGGGACATTGTTTAGAAGCAGTCTACTTATGATGGCCCACTTCTGTAGAGCATGCCATGTGGGAAATGTTTCAGTTTCATGGGTGGGTCAGAATGCTAGGTATGGAGTCAGGACAAAGGGATTCTCAGGATTGCTGCTATGCAGAGGAGGTCATATAATATAGTAGAATGTTTTGATCCCAAGTTTCTAGATTAGCAAAATCCAATTCTGTATGTCCACTATGGTAGCTCTTTGCCATAGCTTATAAGAGGTAGAAAATATACCCCAAATATAACTACCTTGATCAATAGTTTTGAGGAGTAAAGGGCACCGGTATGGATTATCCCTTAGAACCAGAGTAGATTTTTTTTTTTTTTGAGGTATCTTTAGATGATCAGCTGAGATGAGCACCTCTTCCTTGGGGTCCTAGTTTGTCACAGTGATTTGGGGGTTGTTTTCCTAAGGGGATTTTTGGCTTCTTATCAGCTTGTCTACAGCCACAGGTTTCTTTAGTCTCTTCTCTAGTCATTAGCCAAATTCTTTATTTTCCCAGCATGAGTAATTTTCTTGAGCCCTCTCACCTTTTGTTACATGATAACTAGTCCCAACTGTGACATGGGACATTGTGCCATCTAATGCATCCCTTTGTCCATCCTAGTAGATGACACTATTTTCAACAGGACTCCTTGGACCATCATGGTCATGCACTATAATGGGAGGCCCCAGGGCCATGACACCATTAGGCTCCACACAGTTGTGCTCCCTAAGTGCACAAAGACATCTAGCAGAGCTCAAGTGCAGCAGCTGTACCTGCTGCTTTATTGTGGTAAAAAATATTTATACTGAATAGTGTGTCATGTCAGAGCTTGTGAGAACTCCATCTGTGCCTGGGCACCTGGATTTCACTGGCATGGAGCTGCTCATAGTTCATGCTCAGAATTTGGCTAGTGTAGCCTACCAGACTGGCTCATGGCAGCTGTTAACTGGTACAGCAGATGCCCAGGAAGGAACAGCTACAGTGTTGCAAGACACCAACATGAAAGGTAGTGCTACCTCCCTCCCCAACCCTACCTTCTGTAACTGGAATTCTGAGGGCTTTTCTTTGCCTGTTTTGTTCCCAGTTAACAACAGGGCATTTGTATGACTATAGTCCATTTTAGTTCCTGAGTAAATGACACTGGGAACTAATAAAGTTATTAACAAACTGCAGACACTATTCTGGCCAGATACTCTTCCAATTCTAGCCCGCTGGCTGCCTACTTCCCAGCCACGTGGTTCTTTACCTGCAGTCTGAGTCTTCTTACCCTGCCTCGTGCTCTTTTCCACGCCATGTCCTCTTGGCAACTCCCTGCTGATCTGCTTGCTCCCAGCCAATCCTCTTGGTCCTTCCCCAGGTTGCTCTCTTCCTCCTCCTCCTCCTCCTCCTCCTCCTCCTCCTCCTCCTCCTCCTCCTCTTCCTCTTCTTCTTCTTCTTCTCTTTCTCTCTCTCTCTCTCTCTCTCTCTCTCTCTCTCTCTCTCTCTCATCAGAAGTTCCACCCTATTCTCTTCTGTCCAGCTATAGGCTGAATCAGCTTTTATTATCCAATCAGAGGTGATAGAAAAGAATTTTTACACATCATTGAGACAGGAGATGCTCCAAATATCATGACAATGCCAACCTCCAGACTGCTGGCAGATCCATCAGCATCTGAATACATTGCACAGAACCATCCCCCAACAACTACAGCCAATTTTACTGAATTTTTTTTTTTTGTCACTTGTGACTGATTGCTTTCTTACTAGACAGCATAACTTTAAAATGTAGATACAACCCGAAGAGATTAAGGTTTATATTTGGGTTGGAATAGATGTTTGGGGCTCTTGTGTGGATAGTGTGTTGCAAGTTTGAATGAATTTTCCACCTATATGTTTACATTGCTTTATTCTAGATAAAGTGCTAATAGAACTTACCACTTAGAAGTTCAGGTAGGCTCTGTTTTACTTGACCTCTCTAGTGCTAAACAAGAGAAAAGTTAAAGTCCTTTGAATAGAATGAGTTCTTATTTTATCTCAATGCCTCTATGAAGTAGTTTATGTCTATATTTGGCAAAGTAGGTTGGCTTAAATTTACACAATTTCATGGATCAGTATCCTTTAAAATGGTTACTGTTTGCTTAAAACTTCATTTGAAATTCCAGGTTTCTAGCATGTTACCTATATCAAGTTTACTTTAATTAAGTTACAGTTAATAAATTATAGAGAATCTGGTACATTAACTTTTAGTGAAAGCAGATTAGAACTATTCTTTCCCATCCCTGTCAGGCTTGTTTTCTCACTTGCATGCCTATGTTGAGTGTATGCTGCAGCTTATAAATAATTGCGTTCACAATGATCTAAGACATTAATTAATCTGAGACAAAATGGTATTATAGCCTTGGCTTCTGGGAACACTGACAATAGATATTTAAGATCTTAACAACTTGAGTAAATTATGTAGAGATTAGAAATAGAACCAGTTTCCTCTAGGTTGAGCTTTGAATATAATCAAGTTTCTAGAGAGTAGCGAAGGAAATGCTTAGAGGTGAAAAGAATAGCAGAAATTTAATCCATTACTATTGTTCTAGCAATGTCTAAAAGGCTCTGTAATTTCACCTGTCACTATTTTCACTTTAGAAATTTAGGCTCAGATGTTAATTAGCTCACAGTTGTGTAATTTTTAACTAAACTATAAAGCAAGGAGTTTAATCCACTGTTTGATTGATGCCACAGACTGAGTTAAACAGAACAAGGTGAAGGGGAGCCTGAGTGACACCCCAGGATATCATGGGAGTAGTTAAATATCTACCAGACTGTGGTACTATTTGTGATGGATCTTAAGTAGATTGATACTGGGCTTTTTAATGTTGATTGATGTTTTATTTGCATTTATGTCTGTGTAAGAGTGTCAAAAGCCCTGGAACTGGTGTTACCGACTGGTGCGAGCTGCTAGGAATTGAATTGGGGTGGGTTGGGGAGTGGTGGTGGCGGTGGTCCCCTGAAAGAGCAGCCATCTCTTACCAGTCATCTCTTCAGCTTCAGCTCCACCTTCTTTTTTTTTTTAAGACAGGGCTTCTTGCTATGTGGAACTCACTATGTAGACCAGCCTCTCTGGGAAATAACAGCACTGTCTGCCTTTGCTGTTATTAAAGGCTTGCACCACTACTCCTGGATTCTTTGTTTATTTTATAGTGCTAAGGATTGAACCTCCAGGGCTTTTACCCATATTTGCTACACAAGTGCTCTGCCGTTGAACCACAACCCCAGCCCATGATTTGCTTTAGAGTGAATTCTTACAACTTTTTTCCTATCTTTTTCAATTTCAGAATTCTTAAGAGCTTTCAGCTAGGAACTCCTTGTATCTCCTGACTTTGAAAGATTTATTAATTATGTTTTAAAATTTTAAAAACATTCTCAATGGGAATTATTGTAAAATAACTACTTTTGTATAGAAGCCACCATTAAAATGGACCTAGACTGAGAGTAAATTAACACATTTAATACTTTTATACTTTTAATACTTTTAATAATAAAAGTATGAATTTAAACAGCTGGAAAGAGGGAATGGAATTTTTTCACTGTTCTTTACTTTTAATGACAGTAAGCTTTCAGGCTTGTTTAGTTGCTGGAGAGATTCACATGTTCCTAGTACATGGGTACACTTGGATGTTGAACTTTATCACTAGAGACCAGTTCATTATCTGTCCTAAACAAAAGCAGCCTTTTAAAACATTAGAAAATATAAGAGCATAGTATTAAGTATAATGTTGATTTTGTGTAAATTCCAGTTTTGGGAATGTGGTTCTATTGCACCAAGATGCAAGGTGTCAGTAAGCTTTATAATAATGAGGTTTTCTGTCCGGGCATGGTGGTGCATGCCAGGGCTACACAGAGAAACCCTGTCTCAAAAAACAAACTAACAAAAAACAAAACAAAACAAAAATTATGTTAATTAGTCCATTCTGTCTGATGGTTTATTATGTTATTTTGTGGTTCTGGAAAGCAAACTTAAGGCCTTGTACGTGGGAGGCAAATTCTGTGCCACTGAGCTGCATTCTAAGCCAGGTCTATTGCTGGGACACTTTAATACAGTTCCTCAGGTTGTGATGACCCCAACCATAAATCTCCCCCCCCCCCCCAGACAGGGTTTCTCTGTGTAGCCCTGGCTGTCCTGGAACTCACTCTATAGACCACGCTGGCCTCAAACTCAGAAATCCTCCTGCCTCTGCCTCCCAAGTGCTGGGATCAAAGGCATGTGCCACCACTGTCTGTTCCTTCATAATTGTAATTTTGCTTCTTCAAATTTATAATTTATTGTAAAATAAATATCTGATATGTAACCCCTGTACAAGGATTGTACACACAGATTGAAAACTACTGCTATAGCCTTTGTTTTTATTTTATGATGAATTTTTTTGGAGAAAAGTTCTTGCTATCTAGCCCCAACTAGCATGGAATTCATTATGTAGATGAAGCTAGTTTCCAACACAGAGATCCCCTTGTTTTAAAGGTATATGCCACCAAGCACAGTGTATTGTCTTTTTTTGAGACAAGGTATTGTTAAATATCACAAGCTGGCCTCCAGTGCCCAGTCCACTTGTCTCTGCCTCCTGAGATTACACTTAAGGGCCATCACAAGTGGTTCCAATATCCATTTTGTGAACTGGTTATGTATTTGTAAGTCAGAGAGGAATAGAGATTTTCTTTGACGAAAGTTGTACTGTGTGTGCGTATCTTGGAAGGCAGCTAAGCATAGTATAACTTGTGAATACTATATCTGTGAGTACTCTATTGGATTTCTGAGTTTGAGGCCAGCCTGGTCTACAGAGAGTGTTTCAGGATAACCAGGGCTATACAGAGAAACCCTGTCTTGAAAAAAACCAAATACAAAAACAAAAACAACAATAACAAAAAAAAAAAGAATCTGACTCCAAACTCAGAGCTCCCTTTTTGTACCAGAAAGTTCTTTTTGCCTTTGTTTTTTTTATGGAAGCAAAGGACTCTTTCTCATGCCTTGATTTGATTACTTTAAATCTTGAAGATTGTGAAACTGTTTTATAATTGTTAGTGTTTGTTGATTCTTTAGTGTCTCTCCTCCACAAGATGGAATTGTTTTGCTAGGCAAATGCAATACCATTGAGCCCATATCACAGCCCCAGCCCATGTTTCCTCTTAGAAAGTGTAAATGTTTGTGTTTGGATTGTCTTTTGACTGCATTTAAAGAGGAATAGACTTGTCTACTTTGTTAGGTGGCCACCTACTAAATAATGCAGACATGCACTGCATGAGGAGTTAGCAGCAGATACAAGAGACCCCACCTCCATTGTTATTCTTGAGAGTAGGTCAGTTTTGAGAGATTTTTCTTTTTTTTAAATATGTATTTACTTATGTATATGAGCACTCTGTTTACCTGTATGCCTGCATGACAGGAGAGCATCAGACAGAAGAGGGCATCATATTCCACTATAAATGATTGTGAGCCACCATGTGTTTGCTGGGAATTGAACTCAGGACCAGACTGAGAGATTTTCTTTTTCAACAGACTAAATTTTGTCAGACTTGTTTGTTGCAGATATTTATTTCTAGATACTTTGTTTACTTTTTAAGAAGAGGACTCTAGAACTACAAGAAAAATGAGTATTTCTATAACTTAAAAAAAAAGATTTATATATATATATATGAGTACACTGTAGGTGTCTTCAGACACACCAGAGGAGGGCATCGTATCACATTACAGATGGTTGTGAGCCACCATGTGTTTGCTGGGAATTGACCTCAGGACCTCTGGAAGAGCAGTCAGTGCTCTTGCTCTTGGAGCCATCTCTCCAACCCTTCTATAACTTTTTAAAAAAGAAATATCTGGGGACCAAATAGCTTTAGAGAGATAAACAAAAATAATTAATTTGTAGTGCTAGGTTTTGAACCTAGGTTCTGGATCATATATTAAACTTTATTTTTTAATCTATACCTGATGAGAATCAACTTCATCATTTCCTCGCTGTCAAAAAGTACATTTTACTTAATTTTGATCAGTCATGAGGATGAAATTTTCAGCAATGATAGTAGTGGCTAGCTGCTGTTGCTCACCGCCTCTTCCTCCTACTCCTTCCCTCCCTCCCCTTCCTCCCACACGCTCCCCACACACCCAGTAAACGCAAGACAGGGTGTCTCTGTGTAGCCCTGACTGTCTTGGAGCTCCTTCTGTAGACCAGGCTCTGACTCCTGAGATTAAAGGCATGCACCACCACTACCTAGGCTGTTGATTATTTCTTGCAGTAGGTAGTCCATCTGCCAGAGATTCTTAATTTCCTCAGCTCCTAGTAAAAGTAGCCCAAACTGCTTTTTTCACCTGAGTCCAATCTCTGAGACTCATTTCGTAAGATAGAAGTATTTTATAAACATAAAATAAATAAATGTAGAAAAATAATAGTAGCACAACATTTAAACAATAGCATTAATACAATTATTCTTTGAAGGTTGGTAATATAGCAATTCTGTTATAATTTTTCAGAATAGTCTTAATTTCCTCATTGTTTTTCTTAATCCTTTATCTGTCACTTGTTCAGAAGTTTTTCCTCTTCTATTCATCCTGTTTCTAGACTCTAGAGACACCTTGGAGGTTTGTCTTCAGGGTAAATTCCTAGGTGTAGCACTGGTGGGTCAGAGGAGAGATTGAACACAAGATTTAGTTACTTGATTAGACATTGTGGAATTCTCCTGCCTCAAGAATTATATTTTTCACCCAGCATTGGTGGTGCATGCCTTTAATCCCAGCACTTGGGAGGCAGAGGCAGGTGGATTTCTGAGTTCAAGTCTAGTCTAGTGTACAGAGTGAGTTCCAAGACAGCCAGGGCTACACAGAGAAACCCTGTCTCGAAAAAACCAATAATAATAATAATAATAATAATAATAATAATAATAATAATAAGAATTATATTTTCAACTAGGTATATCTTATTTTAAAAAAATATAAAACAAACTGCACATTGAGTAAAGAATAGCTGTTATCTTTGAATTGTGTATATTTCCTTTTCATTAAAATGGCCACATGTTAAGAGTCTACATGTTGCTGGCTCCTATTTTAATGTCCATTCTCTAGTGCGCCTGTGTAATGGCTGTTCAGGTTCATTTATTAATTTATATGATTTGATTTTAAAGGACAGAGTCCTTGTCTGACCTGTCTTTAGTAAGGTGCTTGGGACCTGAGTGATATAATGGTTCTAAATTAAATAGCCCTCAGAGTATAATCCTGTATTTGCTAATATAGGGATGCCTTTTCTTGCGCCTGTTAACCATCAGATCCTGTGTAATGCTAACTAGAAATTGCTCCTACAGTGAGAGAAAAAGATGGAGGCGCTTCATAATTTGAAAGTTTTTTTTCTGCTTTGTTTTTAAATGTGTGTATGTCTGTGCCCTTGGAATCCAGAGATGGAGTTATAGGTATTTGTGAGTTCACCCAACATTAAGTGTTAGGAACTGAACTCAGGACCTGGAGATTTCTTTATTTAAAAGCCCTTTTAACTTTAAGGAAGAATACTTTGGGTAATAATAACAAAAAGATGTTGATTTCTGGTATTTTCTATTTATTCATTTACTTATGTATGTTTCTGAAGTAATTTTATTTAAATGACACTCAAAAGTTTGTTGCCTATTTTTTTTTTTGTTTTTGTTTTTGTGTTTTTGTATTTGTTTTTTTCCAGACAGGGTTTCTCTGTATGTCCCTGGCTGTCCTGGAACTCACTCTACTCACTCTGTAGACCAGGCTGGCCTTGAACTCAGAAATCCACCTGCCTCTGCCTCCCAGAGTGCTGGGATTACAGGCCTGAGCCACCACCGCCCAGCTCTACTTGTCTTTTCAAAGACTTTAGCATTCTTCCTGTGGTCTCATCTAGAGTTTTTTTTTTTTAAATACATGTATATATTTAAAAATATGTATATACAAATAATATATATTTATATATAAAATATATAGTATTTATAAATGTATATTATATATTTATATGTAAATGTATATATTTGCATTGATGTTTTGCCTGGGTGAATGTCTATGTGAGAGTGTTAGATCACAGAGTTACTGACAATTAAAAGCTGTCATGTACACTTAACCACTACTGAGCCATCTTCCCAGCCCCCATCTAGAGTTCAAATGTTAAGAATTGAAACAATTATTGTTTGTGTGTGTGTGTCTTTCTGTGTGAGATAGTGCATGGGCTCAAGCAGAAAGTCTAAGAGCCATCAGATATTCAGTGATAGTATGGTGATATAGTACACAGTGGTTTGCACACTTCATTTCTTTGCCAACAGTCAAGTTTTTTACAGTTCTTTTTGCGTTTGATAGATTCTTGCAGTGTCACAATTGTTTTTACAAATATTTTAACAATATCTACGTTTTGACAAATTCCAGGAGGTATACTTAATCTTTAAAGCCACTGATATATTCTCTAGAAACAAGCATTTTCAGCATGCATGATAGAGTTCTGTGTGCTTTTAGTGGGTTTTACCTTTTGCTTACTGCCTCTTCCTTTGTACTGTCTAGATCAGGTGCCCCCCCTACTGGCTTATATACTTGGCTTCAGTTAGACAAATAAAGTCTTAGTATTTGTGTACAGCTTTTGTTTTACTAGGGACTCTTGGTTCTTCCAGCTACTAGGATCTCAAGACAATCCTTTACGCTTCTGTCTTCCTCTATACACTTTTTCACAATGAGTTCCTAGAACTGGGTTTCGCTTCTATTTTCTTGAATTTTTCCCCATTGTTCTTAGTCTTTTTGCTGTCATTGTCTTCTGGGGTTTTTTTCCCCTCCCCTTAAATATGATTTTTGATCTTTTTCAGATGTAAGTAGCTGTCATCCTAGAGTAGAACACTCTGACCCAGGGCTAACTTTATCTATTAAAATTTATCTTTTGGCACCTACTGTGGTGGCAAAGGTCTGTTATCCCAGTACTTAGGAGGTAGAGGCAGGGGGATATTGAGTTCTATAGACAGCTTAACAAGCTCTTGTTTCAAAACCCAAGGGCTGGGAATATTCACTAAGAAACTGGTTTCTACTGTAGAACAGGACTTAGGATTTGATCCAAAAGTCCAAATTGTTTTTTATTTTTTGTCTCCTTCATACATATTCTTTTTGAATTATGCTTATTTTTTCTTTTACATAATAAAAAATAATTGGGAAGGAAGATGCTTAGAGATCATGTTCATTTTGTAAATGTAAAAAGTTTCAAGGATGCATGTGTGTAACAGTAGTAACTGGCAACTTTTTTTGCTAGTGTTGTTTTATCTGTCTTTATAATTCTTTTGGGTTTTTGAGACAGGGTTTCTCTGTATAGCCCTGGCTATCCTGGAACTCATTCTGTAGACCAGGCTGACCTCGAACTCAGAAATCTGCCTTCTTCCCAAGTGCTGGGACTAAAGGCATGCACCACCACTGCCTGGCAATAATTCTTGATTCCAACACTAATTTACTCAAATATTTTTTTAAGTATTAATCTTTAGGCTGGGCAGTTGTGTGTGCTACCACTGCTGGGTAAAGGTTTTAATCTATCAGTTTACCTACTAGTATACAGGATACCTGTACAGTTAAGTTAGTAGATTATTAAGTTTTTTAAATGTTAAACGATTTCTTTATGGGCAACTTGTATAGTGATTTAACTGTATCATTTTTCCTCAGATATAGAAGCCTGCCGTGTAGAACTGTATAGATTTACAGAATTCAACAGATATTCATATCTCCTATTACACTTAAATTAAATTGTATGTAGAGGTTGGTGGGCATACAAGGTTATGAAACACATGTTCTGGTCAGAAGACAACCTGTGGAAGTCATTTCTCTGCCATGTAGATTTCTGGAGATTGTATATAATTGTCCAGTTTGGCATCAGGTACTTACAGCCTGAGCTACCTCGCCAGCCATAGAGATTTTAATTAAGAACTTTGTCATTTATTTATTTACTTATTTATAATTTAAAATCTGTCACGGCATTTGTAGCACAGTTTGAGAATGTACTAGACAGGTAAGGTCTTTGAGTTCATATTATTGGCCAAGATCTTGTGTCTCTGGAATTATTTACCTAATTTAGCCCTAATTTCTGTCTGGATAGTTGAATTTTTACTTTTTTAGATACCATTTGTTTTCAAAGTCTTGGGACCTGGTTTTAAATTTCATTTTGAAAATTTATATATTTCAGGAAGATAATATATGTGAAATCTAATAGGAACTACTCTGAATTTGTATTTCAGTTTTTTAAAGTTTAGTGCTTTTTAGTGACTTTTACGTGTATTTGACAAAAATAAATTTGTTTATTTAGACTGGATCTCTCTATAACCCTGGCTGTCCTGGATCTCTTTGTGTAGACCAGGCTGGCCTTGAACTCGAGATCTGTCTGCCTTTGCCTCCTGAGTGTTGAGATTAAAGGTATGTACTAACAGGTCTGGATTCAAAATGAATTTTAAAGTTTGCTAATTTTTAACTATATTGTAAAGTAGTTCATTATGGAAAATAAGATGAAACACATTCTAAAACTCAAATCATAAAATTTCTAAATTTTAAAATTACTAATTTTTTTTTTTTTCTGAGACAGGGTTTCTCTGTGTAGTCCTGGATGTCCTGAAACTCACTCTGTAGACCAGGCTGGCTTCGAACTCAGAAATCAACCTGCCTCTGCCTTCCAAGTGCTGGGATTAATTTTTTTTTTCTTTTTAAATGTATGTCTGCCAGTCTTTTTTTTTATATGTGGTCATGGATTTGTTGAATTACATATAGTGGTGCTCTTTTTCTCCCCTCTCTCAGATATTATTTCCTTGTCATGCCTTTGAACCATAACAGTAAATATTAATGTTAAACATTCTGAAGCTCATTTGCTGATTTCTAACTATAAACAAAATAACACATGCTTTATTTCAGGTTGTAGTCTTGGTGCATGCATTGTCATTTTTATGACATGAAGTAAAGGTCACCAGCTTTATCCTGATTGACTTAGCAATCAAGACTTTAGACTGGAGACTTAGAAGTCAGTGGGTTCTGTACAGTGCATGAAATATCTGAGTTCAGTCTTCCAACACTATGTGCTTTATTATTCTCTGTGGGATGGAAATTTCTTAGAACCAGGAGCATGATCTTACAAATATCCTTGTGGTCTGGTCTAGAATAGACACTCAGTTATACCTAGTATTACTTCCGTTGCTGCAGGTCAGCAATATTTAATTTATATGTAATCTTTTTACTGTGAAACATGCTACTTCAAATTTAGTTGATTTAAGTTGGGTACAAGTGTCACATTCGTTTTAGTCACAAGTTCTTAGGAGACTAGTTGAATGTAAGAATTCATTAAAAAACCAAAGTCTTTCATAAAAAAATTGCATGTCACCCAGAATTACAGTCATCTGAAGCTAAATTGGGCTAAATTGGGCTGTGGGGTATTCGCTTCCAAGATAATTTTTTCACTTGGCTGTTAGAAGGAAGTATCTGTTTCTCAACACATGTATCTTGAGTGTGCTGCTAGTGTGTTAGCTGATTTTTTTTTTTTTTTAACTAGAACAAGGAGAGAGCAAATGGGAAGTCCCAGTGCCTTTATGAGTGAGTGTTGGGTGCTGTACTGATATTTACTTGTAGAAGTGCAAGAGAAGGTGCGTGTGCATTTGCCAGGCAGCATCAGAAGTCTTCAGGCTCTTTCTGCCTTATTTTTTAAAGATTTATTTTATTACTTGTTCATGGGTATGTATGAGTATAGATGCCCCTGGAGGCTAGGAGAGGGTATTAGATCTTGAGGTATGACAGGTTGTGAGTTGCCCCTAACGTGGATGCTGTGAACTGAATTTACGTTATCTATCCGAAAGAGCAGCAAGTACTTTTTTTAACTACTGAAACTTTTCTCCAGCCTCTTTTCACTTTTCTTTCCTTTTTTTTCTTTCCCTTTTTGTAGATAGAATCTCTTACTGAACTGGGAGTTCCAGAAGTCTGTCTCTGTCTCCCCAGAGCTGGCATATAGGTACACAACAATAAGCAAGAATCAGAGATTCTTATAGCACTGTGTTTCACTCCTGTGTTCTTAAAATGGCACCACAGTAAATGAGAATAGGGAGTCAGTGAGAGTGGGATAAGTCTGAGTAATAGAGGGGATATTATTAAAGTACATTTATATGTATATTAAATGTTTTGTTTGTTTGTTTTTTAGATTTTGGTTTTTTTCCAGACAGGGTTTCTCGGTATAGCGTTGGCTGTCCTGGAACTCACTCTGTAGACCAGGCTGGCCTCGAACTCAGAAATCTGCCTGCCTCTGCCTCCCAGAGTGCTGGGATTAGAGGCGTACGCCACCACTACCCGGCTATTAAATGTTAATAAGGCCTAGGATGTAGCTCTGTGGTAGTTTTCCTAGTACTAGCAAAAAGTGGGGAGGAGACAATGTATTAATGGAACCCACTATTTAATAAAATCAATATATCACATTGAACAATATCAGAATATCAGAACAAAGAATCCTGACCCTTTCCTCTAAGATAACTGGGTGGGGGTGAGGATGGGGGAGATCAACTGATGTTTTGGTAAGCAAAGCTCAAATCAAGAGAAAAATTTATTAAATAAATTACTAAATTTTAAAACTTAGACTCTTTGAAAACACCTTTAAGAATTTATTTATTTGTTTGTTTGTTTATTTATTTATTTATTTATGCATGCCTGGTCATGGTGTCTGTAGAGATAACTTAGCAGTTAGGAGCACTGGCTGTTGTTCTTCCAGAGAATGGGGTTTGACTCTCAACACCCACTTGGAGGCTCACAACCATCTACAGTTCCAGTTCTAGAGAATCTGATGTCCTCTTCTGGCTTCCAAGCCATTGCATACACATGGTACACAGACATTCATAATAATAGCAAAGACAAACAAAATACCCATATACATAAATGAAATCATTGTTTTTGTAAAAAGCCTGTTTGTTCACTTTTGTAATTCCTAATACTTGGGTATCTGTTTGAAGGGTATATAGCTAGTCAGTGACTAAAAGAACAGATTCATAGTATCATAATATATGTGGCCAAAAAAATTACAACCCAGAAATATATAAAGATCTTATAGAGGGAGGTGGATCTCTGAGTTCAAGGACAGAGAAACCTTGTCCCAAAAAAACCAGGGGTTAGGAGGAAGGACTTATATAACTCAGTTATATGGTGTATACACAAACACACAAATACTGTAGAGGGAGAAATTGCAATAGATACTTAAAGTATGTGAATAGTCAATAAGCACAAATAGTCTTCAATGATCATCATTTAATCATTAGAAAATCAAGAATTTTATCCACAGTGAGATGGCTGGCTCAGTGTTTAAGAGCCCTTGCTCTTGTAGAGGACCTAGATTTGGCTACCAGCACTCATAGTGGCTTATCTGCAACTCCAGTTCCAAAGGATCCAATACTCTTATGGCCTCCACTGGAACCCAGCACACAGAAACACACAAAACACTCATGTATAAAGGTTTAAAAATTCTTAAAAACAACAACAAAAAAAGCTGGCTAGTGTGCATTTATATATATATATATATAATGTGCATAATATATATGTGTGCATTATATATGTATTAGTCACTATTGCTGTAAAGAGACATCAGGACCAAAGCAACTCTTTTTTTTTTTTTTTTTTTTTTGGATTTGGTTTTTCTGAGACAGGGTTTCTCTGTGTAGCCCTGGCTGTCCTGGAACTCACTCTGTAGACCAGGCTGGCCTCGAACTCAGAAATCCGCCTGCCTCTGCCTCCCAGAGTGCTGGGATTATAGGCACGCACCACCACCGCCCAGCCAAAGCAACTCTTATAAAGGAAAGCATTTAACTGGGGGCTTACTTACAGTTTCAGCAGAGTTTAGTCCATTATCATGTTTAGGAGCATGGCAGCAGGAAGCAGGCACGGTGCTGGAGAAGTAGCTAAGAGCTACATCCTGATTCCAATTCACTGTCCAAGAGGCCCCTAGGCCTGGTTTTGGGTTTTGAAACCTCAAAGCCCACTCCCAGTGACATACTTTCTCTAATAAGGCCACAACTCCTAACTTTGAAACAATGCCACTACTTGATGACTAAGCATTCATATATGATACTATTGGGGGGGGTCATTTTTACTCAAACCACCATAATATACCTTTTAGAGTAGCAAAAATTAAGACAGTAAATGCTGTTAGACAGCATTGTAATGTACTCAGGAGGCAGAGGTGGGTGGGACTCTCAGTTTGAGGCCAGTCTGATGGACATACAAAATCCCATGCCTGCCAGAGCTTTATAGCAGGAGTTTGCCTTAAAGAAAAACAAGCAAAAAAGGCCAAGACTGGTAATTCTAGATGTTGTTAATGATTTGTAGTAGCTCAGAGTAAGTAATTATTCATGGAAATATATGTCAACATGCTACTTAGGAATATAGAGTTGCATTTTTTATATGAACTAGCAGTTTTACTTCATTTAGAAGCAAAGGTTCATCAACATGTGAGCTGTGAAGGAGGAAGCTTACTGGAACAGTGCTTGCTTATTTATAAGTTACTGGATTTGAGGTAGGCAATGGGGTGTTCTTTATGAAGTCTTTCTACCAGTAGGATATGATTTTATGGCCACTTTGCCATTTGACTTCTGCTTCTAAAGGTATTTGTTACGGTAGGCAGGCAAAAGATAACTTATGATTCCTTGTGACTGACTTGTCTCTTGTGATTGCAGATTCTCACAAACACAAAGATAAACACAAGGATCGAGAACATCGGCATAAGGAGCACAAGAAGGATAAGGATAAGGACCGGGAAAAGTCTAAGCATAGCAACAGGTAAGGATTGACCAACAGGGTTCCTCATTCAACAGGGAGTTGGCATTCTTGGCTTCCATGGATAGGTATCTGCTTGAGGTAAGTAGCAAAGTAAGAGATTGTATCTGCTGTAGTTATGGAAGAGAATGCTTTGAGAATTCAGGTCTCACTTAGGAAGTTATTGTTTAGATTTAGATGTACAGAGCAAACACAGTGAGTTTTCTTTTAATAAGCATTTCATAATAACTAAAGTATAGATCTATTTTAACAGGCTGCCTAATCAAACATGCAGAGCTTACCTTGGTAAAAAGTGATTTGATGCCATTGTTTCTTAGATTTTAAAGCTATATTTTGTCAGCAGACAAATTAAAGAGAAATTTTCTATCCTTTTGTAATAATTGTGCTTGCTGTTTTGTTTCATTGGTTTTTTGAGACCTGGTTTCTTTGCATATAGCCTTGGCTGTCCTGGAACTAGCTCTGTAGATCAGTTGCCTCTGCCTTTTGAATGCTAGGATTAAAGGTGTGTGCTACCACTATCCGGTTTAATTTTCTCTTAGGACATTTCTTCTCAAATCTTGTACCCCTCCTGTTTTTTCTATCAGATAGTCATTTCTTACAACTTAGTTTCCATTTTATTTATTCTTAATATTAATCTCAGCACTTGAGTCAAGTTTTGCTTTTTGTGCACCTTGTCTTCCTCAATTTACATTTGTCTAGCTAATAGTATTATCTACCAAAATAGACAAGAGCAAAGAACACTGCCAACAATAAACTCATTTCATGATAATACAAAGGACATTAAATATGTGTTTATCAGAGCCTCAACATATGCGCACACAGAAACTATTAGAATTGTGAAGAGAATTCATAATTGTAGCTAATGATTTTATTCTTTTGTTTTCAATAATTGTTATTAGTGCTTGTTAAAAATCTCCAAGGCTAAGGGAGGGTTAAATAACATCAAACAGTAGCTGAGCATGGTTGCCTCACACCTGTAACCTTAGCATTCTGAGTGCTAAGGTTGGATAACCAGAAGATTGAGGCCATATCTAGGCTAAGTGGTGCAAGACACTAACTTACACAAACAAAAATAAAAATAATAAAGTGCAGTGTTGCACAACTTGACTTAATTGACATTTGCAGAATGGTGACACTGAAACCTTAGACCTGTGTTCAAGTGGTTGCTGAGATAAATCATGTTCTTAGCTTGCCTCTTTTAAAATCATCCTGTTCACTCCTCCATGCTGCTTCATCTTTCTTTGCCACTATTTCATTTCCTTCTGATGTGCATAGTGCTTCTCCAGCAGGCTTTGGGTGCCTTCCTCTGCTGCATTTCCCTTGTCATTTGCCTTTACCTTACACTGCTTATTAAGACTTGTAAACTTCTTTTAAATTTCTTAGATACAACATGTTTCTGATAGCACTAGGCCTTAAAATATCCTATGGCTGTTTGTAGAATACTCTCTTGCTCTCCACTTCCTATTCCCTTTCTCCTACTAGAGATTCCCCATGTTCCTTTTGATCAGTGTTTTATCAGAACAATGGAAAGTAAATTAGGACAGAGCAGTACCTCCCCCCACCCCTAAGACAGGGTTTCTCTGTATAGCCCTGGCTGTCCTGGAACTCACTCTGTAGACTAGGCTGGCCTCAGACTCAGAAATTCTCCTGCCTCTGCCTCCCAAGTGCTGGGATTACAGGCATGCGCCACCACCGCCCATCTTGAGCAGTAACATTTGACAGATGAGATTTTTTTAAAAAACACTTTGAAACAAAAGGACTGTTTTTCTATCTCTGCAGGAATTACTGGGCTTTTAGTGTGACCAAGCAGCTCTCTTAATCATTCTTAATCAGATTTTCTTTAATTTTAGGTGTAATATGGAAAGGCTCTATAAAACAAAAGGTCAAGTTCTGCCATTTACAAGCTGTATTCTGATCTAAGCATCTTACCTTCTTTGTTTCCTTTTCATTTTTATTTGACTTCGTGCTAAGTAATTTAGATAATAATGGTGATGATGGCAATTACTACAAAACCTAATACAAGATCATGTAGATAAATTACAGCTGTCAGTTTTTGTAGTGGAATCTCAGTAGTTAATTTTTTTGTTTGTTTGGTTTTTTTCTCTTTTTTTTTGCTTTTTTTTTTGTTTGTTTGTTTTTTGGATTTTTTTTTTTTTTCCCGAGACAGGGTTTCTCTGTATAGCCCTGGCTGTCCTGGAACTCACTCTGTAGACCAGGCTGGCCTGGAACTCAGAAATATGCCTGCCTCTGCCTCCCAGAGTGCTGGGATTATAGGCGTGCGCCATCACCGCCTGGCTACTCATTTGTTTTTCATATTTGTTTGTTTATTGAAACAGAATATTTCACAAGGAACAAAACATAAACAAGCCATGTTACTGTTGTAGCATGTATTTTGTTCCAGAAGGGATCCAATTAGGTGGATACTTTAGTTACAAAGGGTAGGACAGAAATGAGGTCCAAAATGTTGTCTTGAGATAAATTACCTGCTGAAAACTGTTTAAAGAAATTTCTTTAATTTAAAGAAGAACTTGATTTAAAGGGAGGAGGAAGCTACTGGAAACAGTTTAGAAAGGGGAATTTATAATACAGAAAAAGTTCTTGTTTTGGATAATTGGACAGCTCTTTATTAATATAGGTAAAGGCTAAGCTGTAAACCAGAATGAAATGGATAAAGAACTTAAATGGAGGAGGAATAGAAGTTTAGAAGGTACATTGATTTGGGCATCTTTGGGAACATCCTTTTATTTTCTCCAGCCTGCAAACAAAGGAATATCTATTCTACATGAATTTTCTGTAATTGCATACAGTATTCCTTCCTTGGCACAAGTTGCAATGATTTTCTTCAGACAGCAAGTCCAAACTAACCTAATGGAAAATTGCTAGTGAGATGGTTACCCAGGCTGGCTTTAATAAAAGGAGATCTTCTTGTTGGGATTATATATGCATGGATATAAGTTTCAAATTTTATGACTTCCTGAGCACCCTCAGGAAATACACCCCTGAGACATGATTTCATCTCTCTGTCTAGTATATTCACAATACTTAACATTTTCATCCTGTTTGTCAGTCATAATTGAGTTTGAAAGTTGTGGACATTTTACCTTTATTAATACCTTCAAAGTATGAGGGTGGTGATGTAGCAATTAGGATGTACCAAAGCAAGCAGCAAAGTGTTTCTTTGTAAGTGGAAAGCAAAAGTTCTCTAAGGAGAGGATGAATGATTGTGTTGAGAGCTACAGAAAAATGATGACTGTTGGTATTAATCCCTTATAACTAATTTATAGATCGAATTTTAGAGTAGGTATGCTGGTATAAGGAACACTGACCCCCACTCCGCCCTTGTATATAGAATTGGGTACTATCTGGTGTTGGGTACTCATTCAAGGTGGGCAACTGTGGTAATTCAATAGAGCAGAGTCCTTGTGATTTTGCTTAGTAACCTAATGATGATGGACATTCAGCAGCCACTGTGCTTTAGAGCCTTTTTATAACTAGCTGCTGTACTATTTTCTGGGAGACAATTTACACTTGATCTTAGCCAAAAGGCCGAGAAGCGATTCTGGGAGACAATTTAAAGTTACCTGGAATTCTTTTATTTAAAACATTTAAGCTTTATTTTGATGCCTGCTTTCCTTGTAAAGCCATTAATTTCTTTCCTTCTGTATCTTTGAAGCCTATTCATTCTCTTATAGGAGTGCCCAAGATTCCATTGTCTGTCACCTTCAGTGTCTGCTGCTTTGCATAGTTGGCAAATATTAGTGGCGTAGTCATCTTCTCAGAAGATGAGCAGATTTCTTTCAATCTAATAATGTTTTGTTTTTGTTTGCTTTGTTTGGGAAGTAATAGAATGGCTAATTTCATGACTGGAGACAAACTGCCTGTGTTGAAATCCTCATTCCTTCTCATTAAATGATTCTCTCTGAGCAAGTGCTTTAATTTCCAAATGTGCAAAGTTTAGATACCAGTACTCATTTCAGGGTTTTGTTGAAGTAAGATATAGCTAAAATTAGATGGTAATATCTTTGCTATTTGCTAAATACTTTAATTGGCCATAAAATAAAGTATAGATTTTGATGGTTTCCCATAGCCAACATCTATCCTCCCAGAATATCAGACTCTGGGTTTTGCAGGAGTTCTACTACCCTCTTTTCATCATTTTCCGTGGGAAAAACAGAAATGCTTTACCTTCCCAGTTTATTGCCCTCCCTTGCTTGTCCTTTCTCTTGTTTTCCTTCTGTTAATCTAAGGTCTTTAAAGAAACCCTGGTCAATTTTCTCAGAGGTCTCATAATTGTCACCTTAGAAATAGCAGGGCTATTTTCTCCCATGACATCATCTTCATTTTTATTAGTTGTTGTTGTTATTTCTTCTTCTTCCTCCTCTTCTTCTTCCTCTTCCTTCCTCCTCCTCTTCCTCCTCCTCATCGTTATCATTAGTTGTTGTTTCTTCTCTTCCTCCTCCTCTTCATCATTAGTTGTTTCTTCTTCTCTTCCTCCTTCTTCTCCTCCCCTTCCCCTCTACTTCTTCTCTTCTTCTAACTCTTCTTCCTCCCCTTCCTTTTCCTCCTTCTTTTCCTCCTCCTCTTCCTTTACTTCCTCTTCCTTTTCCTCTTCCTCCTTCATGATCATCATCATTGGAATTCGGTTGTTTGAAGCATAAGACAAGCATGCACATTATGAAAAGGCTTTAAGTCTTTTCATTATCTTTTTTAAAATTATTCTTACAGGATTTGCTTTTTAGAAGACATCATCTACCACCCTACCTCTTTTCTGTCCTCTCTTCTGAAAGTGACCCTGAGATTTTAAAAGGAGGGGATGCAGTGTGTGTGTGTGTGTTCATTCCATTTAGGGCTAGGTGTGCTATCTATTTACTTTCTTTCTTTTTTTAAAAAACTGTACACTGTAGCTGTTTTTAGACACCCAAAAGAGGGCATCAGATCTCATTACAGATGGTTATGAGCTACCATGTGGTTGCTGGGATTTGAACTCAGGACCTCTGGAAGAGCAGCCAGTGCTCTTAACCATTGAGCTATCTCTCCAGCCCATCTGTTTACTTTCTTAAACATGGCTTTGCTTATTCAGCTCGTGTGGTACAATCTTACAGAGGAACATGAGTGAATCAAGGAGTCAACCTC
Source organism: Apodemus sylvaticus (assembly GCF_947179515.1). Classification (NCBI taxonomy): domain Eukaryota; kingdom Metazoa; phylum Chordata; class Mammalia; order Rodentia; family Muridae; genus Apodemus; species Apodemus sylvaticus. The sequence goes on from NC_067476.1 coordinate 146,188,693, forward strand.
TGTTCATAGCCATTAGGAATTTTTTTTTCCTCTCAGAATGCCTCATAGCTGTGGGGGTAATTTTATATTTCATCCAAAAGTGTAACTATCACAGAATATCTATCTAGGTCTTCAGCATTTTTTTTTTTTAAATATATGTGTTTATCTTTTGTGTGTGTGTTTGTTTGTTTGTTTGTTTTTCAAGACAGGGTTTCTCTGTATAGCCCTGACTGTCCTGGAACTCGCTCTGCAGTCCAGGCTGGCCTCAAACTCAGAAATCCATCTGCTTCTGCCTCCAAAGTGCTGGAATTAAAGGCGTGTGCCACCACTGCCCGACTTCCCAGAGTGGTCTTGATATGCCATTACCACTTTCTTCTAGTTTGATGTCCTAATGAATAACAAAACTGAAATCTAGAGACTCATAGGTTCCCATCCTCTGATTGCCAAAAGGTGATTTTTTTCCACTGAGGCAGCTTAGTTTTCTAATAACTTTAAGAAAGAGAATTGAGAAAAGTGGTATAATATCTAAAGGAAACCAGAGTCTGAGGTATTTTTTAATTAGCCATTTATATTTTCATAGGAAGTAATCACAAACGTTTTATCTTTTCAAATATTTAGAAAATATCTACTTGGTGGCAAGATATTAATGACCTTAAATATGTCAAATCTTAGACTTTCAATACAACACCAGTCTTCCTTAATTGAAAATGTTATATCTTGGGTTCAAGAGATAGTTTAGCAGTTAATAAGAGTACTTGCTACTCTTCAAGAGTACCCCATTTCAATTACTTGCACCCACATGCCAGCTCACAACTTTCTGTAACCCTAGCCCCAGGGGATCTGGCACCCTCTGTCTTCCTCAGATACCCAGTGCATACATACATGCAGGCAAAACACCCATACACAATAAACAAATAAGTAAACAAATGTTTTAAAAATGATTTAAGTGGAAATGTTATAACAATGAACAGGTGCTCCAAACTTCTAAATGGAAATACTAAATTTAATCCTAGCATTGCTCCTCTGTAACAGAATTTGCATTAGTTTTTTAAATGCCCATTTCCTCTGTATATAAATTAGTCTAAAAAAAAATAAAACCTTTCAGAATTATTACAGAATTGAGCAAAATAAGGGTTGTAAAACTAAGTATAGCCAGCCAGGTGTCACTCACACCTTTAATCCCAGCAGTGGCCAGCAGATCCCTGTGAGCTTAAAGATAGCCTGGTCTATATAGTGAGTTACAGGCTAGTCAGGGCTACATATTAAGACCCCCATCTCAAAGACAAGCAAAGAAACCAAAGCACATGCAAATGCATACGCTACACATGCTAGCCCATACATAACACTTTGTGTATCAAAAACCAAGTGTAACACTTGGTTAGAGGATGATGTAGGGAGAAGATATGTTCATCATTAAGATGCCTGTGATTGTTTACAGAGGTTTTTGTTTGTTTTTTTGGATTTTTTGGGTTTTTTTTTCGAGACAGGGTTTCTCTCTATAGCCCTGGCTGTTCTGGAACTCACTCTGTAGACCAGGCTGGCCTCAAACTCAGAAATCCACCTGCCTCTGCCTCCCAAAGTGCTGGGATTACAGGCATGTGCCACCATGCCCGGCTCAGTTTATTTTATGTAAAATTTGTGTAGAAGACTAAGGTTTTTTTTGTTTGTTATAGGTTCCTTTTTAATTACTTTTTTTAAGTACTTTTATAAAAGAATCTGAACATAGTAATATCAAAACTATGCATATTATTATATGTATGATACATACTGAGTCTAGTTTTAGTCTTTGCACTATATAAAGGATTGATTCTTTTATACTAGTTATATGATAAGGTTTTTGATAAAACATTGTATTTGAATAGAAGCACATCATGAGAAAACAATGAGTAGAGTGATGTACTGTTCGTGAAATGTGGTCTCTGTGTGTGCCATTAGCATTCCATGTGCCATTCAGCCTCAATGAGCTGAAAGGCCTGCTGTGGAAGCTTGCCCTTTAATGTATGGCTCATGTAAAAAACAGCTAATGAGTGCTGGAGGAGAATGGAAATGAGGGAGTATGTAAGCAATGCAAAATGGGCATTTCCTCCCATCTGTGATTGTGCCTGCATCCTCCTAAACCTGTAGTCCTGTATCTACTAGTCTTTACCTTCTGGTTAATTTTCTTAGAGTTTGTACTTATAATCCAGATGCCTGTCTTAGTTATGGCTACTTTTGTACATAGAGGCAAGTGTAAAAATAGTTTATTTGACTTGTGTTCTGTGGCTTGGCTTAATTAAATGCCATTACTTTTTGTCTTGTTTTTATCTTCTTTATAGACAAACACCGTTTTAGGAAACAGTGTTTAGGGGAGACTTCTTGGGTCTCTTGAGATCATTGCCAGTGAGGCCTGCTTTTTTTTCTGCCCTGAGTAAAACAAGTGGCAAATGAGCTGATTAATCTTAAAAGTCCTGACTGTCTCTATTAGTTGGGCTTACAGTTAGCACTCCTGCTCCTAGGATAAACCCCTAATTCAGACCACTTAAGCTTGAGTTCTGTTTTGCTTAGCTGTGGAATAGTCCAGCAGGGAGCAAGTGCTTTAACTGTTTAGCCCTATCCACCAAAAAAAGAACTATCCACATTGTTCTGCAGTATGTGGCTTTTGCTGCTAGTTTCTTGTCTTTGTCTACATTTACAGTAAAGGCATTTTACATAGTCTTGTTGGCACTGTCAGGAGTATTATGAATGTGTACTTAAAATAATAAATATTCCTTAATAGTTACATGATTTGATATAACACAATTTCCTCTCTGGGTAATCATTTAGATTGTTTCCATTTTCTCATTTTCTTTTTCCTTTTGGGTATTATGGTAAGTACCAAAATAAACAACTTAGTGTGTAACGTTGCTTCCCTATGATAAATTTCTAGAAAATCTTATATGAACATGTATGATCATTTTAATGATTCTTGCCTTGTGATGTAATATTTTGCTTTCCAAAATAAGAAATGTACTTTTACAGGGCTATTAATATGATCACATACCTCTTTCAAAGTAAGACTTAGAAATAGTGAACACAGACCTTGTCCTTGCTTCTAGGTGAGTCTTTTCTTATTTTGAGGAAGAAGCCTGCAGGATCTACAAACTTCATCTAGAAGTAACTATTTCTTTCTAGTTAAAGTTAGTGGGAAAGCTTTTAGTTTGTTGGGCCATTCACTTTACAATGTTTTGTCTTGAGTCTGGCACAGCCAACAAATACTTTTTGAGGTCAGTTGGATTGAATCCTCTTACATCAGTTGTGACTATTGGAGATAGAACATTCACTGTATTTTTTATTGTTAGAAAGTTAGAAAGTTACAGAAATTCAGGGCAGTGGTGACGCATGGTTTTAATCCCAGCACTTAGGAGGCAGAGGCAGGCAGATTTCTGAATTCGAGGCCAACTACAGAGTGAGTTCCAGGACAGCCAGGGCTACAAAGAAAAAAAAAAGTGGCAGCAATCAAACTAGGCCTGCTGTATATTCTGTTACCTTTAAAGAATGTTCTGGAGTCAGTCACTGCAGAGCTTCCATTATGTAGTGCTGTAGAGTTTATCTGCTTATCTACCTGCTTCTGTGAGACCTAATCTGGAAGCTTAACTTGTTCTTTTTTATTTTTTTTTATCTCTTTTTCTTTTGATATGAGGGCCAAAAAGCATGGATATACTTTGTCTAACACTTGCCTTCTCACTGTTCTCTAAGACAGCTCTCAATATCCCTTCTGCCATGTAGCTGCTTGTTTGCTAAGTGGCTATTTGGGGACCTCCATTGCTGAACATGCTGGCCTAATTCAACAGCATGGATTTTTATTTTATTTTATTTTATTTTTTTGTCTTCCTCTTTTCTCTCTCTTTTCCTCGGGCAGGTACTAAGATTTCCACCTGTGTGCCCTAAACTTCCATCTGAATCTCTTTCTAAGTTCTTTTGATAATGAGAGTAAGAACTCCAAAGTGGGAACTCCAAATTCCCATGTAATAATTAGGCAACTATGAAGGCATCCTGAAGAAGCTCCTGTTAGGATAGGAAACAAGTGACCATGTTCAGGACTTTAGCAACTTTATCTCTAATGGACTTGATTGACTGTTGAATCAACAAACACTTAAAGGGCCACTTTCCCCTGGGTCTCATTTGGCTTGTGACACCCTCATTAAGGGTCATGAAGCAAGGTTATGCCACAGAATATTTTCTATTTCTAGTTGTTCTTGTGTACCTAATACAGCAGTGCAGTTACACACTGGGTACATTCCCTTGTTGCTCCTGATTCAACATGGGCTCCTGTCCCAGCATCAGCTGTACTTAAGAGCTAAAGGGACATCAAAACAGAATCCTGATGACTTTTGGTATTTTCTGGTTACCCTTGGTGAATTTAACCCAGGAGGTCCCCTCTGATACAGCCTGCAGTTTTTGAACCTTTTGTCAGGACTGTGTAAGCATTATAAGTTTTCATGGTGTATGTCTTTTTTAGTTAATCTTGTGGTTCTTACTCTTAGCTAACTTTTTAATGTCTTATTTTTAATAGTGAGCATAAAGATTCTGAAAAGAAACACAAAGAGAAAGAAAAAAACAAACACAAAGATGGAAGCTCAGAAAAACATAAAGACAAACATAAAGACAGAGACAAGGAAAAACGAAAGGAGGAAAAGGTAAGGAACTTTCCCTTAAGGGGGAACAAAAGAGTTAAGATGTGCTTTTATTTTGATTACTTTAGAAGCATAATGAAAGTAACTTTGTTATATCTACCCTCGGCCTTGGAAGTAAAAAGGTCTGTAGAAGACTTCAGAGTTAGCAGGCAGTACAAAGCAGGCTAAAACAAAAACTCCCCATTCCTCCATCAAAAAAGACTTGAGATTCAACCTGTCTGAAACTATGGTAACCAAATTATTTAACACCATGTCTTTCACAATACAGTAAGTCTGTTTATTTTATACAACAATGTGATTATAATGTTTCTGGAAACATCTTTTCTGTTTTAGGGAAAGTTTTGGTTTTGGAAGAAGGCCTAAAGCTTTACTGGGTCTCTTTTGATGAAAAGATTGAAGATTCTGGGGCTAGGTCTGCACTTAGTTGATAGACTAAGTTTGATTAGCATGCAGGAAGTCTTATAATTTCCAGCACTACCTAAACCAGTTGTGTTTGTGCATGCCTGTTACCCCAACACTTGGGAGGTGAAGAGATAGGAGGAGTAGAAACTCAAGGTCATCTTGGGCTACAAAGTGAGTTCAAGCTAATCCCCAATATGGGATGTTTACCCTATCTTCAAGAAAGAAAGAAGATTCTTGAATGAAAAACTCAGACACTGGGGAATAGAGACTGTGGAACAAGACATCTTGTTTATACTTTTGACTTGCAGTCCCCTTCTTTCTCTGAGTTAGCCAATGCACTGATCATTTTGTGTCTTTTCAGAGACCCCATAGATAGGGAGTTGGGTACAGCCCTTTGTATGTACATGTTAAGGTTTTTTAATGATTTGTTTTTTCTAGAAAGTTATAGATGGGGAAACACACACACACACACACACACACACACACACACACACAGAGGAGAGGGCAGGAAATAGACTAGTCTATTTTATGTTTTTTTTTTCCCTTCTGCTGCTAGCGGCACATTTTTGAGTAATGGATATATTTATTGGGGAGATGAAATATACTGTTAAGAGTTGCTGTTTTGAGGAATTGATAATCAGCACAAGACATGAACAGTATTGAGCCTGTCAACATTCTGTTTTGGAGAAGGGTAGAGACTCAGAGGTCTCTTCCTTTAAGACTACCATCCATTAATGGTTATTAGAGGAAGGAGTGAGTTCCCCAAGTGGTACAATCACTGGTAAGGTGCCTATCCATACTCCTATAAGCAATTCTGATTCAAATCAGTGGGACATCCAAAAAGACAAGTCATGGCAGTGGAAGAGACTGATTAGGTAGGGGATCATTAGGAATGGGAGATGAGTAGCAGGTAGATCAGAGAACCTCATCAGTGTATGCTAATAAATTTAAAGTCTCCAAAATTGATGATAATATTCTTGAATAAGAGATTTTTGTTTTGTTTTAGTGTTAAATACTTTCGAAGCACTTACTAAGTGTCTGTGGTTTTACCTTGCAGATTAGAGCTGCTGGGGATGCAAAAATAAAGAAGGAAAAAGAAAATGGCTTCTCTAGGTAAGACCTTTTGCTATGGTAGCTTTTTGTTTGAGGGGGAGGAGGGTGACTCTGCATGGTGATGTCTAAGCTTTTCCAACATGAACTGAACTAGCCACCTTGACTGTTCAAAAAAAGTCAGTATTGAGTACTTGACCTAGGCCAACTTTGTTTTGTTTTGTTTTGTTTTTAAATAGTTCTAGTTAGTGAGGCTGAATAGCATTTATCCAGAAATTTACTAGAAATGGAGAAGGCTAACAGAATAAGATTTTTTAAAGTTGAGGTATTTACATACCACAAAATTTGACATCTTAGAATATATATTATATAGCTTATGGGCTTTTATAGTATTCATCTTACTATTCCCCAATATTTCTTTTTGTTTTTTTGTTTTTTTGTTTTTTTGTTTTTTTGTTTTTTTGTTTTTTTTTTTTTTTTTGGATTTGGTTATTTTAGAGACAGGGTTTCTCTGTATAGCCCTGGCTGTCCTGGAACTCACTCTGTAGACCAGGCTGGCCTTGAACTCAGAAATCCTCCTGCCTCTGCCTCCCAGAAAACTTCATCTTTGTTTTTTGTTTTTGTTTTTAATGAACATCTTTGAAGTGTGGTAACTCACTACTTGCTTTCACACGTGACACTTAGGATGGAGCATTAACTTTGAACCAGTGGATGTTGTGTCTTTTCTGGATCTCCAGGGCTTTATAATTGATTGGGAATAGAAGGAGAAACAGCTGTAGTAGTGACATTTGGAGATTGGGGGAAATGTGCTGGAATAAGGAGAGCTAATATCTTTAAACATTCAGATTTTGTTGTAAGCAAAATGGATGTAATGCTTTTAGAAAGAAAGGAGGATACATTTTCTATACTTCATGCTGTGAATATATTTTACAGTTGAGACTAGATACTTATTCTTCAGTTCCACCACTTCATAAATGGCCGGTTTATTTTGGGAGACCATTTTCTTTACTGAGTCAGTAAGGTCTAATTTGAAGAGATGTACCAAGCCAGGCTAGGAAAAGAACATTCTAAGATTCCTGAGTGTTGTGACCCTGTCGTCAGCGATTCCCCTCCTCATCTCCCTCCTTCTCCCCTTTCTTCATCATCATCTTCACTACCACCACCACCACCACCACCACCACATCATCATCATTATAAGATAGTTGACCTATATGATCCCCTATCTCATCATTTGTGAATGCGGAGTCTTCTGAAGTTCAGAGTGGCTTGAACCATTATATATAACCAAGACTGACCTTGATTCTTGTTCCTTAATTGTTGGAAGTGTTGAAATTACAGATGTGTGCAACTGTACCCAACTTAATTTTAAAAAAAGTTTTAAATTCAATGTTTATGAATGAATGTTTTGTTCATATCTGTGCACTATGTGCATGCCTGATTTCCATGGAGGTAATATAAGATGTTGGATTTCCTGGAACTTGAGTTATAGATGGTTGTGAGCTTCCTCGTGAGTGTTAGATAAATCTGGGTCTCTTACAAGAACAAGTGCTCTTTATAAGTTCTGAGACATCTCTCCAGATCCCCAGCTTACTCTTTCTAGTTAGTACAGGTTTCATAATGTCATTGTACTTTGCTCATAAATTTTATATATATATATATGGAAACAGAATGTAACATTCTTTTTTCTCCCTTGCCTTAAATTTCTCTCCTTCATACTCTATTTTCATGAAAATTTTAAGATCTTTTGTTTTTTTTTATTTTATGTATATGAGCATATTACCCTCATGTTTTTCTATACACCATGCCTGTCCCTAGTCACTATAGAAGTCTGAAGAGAACATTGGCTCTCCTGGAACTTGAGTTAACAGATGGTTGTGAACTACCATGTGGGTGCTAATAATTGAACTCATGCTATTGAACTCATGCTTTCTGGAAGATTAACAAGTATTCCTAACCATTGTGCCATCTCTCCATTCCCTTTCATGCCAGATTTTTAAAAATTGAGGTGTTTTTTACTTTTTTGTTTTTGTTTTTTTGTTTTTTTGCATAAGAGAGAAAACATGGTATTTGTTTTTCTGTTTTTCCTTGCAAATAATGCAATTTTATTATTTATGCCTGAATATAATTCCATTGTGCATATACCATATTTTCTTTATGCATTCATCTACTGATTAGCATCCACACTGGTTCTGGATTTAGACTATTGTGGATTTACAGAGATCCATGTTGTATGGTATACTGGCGAAGCTTCTCTTAGGTATGCACCCACGAGTGGTATAACTGGGTCATATCATGATCTGTTCTTAGGTATAGTCCTTTATAGGATATTCATAGTGGCTGTACTAGTTTATATCCTCATTAGCATTTTTTCACATTATTGTTTATCACTAAAGGAATTCATGGCAGGAACCTGGAGCTAAGAGCTGGTGCAGTGGTCATGGAAGGGTGCTGCTTACTGGCTTGCCTGTCATGGCTTGCTCAGCCTGCGCTCTTATAGTACTCAGGACCAGCAGCCCAGGGGTGGTCCTACATATAATGGACTGAGCCGTCCCACATCAACCAGTAATTAAGTAAATGCCCTACAATTGTGTCTTTAGGGAGGCATTTTCTCAGTTGAGGTCCCCTCCTTTCAGATGTAGCTTGTGTCATTCATGTGGACATAAAATTAGGCAGGGTTCCTACTTTGTTATTTAACACAATTCTAACATTCTAGTAATCATTAACTAGCTGTTTTGTTTTCTCTTTAGTCCACCACGAATTAAAGATGAACCTGAAGATGATGGTTATTTTGTTCCTCCAAAAGAGGATATAAAGCCACTGAAGAGGCCTCGAGATGAAGATGAGTAAGTATTTCTTCCTTTTAGATTAAAGTGGAACATTTAAAGAAATTTCAACTTGAAAAGAGTGTTTGTTGCTTATTATTTTTCCTGTTTTTTTTTTTTTATTAAAAAGGGAAGTAAAAACACTTTATGATAAAATTAAAGATTTACATGGAAAATATTTCAGATAAACACATTAAAATTGAAAATATTCATGGAAAATTAAAGAGTAAAGTGGTAGACATGTAAAACATTGCTAAATTAATTGAAATATGGAATAGAAACATTTTATGATAGAGTTGAAGATTTACGTGGAAAATATTTCTGATAAAATTATAGAAAAATGTAGAAAAACATCAGAATTGAAGATTATCATGGAAGTTGCTGCCTTATTAACAGTCACAAAAATTGGAATCAACCTTGTTCATCAACAAATGAATGGATAATGAACATTTGATATGTACTACTTAGCTCTAAAGAAAAATCAAATTAATAGTTCTGTAGTAATATGGATAGATTTAAAATACATGATACTAAGCAAGGTCATATAATCTCAGAAAGAAAAAAAAAACCCACATTCTCTCCTGTAATATACTAATACTTCAGAGGAAGAGAATAGGAAAGGCTAAATAATTGAAAGGGATGTGAAAGTATTGAATACATTATGAAAGAGAATACAAAGCTAATTGTTTTTCTACTTCTGACTTATTGTGGATTCTCTTTTTTCTTTTTCCCCCACTCCCCCTTTTGGTGGTAAATAAGGGCATAAACTACATTCAGTACTGAAAATGTAAAATTGAACAAAGTTGTACAACTTTATTCTGAGTGCCTATTCTAAATATAGATGTTCATTGAGCTAGATCTGGTTAGTTTTAGTCTGGTAATTTGGAATAGTTTATATATATAAAGTTTATAAAACATTAAAAAATGAATTATAAGAGAGTAGAGATACTTCAACAATTTTTAAGAGAAAAGGCCAAAGCCAGGCATGATGGTAACCACCTTTAATCCTAGTACTCAAGAGGCAGAGGCAGGTGGGTCTCTTAAATTCAAGACAGCCAGGGCTACTCACAGAAATCCTGTCTTTAAAAAAAAAAAAAACAAAAAAAGAAAAACAAAAGGAAAAGGCTGTTTTAAGAATAAATATGTATATATAATGAATAAAAATATATTAATTGGTATTTGTGGTTAATAGACTGATCTATAAGAAGTGGGTTTGCTAAGCAAATTAATTTATGGGTTATATGTAATGTGATTTTTCTTATTAAAAATAATGCATATTTAGTATAGACATTTCAGAACATACACAATTAGTGAAGGGTAAATTATTTTAGTCCCTTGGAAGTTTTTCAATTTTGAACAAGTAAATTGAGAAATATTGGGTTTGGGATATAGCTCAGTTGGTAGTGTGCTTGTCTACCACACAGAAAGTCATAGGTTGATCCCAGCACCTCATAAAACTGGGTATGGTACACACCTCATATACCACCATTTGGGAAGAGGAGGCAAGAAGATCAGAAACTCAGTCATTCCTGACTATATAGTGTATTTGAGGCTAGCTTGGGCTACATGAGGCTCTACTTCAGTTCTTTTTTCTTCTAGGATTTATGCCTTTTGATATATAAGGGAACCTTTAGTGTACAGAGATAGTGAAGTTGATATTGTGATTTAAGGCTTGCATTTACCTCTTTCCTAGATTGATCCAATGATAATGTATTCTGCTTTACTAGTTTGAGTATATAGTTTACTATATTCTATGAATAGTCACAGGATTTAAGATAGAATGGCTGAGCCTGTAGCACAGTTGATAAAGTGCTTACCTTGCAAGCATGAGGATCTGAATTGGTCCAGAGCACATATATAAATTTCAGGTGTGGTGGAGCATGCTAAGGCTGGGAAAGGCGGAGACAGGAGAATTCCTAGGACTTGCTGGTCATTTAGTTTAGCTTAATTCCTAAGCTCCATGATCCTGAGAAACCATGTCTCAAAGGAGATTGAGAGTGTTCTTTAGGAGGACAGTACAAGTTGTCCACTGGCCTCCACATGAATATGAGCACTTAGACATACGTGCATATAACATTTAGAAATCAAGTATATTTGCTACAACTATAGTTCAGTGGTTAAGAGTGCTTGCTATTCGGGAGAACAGTTTGTTTGCCAGCATCCATATCAAGCAGCTCTATAGCGTTACTATTGGCCTCTATTCTGTTTCTGTCTTTTAGATTTATTTCATTTTTTATCTTATGTCATGATCCTGAGCATTTATATGTGTACCACATGCATGCCTGCTATCCATAGAAGCCTAAAGTGTTCTTTATCAGATCCTCTAGAACTGGAGTTACAGATTGTTGTGAGCTGTCCCATGTGGGTGCTGGTAAGTTAGCCGAGGTTCTGCAAGAACAGCCAGTAGTCTTAGCATCTTGAGCATTTCTCCAGACCTTAATCTTGTCTTTACTACTGTAGAATGCCCATCAAGAATTACAGCAATCATACCTGCCATGGACACTTTTTTCAGAGTTGGGTGATCCTAGTCCTGTAGGTGAGAACTCTTGAGTCATAGCTGCATTAACTGCATATTCACGTTCCCCTTTCTAGTGCTGATTATAAACCTAAGAAAATTAAGACAGAAGATATCAAGAAGGAGAAGAAAAGAAAACTAGAAGAAGAAGAGGTTAGTAAAAGTTTTTGAGGCTTACATTTGTATAAAACAGCCTTAAAAAACTTGTGGTTTTTTTTTTAAAGAGTGTGTGTGTGTGTGTGTGTGTGTGTGTGTGTGTGTGTGTGATGCACATATGAAACTCAGATGACAACTTCGAGAAGACGATTCTCCTGGAAATTGAACTGGGGTTATTAGGTTTGACAGCAAGTACCTTTAACTGCTAGGTCATCATCTCATGGGTCTTAAAATAGCTCTTGAGGTCAAATAAACTTTAGAAATTTTTTGGTTTGTTATAGTAGTAAGAGTGGGGGAAAGTTTTGCAAACAAGTTGTGGCTGTGACACTGAGTGTGCCAAGATTTTGAGATATCCAGTGTATCAGCCACCCTTGAGTCTACTCTTTGTCTATTCATAGCTTGTGCTGATAGTGATAAAGTAAGCTACCTGTAGGTATGCAGAAAAACATACATAAGAAACAACCGGGGCTGAAGAGATGGCTCAGTGTTTAAGAGCACTCACTTACTGCTCTTCCAAAGGTTCTGAGTTCAAATTCCAGTAGACACATGGTGGCTAACAACCATCTGTAATGGGATCTGACACCCTCTTCTGTTGTGTCTGACAGCTACAGTGTATACATAAAATAAATAAAAACAATTTCTTAAAAAGAAAAAGACCTTTGAAGATTCTGTCTTAATATTTCATATCCTTTTTTGTGTAGTAAAACATACTCTTTTCCTAATTTTAAATAACTGCCCCAATTTAAAGTCCTTTTAATGAGTGCCCTCTTGGTTGTAGGATGAAATGTAAGCTCTGGAGCACCACTCCTCAGTCTGGCCTCTGCATCTTGTGCCTTGCTTCATTTTGTTCCTCCTGAGCTTACCTTGCTCTGACCATACTGGCTACCTCTGTTTGTTTTTCACACAGATTGTGTACTTCAGAGTTCTGTGTGTAGTACATGCTGTTCTTCTGTCTGGAACACACATTATTTCCTCCTTTCTACTGTTTTATAATCTTCCTTAATTTTTTAACTTTAGTTCAAGTGCTTTTTCTAAGGATCCTATTTGGTGCTTGTGGTAGATATAAATAGAGTAATGTAGTTCTTTTCTTTCCTTTTTCTTTTTAATTTCTTGTACTAAAGAGTTGTTAGCAAGAACTTTTTAAGAAAGATGTCAGCAGTTCCTTAGGCTCTTAAGTAGAGTTCTTAACTTTAATGCTCTTTCTGTGAGGTTAGTCAATGTTGTGGACAAAATGGGCTTAAATGTGGATAGGTTAAAAAGTACCAGCAGTAATGATAGTAATAGTGGGGGCAGGGAGGAGGGGGCTTTTAAGATTGTTATCTAAGGTTGAGGATGGTGGCATGAAGCTTTAACCCCAGCACTCAGGAGGCAGAGACGGGAATATATACAGAGTGTGAGGCTACCTGGGGATAGATACATAGTGAGACCTTGCATTCAGGGGGCACAGAGAAAGTAATTTGATTGTGTATGGTGTATGGTGACTGCAAAATTGTAATCGCAGCACTTTGAAGACTGGGGTGGGAGAATTATGAGATTAAAGTCTAGCCTGGGCTACACAGTGACTACTAAAAATACCATTTATCACAGTGTTAAGAACTTGATATGCAGGCTGGAGAGATGGCTCAGTAGTTAAGAGCATTGACTGCTTGCTCTTTCAGAGATTCAGAGTTCTATTCCCAACAACCACATGGTGGCTCACAATCATTCATAAAGGGATCTGATGCCCTCTTCTGGTAGCTGTCTGAAGACAGCTCATTACATTAAAAACAAAACAAAACTTGATATCCATATTTAAATGAGCATTAACTTTAGATAGTTACTTCATCTAATCAGTTTTCTACATAATCTGTTTTTTAATTCTTATGATAGCCACAAAAAGTAATATGACTCCCCTTTTATTGGCAGATGCCTAAACTTGGGGTTTAGAGGGATTGGCTATTAGAGGTTATATAGCTACTGAATTGTATAACTAGAATTTGTTCTCAAACATTGGGTCTAGAGCCAGCATACTAGCTGCTATCTATCTTATCCTACCTCCTACTGTGAGAGTAGGCTGGTCCTTTATTTCACAAGAAGGAAGAAAGGTTTTTAATGAGATCATGTTTTAAAATGTTCTTGGGCATGGTGAGCTAAATCAAGTTCTGCTGTTAGAAGGATGTAGCTTTTCAGATCATTGGTGTCTGCTTAGCAGAAGTTCAAGTTAATGAGAACTAGTTTATGGAACTGATAGTGAAATGTTGAATAGCTGTTACAGTAACGCAGCCACTCATAATCATTACAGACTAGTAGAAGTCAAGTTCTTCTTGCAGTCCATTGCTTTGTCTTTATGTAAAATGGCTCCACTTTATGTTAAACAGATTGGAAAAGGGACAGCTTTTGACTTTATTTTTAATGTTTTTGTGTAGCATCCTTCTCCCTGTAGAAAAATATAGTCTGAAAGACTAAATATTGATGCACAGTTTTCTTATGGTAGGGGCCCCAGGTGTTAGAAGTAATCATTAAAACTTCACTCACTAGCATTTGCTTCTTATTTTTAATTTGTCTCTGGGATTGTTTTGTGGATAGTAGTTTCCCTGATGGATCATTTTAAAATGATAATATAAAAATAGGAATGTTTTACATATTAGTGAGGTAGTAAGTTTTTTTGTTTTAGTTTTTGGGTTTTTGTTTTTGTTTTTTTTGTAAATGTTATTTTGTTTCCTGGGACATACCTGGCAAAAGCAATTTTAGGACAAGCTTATTTTGGCTTACAGCTTGAAGAAATATATTCTATTATGGTGGGAGGAGTGAAGTGTCTGGTCATGCTGCACAAACAGCCAGGAAAGACTTGATTCATCTGGGTCTTCAGTCTCTGGGATGCTGCTGCCTACAGTTAACCTTTGAAATATTTCTTTGGTAATAGTCTCACAGGCATGACAGATGTCTTCTTAGATTTTAGCCAAGTAGACTGTGAAGATTAACTGTCACAAGTTCACCCTCCTTAATTTGATACAAAAACACAGAACTTTCCTCCTAATATTTCATCTGTGTCTTCATTGGCTTATGGCCATCTCATTTTGCAAAATACATTTACTCTAATTCAAAGTCCTGATTATCTCAACAGTTTCAACACTGAAAGTCTTGTCTCTGCTATGATTCAAGGAAATCTAATTCTGAGTTCCTGTGAAATCAAAAATAAATTACACTCAAATTACAAGCGCACAAAGTAAACAGTACCTTTTCAAAATAGAGAAATAGGACAGAGCAAGGAAAGATCAGATGGAAGCAAGAGTGAAGTATAGCAAAGCAAACACCAAAGCATATACAGCTCCATGTCTGTCATCCGCCGTTTTTAGTAGCAAGCAGACTCCAGTAGGCTTGGGTACCCTCATCTCTCTTGTACTGTAACCTGCAGCACATATAGACTGTCTCTTGGCTACCTACTCTGTGCCTGCACCTTTTTCAGTGGAGGCCCTATGATTCTAGCATCTCCAATATCCTAAGGCTGCATTAAGTCTTGGGCTTTACTTTTATGGTTTCACTTAATGTTTTTTAGAGCTTTCTAAGGAATCCAACCCTGCTATATATTGGCCTTAGTTTCTGGGCCCTTGGTGTAAGCCTTTATGATGTTGTGACTTGGATTTTTGCACTCCCACAAAATTGGCAGGCTCTGCTTCAAACTGTAGAATCTGGACCCTTCTACACATTTGTTAGGCCTCTGTGTTGCTGAGTCTGGTACAGTTGTTTTTAAGAGGGAAACTGATACTGTTCCTGTGCAAAGTAGTAGATTTCTCCTATATGGTGTCATCTTCTTACTGGTTAGTTACTTTGACTGCACCTCCTCTAGCTGCAACTTAACATTTTTGATCATTCTACTTTGTGGGTGAAATTACACATTTTTTTTCCCTGCTGACTAAGCAGTAAGTGGGAATGATGCCGTAGTTTCTTTTTATACTGTTTTGAAATTTCTTCTACCAAAACCCTATCCTATTATTTTTTACTTGACCTTACTGATGTTTTCAGAAGGCAGGCAGAATATAGCCAGATTATTTTCCTAAATATGATAGTAACAGATGCTTATCTAGTCCCTCATGTAATCTTATGCCCCTCACAAGTTGTATTTCTGTCAGCATTTGTCTTCCGCATTCCCACCAGTATGGCCCATCAATCTTTATTTACAGCATTCTAGGGCTTGTCCATTTCACAGGCCTGAAACTTCTATATTCAAATGGATCCATAAAGCTGTTCAACAGTTTTACAAACCACCTGGCTGGGTGGAGCAGCAGCTCCACTTCTCAGTACAAATTTCTTGTAGTAGTTACTTATTGTTGTGACAAATTTTGTAACAAAATCAACTTCTAGGAAAAAGGCTCATTTTTTTGACTACGGTTTGAGGCTATAATCTTTCAGGGTATACATGTATGGTATCAAGATTATGACGTAGATGGTCTTAGGGAATAGAGTAGTGAATTGCTCTTATTCTATTAACCCCCCTCCCCAATTCAGTCTGAGTTTCCAGATTGTCCATCTTCAGTTAAGCATTTCTAGCAAAATGCATTCTACCATCATGGCTCAGAGCTGTGTTCCTGTGGTTCCACAAGCCTTTGCAGTTGAGTATGAAGATTAACCATCAAAGCATATGAAACATTTTTATTTACTTTTACTTTTATTACAGATTTATTTTTATTTTATGTATGTATTTTTCCTATGAATATGTGTGTTCACCACATGCATGGCTCACATGAACCAGAAAGAGGGCATCAATCCCCTGGAACTGGAATTAGTTGGTTTTAAGCCACCATATAGATTCTGGGAACCAAACCTAGTCCCCTCTGCAATAACAAGTGCTATTAACATCTGCCCCCCCCCCTTTTTCTTTTCTTTTTGTTAAGATTTTAAAACTTTGTGAATGAGATTTTGCCCACGTGTACCATGTGTGTGTTGGGTGCCTGCAGAACTTAGAAGAGAACATCAGCTCTCTGAAATTAGAGTTTCAGATGATTGTGAACTACTATGAATGCGGCAAACCAAACCAAATAGCCTCTGCAAGAAGAGTCAGTGCTCTTAAGTGCTGAGCCACCTCTCTAGTTTCTTATTTTTGTTTTGTTTGAGATGGGTCACTCTGTGTAGTCCTGGCAAAATTGGAGATTCCTGTGTAGACCAGATTGGTTTCAGACTCAAAAAGATCTCTGCGCCTCTGCCACCCAATCAAGATTAAAGGTGTATACTACCCCCAGCCTACTTTTGTAGGCTTTACTCTGTGACACAGGCTGGCCTTGCCAGCCTCCTGGCAAGCCTTCTTCCTACCTCACCCTTGACTACAGGGATTTTTAGACAGAAGCCACCACTGCTGTTCTTCTGCTTGCACACTTGTATTCCTCATAGCTACTTATAATCTAATAGTATAGCATTTGCATTTTGTCCTTAAAATTGTAGCTTAAAGACCTGTTTATCTTTGCTTTGATTACTATATTATTACAGGCTCACAGGATGTTGTTCTCTAGCTATTTTCACTCATCTTATTCTGTTGGTTTTTGTTTGTTTGATTGATTTCAAAATATACTTAGGGTATCATATTAGGGTTTCATTATGCTCAGCAACAGCTATATAACCTTGATCAAATGTCAAACTGATTTCAGAACTATCTTGATTATGGCTGGAAGAGAGGAAACCAAATAGTTTCTAGCTGTGCCATTCCATAAGTCATCTTTCATTGCTATATAAAACTTACCAAGTAAAGCCTCATGCGATGCTGAAAATGTAGATCAAAGTAGAAATTCTCTAGAAGAAATTAGATTCTGTTGAGTCTGGCTCTTCATGTGTTGAGTCACATTTTTTCCTGGGATGTGTGTTTTGGATTTGTCTTTTTTGATGGTAAATTTTAATCTTAGGTTTGAAGCTTTTTTGTTAGTTTGTTTTAGAGTTTCATACATATACACATAACATACCCACGGTTGATCTCAAACTCAAAACAATCCCTCTGCCTCTGTCTCCTGATACTAAGAGTGAAGGTATATGCTACCCCCAGCCTATTTTGTATTTTTAAGATGGAATCTCACTTTGTGACGCAGTCTGGCCTTGAACTCCTGTCACTAAGTTACTGCTGTTTAGACACACAAAGACAGGGTACTCTCAACCTCAAACTTCATCCCTTGTTCCCTTTCTACCAATTCCTGTCCTACCTCTCTCCTAGCCTTGCCTCTCATATATTGTTGCTTTAATCCACTGAGTCATTTTAGTATTTCCTTAGAGCATGACTGTGGGTGTGGAGCATATTTAGCCTCTCAGGACCTGAATCCTTGAAGTAAACAGACTCTAATCTAACAGTAAAGTAAAATAATCAAAGTAAAGTTTGTTTCTTTTGATTTTTTTTTTTAAGACAGGGTTTCTCTGTGTTAGCCCTGGCTGTCCTGGCACTCTGTAGATCAGGCTGACCTCAAATTCAAGAGGTCCACCTGCCTCTGCCTCCCTGTTACTGGGATTAAAGGTGTGAGTCACCACTATGCCTGGCTTTTTTTTTTTTTTTTTTTTGTATGCTCTTTCTATGCATGGTGACAGTCCTGCTACAGCTTCCTTAGTGCTAGAATCAATAGTTGTGCACCATCATGCTTGACTGGTGTTCTTTCATCTTGCCACTGTGAACAGTTCCCAGTTGAGAATACTCTCTTTGTGTATATAAGCAATAGTAACTGAGTCACAGAATTCCCTTTCAGATCAAATACTAAAACTTTATTGCATGTCTTCTATACTTTATTAGATTTGTAGAGATTAAAGATGTACACATATTAAAGTAAATGAGGAAAATACCCTGGGATTACTGTTAGTTCCCCAGGCTTTCCCCATGTGGTATTCCTGAAGAATTGTTTGCTAGAGGGATTGGGGGGAGTATTGACTCAATTGTAAAATTTATAAATTTTTTCCTTGATGGCGAGGAGGAATTAGATATGAGATTTTCTCCAGTTCCAGCCTTTTTTGTTAATAGTTTTTCTTCCTAGCGGCTTTCAAAAACAGCATCCAGGTGTGTAATCAGTTCTGACTTAAGTGCTTTCTGTCTGTTTCTTTGTAGGATGGCAAACTTAAAAAGCCCAAGATTAAAGATAAAGATAAAAAAGTTGCTGAGCCAGATAATAAGAAAAAGAAGCCGAAAAAGGAAGAGGAACAGAAGTGGAAATGGTAACATCTCAGCACTGGGTTAAGATAGCAGCACTTTCATTGTGCAGCCCAATTAAACAAGAGTTGAAATATTAAGGTTAATTGCCTGACATTTGATGGAGAAGTACTTACAGACTCTTTAGAAGAGCAGATAAGTTTTCAGATTCTAGTAATTTACTAGCTCTAAGTCTAGTGGATCTCAAAACTAGTTTCTTCTCCTTGAATAGAATTGATGTAGAATTAGCCTATATATAGAAGGGACTTAAATGCATTCATTCATTCAATTCAAATTGTACCTAGTAGTAGTATAATATCAATGTAGTAGTAGTATGTATATCAATGTATATATACTCTATGTAATGTTTAAATCAGGCTAAGTGTACCTATCTTCATCATACATTCTGTCCTTATGTTGAGAATTACCAGCATACTTCCCTATGTTTTTTTGAAGTGCTCAGTTCATTATTGCTGTTAAAAATGTATTTACTACATAAGGAGTTCTATTTTTCTTTTTCTATAAATCATGTTCATAAAACTGCCAATTTGTTAAAGCAACAGCAAAGGTACATTCTTGGTGAATGCTTGTGTAATTGTAAAAAAAAAAGCAGGGATCTTTTGAAGCAAAATATAACAAATATAATGAAAAGACTAACTTGACATGTCAAAATTGAAAATTTTAGGCTGGAGTAACAGACCAGTTGCTTGCTGTACATGTATGAGGTCTTGAGTTAAGATCCCCAGCACCCAAGTAAAAAGCAGAGCACAGCAGGACACATCTGTAATCCTTGTGCTGAGGAGGCAGAGACAGCCAGATTTCTGAAGCTTTGCTGGCCAGACAGCCTAGCTAGATTCATGAATCCTGTGTTCAGTTAAAGAACCTGTTTATTATTAAAAATAAGGTAGACAGCAATGAGGAAGACCCTTAACCATCTATCTCTTGCATAGACACACATAAACACGTGTGGGTGCACAAGCATGTGCACTACCATGAGAATACACGCATGTGATCCCATACTTTCCCAAAAACATATCTGTAAACAGTTAAAATTTTATTGAGGGGGTAAAAAAACAATAATGTATGTGGGTTGAGTGTGTGAAGGTCACAGGACAACCTTTTTTGGAATTGTTCTTCTCCTTCCTACCCCCTATATGTAGATGCTAGAGATCAAACTCTGGTTGCCAGGTTTACCAAACAACAACATCAACAAAAAATTACCTTTAGTTTCTGGGCCATTAACATGTCCCAGACAGTTTTTGTTAATTTGATTTTTTTTTTTTTTTTTTAAGTTGGAAATTTTAAGGCAGTGAGATTGCTCATTGGTTCAATGGTTAAGGGCACCTGTTGCCAGGCCAGATCACCTGAGTGATCTACATATGGTAGAAAGGGAACCAACTCCTGCAAATTGTCTTCTGACTGCCTCTTGTGTACTGTGGCTCTGTGCATGCACACACACAAGCTGATAAATGTTTGTGTTTGAAACCTAAAGTGCTCTACACAAGACAGTTTTATGCAATTAAAAAATAAACTAGGGCTGGATAGATGGCTCAGATGAATAATGCTGTTCTTACAGAGAAGAGATCAGTTCTCAGCCACATCAGACACACAACAGTCTCCTGTGACTCCAGTTTAAGGGGATCCAGTGTTTCTGGCCTTTGTGGACACTCTTGCCCCTCTCCTTCCCATACTTGCACAGACAAATAGATAATAAATTCTTATAAAATTCAGGCTAGGAGTCAGTTGATAAAGTACTTGCTCAAGATCTTGAGCTTGATTCCTGTCACCTGTGTGCTCAAAATTCTTGTGCTGGGAAGGCTGAGAAGGGTACATTTTTAGGGCTCCCTGACTCCTGTTTATATCAGTCATTGGATTCCAGCTTCCAATGAGAAAAACTGTCTCAAAAACTAGGTGGAGAGTCAATATTGAGTAAGGTAGGAGGATCTTTGTGAGTTAGAGGCCATTCTGCTCTACATAGTTAGTTTCCAGACAGCTAAGACTACTCCCTGCCTCAAAAATAAAACCAAACCAAAAAATCAGAGTTTAATCTTCATTCTAGACAGCTTCCAGATTTTTAGATTTTTATCTACAAATCATTATTTTTCATAAATCTTATAGTCTATTGTAAGATACCTGCTAATACCAGGAGACCTTGACTTGAGAAAGCATGTAGGCCTACTTTTCTGCTTATATTCATTTTTAGACTGTTGAACTTTCTCCAAGGAAATGGTTTTTTTTTTTTTGTTTTTGTTTTTGTTTTTTTTTTTAAAAATAAAACAACCTAACTTTATAAGCCTAGCCCTCTTAATTGGTGCTGGTGTTGGAGTGTTAGAAGGCTAACACTACAATTTTATTTGTATGGTAATACCTGTGACTCCAATAATACTAATATATTTGGATAGTTTACATTTTTCTGTTTAAACTGAAGTTTTA
The DNA here is from genome assembly GCF_947179515.1 of Apodemus sylvaticus. Lineage (NCBI taxonomy): Eukaryota > Metazoa > Chordata > Mammalia > Rodentia > Muridae > Apodemus > Apodemus sylvaticus. The sequence goes on from NC_067476.1 coordinate 146,209,828, forward strand.
TGTTTAGTGAGTCATTGAATCTTTTAATTGGCTTAAATGGTAAGGAAGTTGTTATTTGTCCTGAAGAAAAACCATGTTGAATTTGAAGAAATTGTTAAGACATGGTTTGAAATCTTAATTTCAAAACAATGGAGTTGATGGCAAGAATATAAGGGGAAACATGGTATTTTGACTCCTCCACAGTTATGCTGTGACTGTTAAAACAGATGGGTCACTTGCAGAGGCTTTCACATGCTTGCAAACATTTTCTCTGATTGGAGAGTAGTAGATTTGATGATCAGGTAGTTTCTGCATCTGGGCCTTTGTCATTAGCTAGTATAGTAACGTTCTATCTGTAAAGTGGTTGTTGATTATAGAAAGTTTTATTGTTCCCCCTAGGTCTCAGACTTTATAAAATCTTTACCTAAAAAAAAAGAAAATATTAAGTACTTACAATGTAATTTAAATATATATTTAAAATATACATAAAAATTGTCGTCTTATTAATAAATAAGCTGTAATGAGATACACATCCATTAAGATGGCAACAAAAAGAAGTGTTGGTGGGGGCAGAAATAGAGAAATTGGAATCTTTGTATACTTGAAGAGAATGGTATATCCCTTGTAGAAGACAGGAAGGTGCCTCTGCCAATACTCAGCTTTCTTCTGTTTGTTTGTCCTTACTGCAGGCTGGCCTTGGGTTCCTGGCTCAAGTTTTTTTGTTTGTTTGTTTCTTTAGCCTCCCAAGTTACTGGAACTGTAAGCCAATTCCATTATGCCCAATAAGAAATTCTTTGTGTATTATATTAGCCCTTTATAAGATTTTTAACTTTGAGCTATTTTCTTTCTTCATGAGTTTATTCTCTCTTATTTCTTGAATATTCTATTTGATCCACAGGTATTTTTTAAAATTTTTATTTAGCCCAACTTATATGTGGTTTTGCTGCTGTTTTATATTTATTGTATCCAAGGAATCACTGCCAAATTCAATGTTATGAACCTGTTCCCCTTTATTTTCTCCTAATGTCCAAATGAGCTTTAGCTTTTATATTTAGAATTTTAATTTTCTGGTTCATATTGAGTTAACTTTTGTAAATAGTATAAAGGACTTGCCCATTATCATTTTCTGCAAACTCCAGGGCTGAAAATCTGTCATCTCTAACCATAAAATGATCATAATTCTTGTTAAAAATGACTTGCCAATATATGTTGACTATAGTTTTATATAACAGTATTGTTACAGTTTAAAGGATTCATTTAATTCTTATTCTGATTCTGAATGTTTAAAATATGGGACATGGAATTAATGGAACTAATTAATAGCAGAACATATCACAACAATCCCAGCACTCAGGCCGAGGCAGTCAGATCTCTTGAGTTCAAGGCCAGTGTGGTCTACAGAGTTATTTCCAGGACAGCCAGGGCTACATAGAGAAACCCTGTCTCATAAGACAACTACAAACCCAAACCAGAACAGGAATCCATAAAATTCCCTTTGTTTAGAAGTAGCAGTAAAGATAGAGTTTGAGAAATATAAAAGTAGTTTGTATATCAAATGGATTCAGTTCAAACTCTGAGGGGGTGTTAAGGTCTGTTTATCAGTGTAAAGGGTGTGTTAGAAACATCCAAATGCAATGACCAATCCTTCAGTAGATCTGTACCTGTAAAATACTGGATCTCATTGGTGAAGTTATAATCAGAGTAAATACTAAAATGACACTAAAAATTAGGTTTTTTTAGAACTGATAATGTGTTATAGTTACATATAAAATCAATTTTATAAAGATAATTGCTGAAATATGTATTGAACTTTCACATCCACAACTTTGAAGTGATGAGTAGAAATAGAAATATAATAAATATATATATCTCTGCAGTTAAATGTTTTTTTATGCTCAGTTTTTTTAAATAAAATGTTTTAGAAAGCTATTTACTCTGCAGTTTATTTAGATTTTTGTCAAATGTCTACTAGATCTGTGTATTTCAGAAGTGCCTTAAACTTAGTGTATCTCAGACTATTCTCAGTCCTTTTGCAATTCTTTTGTTTGCTTGTTTGTCTTTGTCTTGTTTTCTTGAGACAAGGTCTTACTATGTAGCCTTGGCTGTTCTAGAACTCGGGCTTTTGCTGGCCTCTGACTTCTGAATGCTGGAACTAAAGGAGCCCTGTCTGGTTGTGCTTTGTACTTTCAAATAGGGCTGCTTTCTCCTTAATTTTTACCCTCATGCCATCAGTTTAGTAATGCCTCTTTCACGTGTACCACTATGGCATATTGTTAGCGTACCAAAGTAGAACAATTATCCCAATTTTTATATTCCATAGTTATTGCCATGTTCTTTTAATACTTAGTATCTCTAAACTGAAACTGTTGAAAGGAAATTCTTTTTAGTTACCATATTCTTTCATCTTGCTTGAAATTGCTCCCTTTTTCAGTGAAACACAGCCTTTGAATGCGTACCACCAATTGGCTAGTTAATTATTTTGGCATTTAATAAGTGAGGATCTTTTTATTAAGCAAGGTGATCTCTTAATGAGCTTGTGCCTTGTTTTTGAAAGGTGGGAAGAAGAACGCTATCCAGAAGGCATCAAATGGAAATTCCTAGAACATAAAGGACCTGTCTTTGCTCCACCATATGAGCCTCTGCCAGAGGGTGTCAAGTTTTACTATGATGGTGAGTTGTTTCAGGTTGTTTGAATTTTGGCTAAGAAAGGTTTGTTTCTATTCAGGGATAGAAAATGAGGACACTGCCTGTATTGTACAGTCCTATCTAGTTACTTTATTTTATTGTCTATGTGTGGTTTGGGAAAAGGAATCTCGTGTTTAAATCATAAAGGACCCCTTTGCTGCTTGAAAAATATGAAAAAGGTGGATGTTAATGTCTTATCTATAGTCCTAAAAAGGTTACTTTATGTGGCTCACAGCTGCCTATAGCCTACACACCGAAGGTTTTTATCTGCACTCAGTAGGAAGCTGTTCTGTTCTGTTCTGTGGGGTTGTTCTCATTCAAACAGTAGCACTTAGTGATAATACCATATGCCAGCAAGCTGCTTATCATTAGATCACTATTAGCAAAGGATTAGCTGCCGTCATTCAGCCTCTAGGCAGGAATCATAAGCTGTGTCACTGTATGTAGTGTAACTGTTCCTGTAATAGGTGAATTTTAAAGAATTGCTCTGCCTAGGTCTCTTATTTTTATTTTTTGAGATATTTTTAACTGTGTAGCCCTGCCTGGCCTGTAACTTGATAATGTAGATCAGCTGTCCTTGAATTCAGTAGATGTACCTGTCTGCTCCTGAGGCATATGTCACCTTATCTGGCCTCCCTGAGTCTCTTGGAACTTTCCAAAATGTCTGAGAGTTACACATCTGTGTTTTTGTCCTTGGGTTGAGGGATTTGAGAGTAGTCTCTCACAATTCTTTGACTGACAGTGTATCAAGTAGTAATGTCCAACTAATTCCTTTATTCCTAGAGTTCTGTCCAGAGATGCTAGAGTTGTTTCTCAAACCCTATATGTATTTAAGATCCAGCAGTTTAATAGATGAGAAGTAGGACTGGGTGCTTCTGAATCAAATGAATGTATTTTCTAACAGGAACTAACACTGTACAGCAAAGCTACTGGGAAGTAGCTGGTAGCAACCATTCAGAGCTATTTGGTGCATCTCTTTGACCACTAGCAATGGCTTTAGGAGCATAGATATCTGTGGGTTTAGGATGAGATAGGTTTATTAGCATCTAATAATTGAAATATGTATATGAAACAAATGAATTTTGACCTGGGTCTCATCCTTTAAGATATTTTCTTTCTCTTTCTCTCTCTCTCTCTTTTTTTTTTTTTTTTTTTTTGAGATAAGGTCTCATCATATAGTCTTAGCTGGCTTTGAACTCAGAGATCCACTTGTCTCTGCCTCCTGAGTGATGGGGCACTGATTACCTTATTAATCATATCCAACCTGATACATTGTTTTTACACATACACACACACAGATGAACATGCACACACATGTAGTTTTCTCCAAGATCTTCAGGTGAAAAAAATGAAAATCTAAGCACTTTTGGTTTCACATGTTTGGAAAAGTGATGTTCAACTAGTATTTTCCAAAAGGCTCATTCTGTAAGTCAGGAAAATGTGTTTATATTGAATATGCTTGTGTTTAGACACCCAAGTCCCAGACAGATAGAGACTACTGATTTAATCTATTTAGGAAGTCTTAAACCACTTAAATAGGAAGTGACTTAAACCACTTGGTGGTCTGACTGGCAAATGTTTAGATTAGCTAAGCAGTTTGATCAGAAAGTATAAGACACCTTACATACTGGGCCATTTCTGGAGACTTATGAAAATACTGAATTTAAACTTCCTGGTGAAGAGAAGAGGCCTAAGACCCTGAAAAAGACAACTGCTGTATTCTGTAGCCTGATCTGGTCTCATTAACTTTAGAGCACTTTGTGGAAAAGCCTCACTGTGAAAGTCAAGGTGATAATAGAAAGTAGATTTTTTTATCATGGGGATTCTGTTATTTTTCAGTATAGGAAACTAATGCCTGGAAAAGAGTTTATTGTTGACTGTGGTCCCTTCCTTTATTTTCTTTTCTCTGTTGTTCCTCCTGGGATTTACTCCCTTTGATTATAAAATTCAGGCACAATAAGTCAATAGTGTTTGACTTACTAGTGCAAACTGGTAAGTAAGTACCTGTAGGCAGGCCTTGCCCTGGAGTTCCCCCCTCCGGCCACCTCTGCATAGGACACGAGTTGGCTGAAACACAGAATTGCAGCCTCTGCTAAGGACCTGCCATTTCAACTCTGACTCAACAGTTTCTTTCCATTTCTAGGAGCTCAGCCTTTTCCATAAAGTACTACTATTGCTGGGAACCCTCCTCCACTCCTGCTGTAGGAGCTGTTACTTCATCCTTCCACAGCCCATTTAAAACAAATCAAGTAGCTTTACTGGGTGGGGTAAAGCCACTGCAGTCTGGAGGCATCCCACCCCAAATAAGAACACTACTGAATATTCAGTTGATGTGAAATATACCAGGGAACACATTCATTTAAATTTCCTTATCTATTTTTATTTTTTGTTTGGTTTTGAGATGCTGATTTTGTAGCCTATAGCTTCAAATGCACAATCCTTTCTCAGCTTTCTGAATGCTATAATTATAAGCTAGTTCTACCTTGTCCCTTTGTTTGTTTGATTATATTCTCCATTATATTTGAATCATGTTGCTGTTTTGCTGGCAACTCTTGTCCAGACCTGAGTGGGGATGGGGAGAAGCAGGAAACATCTTACTTAGAATCTTGAATGGGCTGAGGAAGAGCTACACCACCAGTTGTGTCTTCCAGGCTGATTATCTGCCTATAGCACAAGTGTCAGTTTTGTGAGGAATTCCCTATGTTTTATACAGTCTGGTTGAGCAATACTACCCATTATAAGATAAGATGCCATTTTACAATGAGTAGGCTTCTGGTTAAATTTTAGATTTCTGTAATAAATGTGAATCCTTTTGAATTACTATTAGTACTTACATAATTGTGCTGTGAGATTATATTAATCTCATTTAGAATACAGCTAAATGCTATTATGGCATAAATTGTTTTCCGTATAATATTGTAAAGTTGGTTTTTTGAGAAAAGATAGGAATAGCCCCTAGGAATGCAATATTCTCTTTGAATATTTGGTATATTAAGTACTTTTCACTGCCAGTTATGATCTGTCTGAGGAACACAAGATCACCTCCAAGGATTTATTAAATCAGTTTAGTGGCTTTCCTTGTGAATGGTTTTTTTAGAGCAGTCTTTACATATATGTACATGCTGTCCAGACAGATCCACTCTCACTTCATGCTGTGGACTGATTGGACTTTCCTGAAAGAAGTGAGTTCCTGGTGCTGTTTCCATTGTTTCGGATGCACTCTTATGTGTACCTGTATTTCACTCTGCATACACTAGTGCTCCAAAAGTGCTTTTTCTGGCTGTGAAGATGGCTCAGTGGGTAAAGTACTTTCTGAACCTGCCTGATGACTTAAGGTTGTTTCCTTAGAACCACATTAAAGTAGCATACTTGTCTGTAGTTGTAGCCCGTCCCTATGGTGAGAGGGAAAGTGGAAATGAGAATTGGATGAGTCTGTGCCAGCTACTATATATATATATAGCAGTGAACAAAAAGACCTTATCTTAAAATAAGATGGAAGGCAAGGACTGCCACCTAAGAATCTGACCTTACGTGGGCACTGTTGCACACATACAACCCCACACATATACACACAATGCAGTTTTTGATTCTAGGTATAGGATTGAGGCCCAAAACTTGGTATTTATAACAAATTTGCTTGTGATGCTTTTGGTGTGTACACTTCTTGAGTAGCAAGGTTCTAGAGAAGGTTTTATTTAGGCTTTTTATATGGGAAATCTGGGCTTGCCTGCTATGAATATTTATTTTTATTCATATTCCACCCACGTAACTTTGAAGAAGAAAGATGCCTATTTCTTTTCCCCACAATTCCTTTCTTCCACTCCCTGCCCCTATCCTTTCCTCCCCTTCTTGAACAGAGGCTGCTTAGCTTAGCAGTGGCAGGAGTCCTGAGGATTTGATTTTTAAAAACCATTGAAGAGGTGTAAAGGACCCTGCTTGCTGAAAGGAAAAGGAAGAGTGGCTGGGCCTTCCCCAGGTCATCCCTGTCCTGAGCAGGCACCTGGGAACAATTAACTGGCATAGTCTCCAAAAAAAGACCCAGGTAAATATCTACTAAAGAGAAGGAGAAATTTTATAAGTAGTTATATAACAGTATGTGACTCTGTTGTTATAACTGTGTGTCAACAGACCTTTGTACACCTTGGAAAGGTAAGCCATCAGCAATGACCTCTCCAGGATTCAATGCACATAGAATGTGAATATTGTGCCTCACTCCTTGGAACCGTTTTTTTCCTTCAGGTAAAGTTATGAAGCTGAGTCCCAAAGCAGAAGAAGTAGCTACATTCTTTGCAAAAATGCTTGACCATGAATATACTACTAAGGAAATATTCAGGAAAAATTTCTTTAAAGATTGGAGAAAGGTATTGTGGTCCATGAGTTCATATCTTAATAGTTTACAAAAGTGCTAACTGGGAGGTGTAGCCCATTTGTTAATGTCTTCATTGTTTTAGAAAATGCAAAATATAATTTAATGTATATCTTTTGTCCCTTAATATTTTAGTGGGGTTTTTGTTAAACAAGAATATATCCTTTCTCTCAGCTTTCATGTGACTGCAGGAAGGAGTTTATCAGATTAGGTTAAACAGAAAACCTCAATTCCAGTTGCGAAAAGGAAACATTGTTTCTGAAGGGATTGTCCTCTGATGCCTTTGCACAGGGTTAGTCTGACCACCTATTCTGTCTTGATCCCTGGTGACCTACCTATACTATGTTAGCCTATATAAAAAATACCATTGTTCTCCATTTGGATAGTTGTGAATAAAGGCTGAATCAAAATGCATCATCTAAGACATTGTAAAGTCAGATTTAATAAGAGCAGTAGTAGTTGTTCTCCATGGGAATAGTAAAGTATTACTCTTTATTGCTAAAGTAATTGATTAATATATGTCTCTTGCATTGGTGTTTATTTATATCCTTGTGAGTGTATTTTTGTCAAAGATTGCCAAAAAAGGAAAGTAATTTTTCTCTATGATAAATCACTAAAAATATTTTTATATTAAAATAATATTATAACAGAAAAACCCCTCTTCCCAGAAGAAAAGGTCACTGAGGTTGGCTAATCTTCTAGATACCTTTGATTAAAGGGGAAAAAAAAGATTTAATTTTGAAGAAATAGGAAGACTTATTAATATATTTAATTTTTTTTTACCTTTTCATTCAATTAGGAAATGACTAATGACGAAAAAAATACAATTACCAACCTAAGCAAATGCGACTTTACACAGATGAGCCAGTATTTCAAAGCGCAATCAGAAGCTCGGAAACAGATGAGCAAGGAAGAAAAATTGGTATGATAGAATCTACTGAAGTAGAAAATCTTGGATAGTGGTTCTTTGTCTAATATTTTGGTTCTTGTGACACAGATTGAATTCATTAATTTTATATTTTTCTGTGTTAAAGATTTACTTAGTAAAGTCTAAATATGTTTATGAGTTATGCTAACTGGCAGGTATCTGTTGGTACATGCCTGTAATCTCAGCATCTAGACATGAGGCAAGCAGATTACTGCAAATTAAGTTCCATTCTGTGATGGAAGCAAGAACTGTGATGTCTTCACAAAACAAACAAAAATATTGCATTAGACTTTTTTTGGTTTTTTGTTTGTTTGTTTGTTTGTTTTTCAAGATAGGGTTTCTCTGTATAGTCCTGACTGTCCTGGGACTCACTCTGTAGACCAGGCTGGCCTTGAACTCAGAAATCTGCCTGCCTGTTCCTCCCAAGTGCTAGGATTAAAGGTGTGAGCCACCACTGCCTGGCTTCTCTCCTTTATAAGGCTCACATTTAAAAATACCTAGGTAGGACTGGGGCTACAGTAGCTCAGTTGGTACAGGGCTTTCCTAATGTATTTGAGACCATGAATTTACCCCCCAGCACTGCATAAAACCATGTGTGATGGTAGTACATGTCTAGAATATCAGCCCTTGGGAAGTGGAGACAACTTCTTGTCAGAAATTCAGTGGCACTCTCAGTTACATAGAGAATTTGAAGACATCTGGGGATCCATGAGACTAAATCGTTGAAACTAAGCTAAGCTAAAAATAAATGATGTTTATAAATCTATACCCTTTATAATAGAAGATTAAGTTTTGAAGCTTTAGTTTACTGGTATTCACAGTTCTGTTTGCAGTTCTCCAAAAGACAAAAGTTTAGAATCTGTTAATTATTTAAAGTTAGTTATTCTTGATAGATCTTTTTTCAATTTATTTTATATGTTTAAAATCCACTAGACTTTTTCCTATATTTGAGTTCATTTCTGAGTGATTTTTAGACTTTACTGTAGACTTTTCTTCTGTAAGAGATAAAAATATGCAATTCTTAGCATGCAGGAGTTTGAATCCATTTTGTATACTTCTTTGGTCTATTTTAGAAAATCAAAGAAGAAAATGAAAAATTATTGAAAGAATATGGTTTTTGTGTAATGGATAATCATAGAGAGCGGATTGCCAACTTCAAGATAGAGCCTCCAGGGCTTTTCCGAGGCCGAGGTAACCACCCCAAGATGGGTATGCTGAAGAGAAGGATCATGCCCGAGGACATCATCATCAACTGTAGCAAGTGAGCACAACAGTTCATCTGTAGGGGAGAAGTGGGTGCATGGCTGTGTCCTTGTGGCTGGTGGTTTGGACTATTCATAGTGTTACGAGTGATCTGTGAGAGCAGTGTAGTGCTTGCATGGGTAGGTCTCCCAAGTTTTTGTTCGGAATTGAGGACAGGATGAGAGGGGACATGGTTTGTCACTTTTCATTTCACTTTTCTTTTCGCATGATTATTTTTCATAGAGATGCAAAGGTTCCTTCTCCTCCTTCTGGACATAAATGGAAGGAAGTCCGACATGATAATAAGGTTACTTGGCTGGTCTCCTGGACAGAGAATATCCAAGGTTCTATCAAATATATCATGCTGAATCCCAGTTCACGAATCAAGGTGAGCATAAGTATAGGCCACGCCCACTGGTGGGGCTAACATAATAATCTTTCCTTTGGTTGTATTGTGATGTGCTTTCTAGACTCATTTTACCAAATCAAAAGCCTTCCCTTTCCCTTAAAGGGCAAGTGCTTTCATGGTTAGCATTACTTGGTTGGTAAACTCATATTTAAAGATGTTTTATGGCCGGGCAGTGGTGGCACATGCCTGTAATCCCAGTACTCTGGGAGGCAGAGGCAGGCGGATTTCTGAGTTTGAGGCCAGTCTGGTCTACAGAGTGAGTTCCAGGACAGCCAGAGCTACACAGAGAAACCCTGTCTTGGAAAACCCAAATTCAAAAAAAAAAAAAAAGATGTTTTATGTTTGTGTCCTATTGTAATCTTACCTGTGGAAATTTTCTGATATCCCATTATGTTCTGAGTGAGTGCATATGGTAATAGTGATTACGCAGGTGCAGCTCTTGCCTACACTGTCAGTGCTACTATCTGGAGGTCGGGATGTGATGACGTGGTTAGTAGGCTTATGTGAAAAATGTAGAAACTATTTTTCTCTAAATATAGAAACAAACTATAAAACCTAGAGCTTTATATACTTTGTTTTCTGATGTCTCATCAGAGTAGCTTCCTTTACTTTGTGATTGAAATATTGCCAGCCCACCATGTGCATATTACATACTCAGTTGTTTTCAGTTGTTACATTTACTGAGAGGGACTGTCTTGGGATCCAGGTAGCTATATACTCTGTGCTCTTACGAGTTTTATAAGCTTCTTCCATCAGACTCTATGGATATGTGAACTACAACCAAAAGAGACGTTAGGTTCACAAAAACAGCCAAGAAAATTGGCTCTGTGTAGTCTATAGAACTGTTTTCCATTTTAGAGTCTGAAGCTAAAGACTTTTGAAACCCTTGTTTATAAGGATTTAGCTTCTGTTAAGATCCGAGAGTCACAGATGAAAAAGCTATGTAAATTTTGCATGCTTTCTAGCTTATACCCTGTGGTCTGACATGTATGTGTCTTAATAAAAATACCATCCAGATATTATTCCTTTCTTCCATGAGTAATTTACCGAACTACAGAACTGGATAAAGAAACCATGGTTTTATTCCTTTATGGATCTGTAGTTTGGTGGGCAAATTGTGTAAGGATCCAGTTGTGTTAAAAGAAAGGTAATTGTTCCTTTAATACAGTAGTTATTCTTAACACCATAATGGACTTTTTTTTTTTTTAAAGGAAATCAAATTAAAATTAGCACTTAAAAGAGGTCTTCTCAATAGACTTGGGTGCTTATGGCCAAAAGAGGAGGGTATAGGGACGTGAAAAGTAACACAGAAAGTGTCAAATAAGACTAGGGGAGGAGGCTTAATAAATAAGAACACTTTTTGTAAAAGCAAGAAGATGTGACCTGAGTTCACATCTATCTACTCCACCGACATGAAGCTAGACGTAGCCATGCGTACCTGTGACTTCAGTGTTGGGAACATATACAGTCAGATACTAGGAGCCCCTGGCCAGCCAGCTGAGCTGAGATTGTGGTCTTCAGCTTCTGAATCAGGTGGAGGGGCTAAAGAGATGACTTAATGGTTAAGAGTACTGGCTGTTTTTCCAGATGGCCAGTGTTTGATATTCTTAACACCCATACATAGAACAACTCAGTTCTAAAGGGATCTGACGCCCTCTTCTGTCCTTGGGCTCTGCATGTATGTGGTACACAGCCAGGCAAAATACCTATAAACATAAAGTAAAAATCTTTTAAAAATAAAGCTAGAAGCCGAGCAGTGGTGGCGCACACCTGTAATCCCAGCACTTGGGAGGCAGAGGCAGGCAGATTTCTGAGTTCAAGGTCTGGTCTACAGAGTGAGTTCCAGGACAGCCTGGGCTACACAGAGAAACCCTGTCTCGGAAAAAATAAATAAATAAATAAAACTAGAGAGTCTCCTCATGCTTATACAGAGATGTGTGCCTACACACACACACACACACACACACACCACACCCTGTAATGTGCATGTACCACATACATGGCAACTTATAAGTAGTGGTGGTTCTAAAATATTGTTAATATACTAAATGTCACATTAATGGTATATGCTCTGTATATTCACCATAGTCAGAATATTGTCAATCTGTGATGAGTATTATTTTAGTGTTAAAAAGCTTTTTCACGTAAGTTGGCATTTAATAACCAGTATAGGCATATATTCATGAATAAATTTAATCTGTGGGAATTTTTTTTTAAAAAAGTCCTATATCAGATTGCTGTTAACACTATCAGTCTTCTTAGAATGTAATTTAGATTGCCAGTCTCATGCAATCCCATGACATCCTGCTGTCAAATTGTGGCCAGTCTCAAATAACATGCCAAAGAAGACTGTGTTCTGTTCCAAGAAGAGAACCATTTAAGGACTTTGAATAGAAGGCTGTCTTAAACATAGGTTACCAATTTCAGCAAGATTAGCAAGCATGACAGTTATCACACCAATAAATATAAAGAGTGATAAATGCTGCTTCACAGAAGTATAAGTGCTATTTAAGAGTATACCTCAGGGCTCAATCTTGGCTCAGTTTCAAGGAAGGCTTTTCCACAGAGATAATATTTAAGGTTAGATTTCTGAGATGAATAGAAATCTCATTTGCCACTAGAAAGAAAAACAAAGGGAATTAGCATTCCACAGAGAGAATGGGACCTTTTGAAATTTCTGCCATGAGGAAGAACTCACACGTTTGGGAAACAGAGTGCTTTGAGCAGTAAGAGACATGAAAAAGGCCCTGTGGAAGCAGACAGGCCAGGACTTCAGCTCCAACTTTTTTCTTTTTCTTTCTTTTTTTTTTTTTAAATAAGTCTAAAAGGAAGCTACTGACCTAGATGTAAAGAAGAAAACAAGACTGGACTGGTGACATAATTGATAGTTTTGACTACTACTTGGTACAGCCTGTATTGGATACAAATAGGAAGTTAGAAGGCCTCTAGATAGCTGTTCTTCTATAGAACTATAGTGACCAAGGTAGGTGATGGCAGTGAAAGTGGAGGAAAGAGTAGATTTTAAGTATGTGGTTGTGGTGTCCCCCTGTAGGCAAAAATTACAGGAAACTAGTTCTCACAAGAGTGAGATAGATCCCTGCTAGGCAAGCTAGGGCAGCACCTCAAGAGCAGAGCTGTCAGCCAGTCTTAGTGTAGACAGTAACTAGATAACTGCATAGTAAGGATTTTTCTAGGTTTCTGCAAGATAGAGTAGAAAAACTTTAGAATCACCTCATGATAGAATGCTTGACTTGAGACAACTGGGATGAGATCCCAAGAGTAGTAATTACAGGTCTGGGAAGTCAGACTGCTGGCAACCTGTGGTGAAGGCAGTGCCTGTGGCTTCTTGAGGTTGGTTGCTCGCAGTCTTGTAGGCTCCATTATCTAGCAGAACAGCAGTGGCTTCAGAGGGAAGAGTCTGACAGCACCATGAATACTGGGTAGTACTGCTACCCAGAGAAGTATTCCTTTCTTAAATAAAGACATAGGTTCAAGCTGTAGGATTTGGAGGGGAGGGGGTTGTTGGTGCTATTGTTGTTTTAGGTTTATTTTATTTTATGTGTATTTGTATTTGCCTGCATAATGCATGTATATTTTGTTTGTGCCTTGGATCTGCAGAGTTCAATAAAAGGTTTCAGATCCCCTGAACCAGAGGTAGTTAGGGACAGTTGTGAGCTGTTTATGGGTGCTAGGAACCAAAACTCTTTCCTCAGTAAGGGCGGAAAGTACACTTAACCGCTGAACAATTTTTCCAGCTCTGAGTTTTATTTTAATGAAATAATTCAAATATATAAGAATAGATGTATAATAAATTCTTGTCTGGCATTGTCAGATCTTAGTACTATGTCCAATATACTCAATCATTTAATTAAAATACTACTATGGGGGCACAGCCTTTACACTCAGAAGAATCTCTGAGTGTAGTTCCAAGCTAGCAAGAGCTACTCTGCAGGCCTTGTTTTCTTTCTAGATTCTGATAAATTTCACATGCTCCAATGAGTACTACCATGCCAGTGCACACATGGAGGATTTATGGGTGGCACTAACTGTTCTGAGTTATCATAAAACCAAAAACTTGAAGTGGTGAGGTATGTGGGGAGGGCTTGAGGAAAAATGGAAGATAGATTTTTTTTTTATATAAATGTATGAAAATTTAAAAGTAAAGATGTAGGGATTCAAATTATTTTTTATTAAAGATTTATTGATTTATTGAATGTATATAAGTACGCTGTAGCTGTACAGAGTGTTGTGAGCCTTCATGTGAATTGAACTCAGGACCTCTGATTGCTCCGGCCCAAAGAGTTGTTCATTGTTATATGTAAGTACGCTGTTGCTGTCTTCAGACACACTAAAAGAAGAGGGTGTCAGATCTTTTTACAGATAATTGTGAGCTACAATGTGGTTGCTGGGGTTTGAACTTAGATCCTTTGGAAGAGTAGTTAGTGCTTTTAACTGCTTAGCCAATTCAAATTATTTTTAAAAAGCTGGGCATGGTAGTACTTGCTAGTAAATCCAGCACTGGGAAGGTGGAGACAGGAGGGATCGCTGGGCCTGGCTTGTCCTACAGTCTGGCCTAAGTGGTGAGTCTGAGCAACTAGCCTGAGTTTGTCTTAATTCACGCATTGAAAGTATAGAAGCAAATGGTATCCTCCCCAGTACAGATCCTGAGAAGAGTTAAAAGACAACTCTCATTTCCTGCTGCTCTGCAGCCCTGACTCCATTTGCCCGTATTATTGAGTGGAAAAGTATCTACATTTCAAAGAAGTATGGTGGCCACTGGTTTATAACTGTCACTAACTAGTTTTCTCTCCATTATGGAGAAGTTGCCAACTAGGGAAAGAGAAAAGGGAGTCCTACAGTATCTGCCTTTGTGTTACCAAACTGATTTCCTACTCCACATTAGTAATGTGTTGATGTTGTAATAGAATTTAAGGGAGCACATCTCTGCCAGTGTTAGGAAAGGACCTTCTATGATGGTTTTGATGTGACACCCTAGAAGACCTAGGTGGATATTTTTTAGAAGCAATCCAAAAAGCTTTTAAGTTATTATCATTTTATAGGCTCTGTTCATTAGCCCTGAAAAGCAACTAGGACAAGTATATTTGGAGGCTAGCCCTTGCCTATTAGCTCTTCACAGGGTGTCTTCTGTTCTTGATTCCCATCCTAGTGTTCTAGAGAAAACTTTGATTTGTTCCAGGAGGTCAATCATGTGAAGGGAAAGGAGTCTACTACTGGCTAGGTAGTGTATTTTGGTGAGTCTTTCAGGTGAGGCTGTGGTTTATGTACGAAATTGTGATAGAGGTGCATTATTGTTTTGTATCAGGTGGATAGCTTTTATTGTACTTTTTCTGATTTGTTCTCTTAAATGTCAAGATGTACTTAGAGAAGAATTTCCAGCTTCCTGGAAAATGAGACAAGTATAAGTTATTGAACCTCTTGTTTTAAAGTCAAACAAGCCCATACAAATAGTATACACACAGTCTGAGGAAATGTTGACAACTTTTTAGCACATCCAGAAAAGTATTGCTTTCTGAGAATTTGTTAAGATCTGGAGGTAAGCCTTTTTGTTCTATGCACCCCCCCATGCCTTTATGTGGTCCCATGGGTCAGGTCCTTTTTTCTCAGGTGGAAACCAAGAATATACAAAAAGAAATCACTATCGCTTCCTATCCTTTGTTGTAGGATCAAAGAATTAAGAGTAGAAATTCTTGGGTTATTTCTCTTTCTTTAAATCCCATGTGTCTATGTAGTGGCATGTGCATTGAGTCCTGAAGTGTGAGAGGCATCAAATTCCCCTGGAGCTGGAGTCACAGGTCACTTCTGATATGGGTATTGAGCTCAAATCTTCTAGAAGAGAGCAGCAGGAGCTCTCTCCAGCCCCAGAGTTTTAGGTTCTTATGTGGTCAGTTTTGCACCTTGAGGAATTTTCTGATCTCTCTCACTTGACATTATTAATCCTTGCTTTTGAGTCTGTTTCTACTCAGGGTGGTAACAGAAATCTTCTGTTTTGTTTTTTTTTTTGTTGTTGTTGTTGTTGTTGTTGTTGTTTGTTTTGTATTTTTTTTTCCCCGAGACAGGGTTTCTCTGTATAGCCCTGGCTGTCCTAGAGCTCACTCTATAGACCAGGCTGGCCTCGAACTCAGTAATCTGCCTGCCTCTGCCTCCCAGAGTGCTGGAATTACAGGCGTGCACCACCACCGCCCGGATCTTCTGTCTTTGTTTTAATAATATTTTTTATTTAGTCTTTCTAAATTTCCTTCAATGTACAATTCCCTGCCTTCCAGATCTGTACTACCAGATTCCCTGCACACACATATCATTTTCTCAACTTTGTGTCTTTACTTTTTAGTAACCCACTAAGTTGAATTCATGGTGTCCATATATGCATAGGTGGGGGCTGTCCAATGGGGCATAGGAAAGCTACCAGGTACCACACTTCAAAAGAAAACACTACAAATACATACTAGCAGCCCCCAAATGTTAATAGCTCCTCAGCTAGGAGTTGGGGCTTGTGTATCCCTCCCCACTTCATGATGGAATGTTGACTGGTTTGATACTGTGCAGGCAACTAGAGCAGTTCTGAGTACAATGGCTTTACCATGTTCAGAAGATACCTTGACCCCAGTCCTTCCTGCTTGTACCTCTTTAAGTCTTTCCATCACATGCTTTTCCTGAACCTTGAGGTCAGACTGTGTGATGTAGAGATCCCATTCATGCCTGAATATTTCACAGACATTCTGTTCTCTGTACTTCAACCAGTTGCAGCCTTGGTATCTATTGCACAACTCTGCTGATGAGGACCGTGTCTGGGGTGTAGAGATATGTGGCCTGATGCTGTGTCCACTTAGCATCACATTAGTGCTTTCTTTTACCCATCAGACCTGTGAGCTCTCCAGCTCTAGGTTCTCAGTTAGGTTTATAAGACCAAGAATGTGTAACATTTTCATGACACTTCATGGGCTTTAGGATTAGAGCTCAAACTTTATGCCAAAAGCCGTTTTGTTTTGTTTTGTTTTTAAAGAAACCATGTCTTGTACACCTTTAATCCCAACATTTAGAGGCAGAGGCCAGCAGATCTCTCAGTTCAAGGCAGCTTAATCTACGGAGTTAGCTCTAGGACAGTTAGGGCTACACAGAGAACCCCCTGTCCTGAAAAACCAAAGAGAAGAAAAGGAAGAAAGGTGTTCCCAGAAACATTTTCCCCCTCTGTCAAATCAGAGATAATTTTTAAATGCAGAAGTGAGAAAATGGTGAATAATTACACCTACTCATGGAAGCTTTTCTGTTCCTTGGTAATTACATGTTGTAGTCTTGGGTTCTGTTTCTTTGATAAGTCCATGAAACTCTATGGTTGTCTTGAATTTAATGGAATTCAGTGCTTGCAGAAACTGGTATTTGTGATAGCAGAAAACTGGTAATGGAGCATACATTACACAGCAAGGCTCTGGTGCTCATGAAGCAATGGGGATGCTTACATCCTTTATGTTGATAGAAGTCAGTTTTAGGGCATGTTTGGTGGGATTCTCACAATAGTGTGAACCTCTTTTTAGATTGGAAAGCTTTCTTAGCAATTAGGAAGGAATCAGTTATGTGAAAGTAGAATAGCACGTATTCTTATCTATCTAACTGCCCTAGACTTTCTCTTAGTTCTATGCTTTTCCAGCTTTGGTTAAGTTTAGGTTCCTGTTCTTGGGTTCAGAGCTCTGAATATTCATTGTGTTGCTTCACTGCAGGGCGAGAAAGACTGGCAGAAGTATGAGACTGCTCGGCGTCTGAAGAAGTGTGTGGACAAGATCCGAAATCAGTATCGTGAAGACTGGAAGTCCAAAGAGATGAAAGTTCGGCAGAGAGCTGTAGCATTGTACTTCATTGATAAGGTGGGGACAGGTTTCTTTATCCACATTGGATAGTTCTGTTTACAGGTGTAGGGTAGAGATCAGGAGTGTATAGGTGCTGTGTGACTTATAATCAAATTTAGCCCAGTAAGAAAAGTAGATGTGGATACAAAGAAAGAGGCATGTTTGCTATTGAGCAGTCTCTGTAACAGGAGGATCTGCATAAACTGAACATTATTGGTTTGTTTGTTCTTTTTTTAAATAACTGTGATGCTCAAGCTTTTTGACCAGAGTCTATACTGCAAAAGTACTTATTTTATGTAAAATCCAGCATAACAGATTAATTTATATAAAATTAAGTCAGAAGTTGCACAAAAGTGTGGTTTATGACAATTGCAGTTTGAAAAATTGCTATAGAGGTCAGTTTTTTAGTGCTCAAAGATTTTTTTTTTTCATTTTACACATATTTTAACTAGGGTTTGAATTCACACAAAATTGATAATAGTTTTTAATCTGACTGTTCTCATGAAAACATGTTCTCATTTGTTGCCTTGTTATAATTTTTTTTTTCTTTATAGCTCTACTGTAAGGATAGAGTAGAGGAACTTGGACTAACATTGTAGAATCTGAGTTTCTAGGTTATATAGACTGATGCTCCATCCACAGAATTAAAGGCTTCTGGCTTAGGGTTTCCTTAAGATCATATATGTGGTCTATGTTTCTTCACTGATGCTCATCTCTTTCTGAACATCCCTATTCCCTTTCCTACACAGCTCGCTCTGAGAGCAGGCAATGAGAAGGAGGAAGGAGAGACAGCAGACACTGTGGGTTGCTGTTCACTTAGGGTGGAGCACATCAATCTACACCCAGAGTTGGATGGACAGGAGTATGTGGTGGAATTTGACTTTCCTGGGAAGGACTCAATCAGATACTATAACAAAGTCCCAGTTGAGAAACGAGTAAGTTCATGTGGCCTGTGCTTCTGGCTGGCTCTTTTTACTTGTTTGTTTGTTCAGCAAATATTTATTGAGGGCTTTTGTATGCTCTGCATTTTGATGGGTTCTAGTAAAATTGATCTCAAAGAAAGAAGAGAGATACTGCTTGGTGTATTGTGTGCCTCATTTTGGCACTGCCCGGCAACCTCTGCTACATTGCTGGGAATGTGTGGCCATCTCTGGAAACAGAGAGTCTGCAGAGAGTTAGCCTTTACATCAAACTCAATGTTAAGATTGAACCCAGCCACTTTAGTGACTTAAGCACATCACAACAGCTGCTGGTTATGTTGTGCACTTGTCATCTTGTGCATTTTCTTAGCCCCAGGCCATTTCCCAACTGAATAAAATGGTAATCTTTCAGTTCTCAGTCTCTGAGCCCATCTCTGTAGGCCCATGAGATGCGCATATAGGTACTTACTACTTTAGCCCATTAGATAACAGTGGGTACCAGTTAAATTGAGCAACTAGAGGAAGTATAGGTTGGCTATAAGGGAGTGTTTTTGTTCTTAGGAAGTAGATGCCAGGATATTTGGTGCTGAAGGGCTACAATATGTACCATAAATGGCTCAGAACTGATACTTAGGTATTTATGTAAATTTACACATACAGAGCAAGAATTTGGGTATAATACATATAGGTTGCCTTTATGCCTTTTCTCTATTTTAAAAGTTACTATGAGTTTGAAATTATTTCTAAAATTTTTTAAAATAATAATTTGACTTTTTAGGTTTTTAAAAACTTACAACTATTTATGGAGAACAAGCAGCCTGAGGATGATCTTTTCGATCGACTTAATGTGAGTAAACACAGGGCACTAGGCTGAGTCCAAGTCAATCTCAAGCTCCTGGTGTTAAGAGCTGTCAAAGGATATTTGGATTGTCCATTCAGTCCAGCTTGTCCTGTGACATTCTATATATCCTTCCTCCCTTGGGGCACTCAGACACCTGTAACCAGAAGCAGACCCTCCCTCCCTCTTTCCCTCCCTCCCTCCCTTACTCCCTCCCTCCTCTCCCCTCCCTGCCCTGCCCCCTGTGGGCAGTGCTGTGGATTACTACCAAAGCCAGAGAGACTTGAGCTTTCCATGTACCTTTCCCTCTTTCTTCCTTCCTTTCGTGAAATGCTTCATTGCCTCTGCTACAGACCTAAGACTTTCACTTGCTTTCTTTACTAGGAGAGATATTTATAAGAAAGAACAAATTTGTTGTTTTGAACTTAAGATTAAAGTACTTTATAGAAAGGCACTGTACAGTCCTGTATTCTGGAACTATTTTCCCTCTTTGCTAAGTTCCTCCTTGAACGATAGAACAGTAACTGACAGATGGTGGCAGCACTGGCACAGTGACTCCTAGTGCTCACTGTAAGGAAAAAGGTGATTTGGCGTTTACCTCAGTTCCAATATCCTCTTTGTTGCCTTGGTTTTTTGCAGACTGGTATTCTAAATAAGCATCTTCAGGATCTCATGGAGGGCTTGACTGCCAAGGTGTTCCGTACCTACAATGCCTCTATCACGCTACAGCAGCAGCTTAAAGAGCTCACGGCCCGTAAGTAATACTCTGTAGGGCTGTCCTTAGGGTGGTGCCAGAGTCCTTCTCTTCATTCTTTTGTAGAGGCTTAGCTATCTAAGAAAAACTAAGGCTTTTCTTCCCACTGCAGCCGCAGATTCTAGATTAATCTCATAGGATACTGACCAGCTTTGCATCTGCTATAAAAATGTTTGTGTTTTATCTGTGTTACTTACAAGCTCACAGGGTATAGACAGTGCTGTTAAATTGGGGAGGGTAAACTTGTCATGGTTACCAGAAAAATGTAGTAGTAAATCTTTTTCCAAGTTGTCGTTGTTGGGTTTTTTGTTTTGTTTTCTTTTTGTTTTTTGTTTGTTTTGTTTTTTGTCTTCATAAAAGTATGTACTAATTACCTCTGGGACCTTAGGACTTCTTTTCCTCTCCATTTAAAACAAATTCTCACACTGTAGCTAAAGGCTGGCCATAATTCATTATGTTGTCCAAGCTAGTGAACCTTCTGCTTCAACCTCCCCATAGCTGAGATTATAGGCAAGAGCCACCCTTCCTGGCTCCTGCCACCTGAATTTCCACTGTCTTCTGCAAATATATCAAATAGTCTTAGAAGAGCCAGAGATGGTATGCTGGAGTTCAGTAATTTAGGATTGGTTTAAATAGTGGCTAAAAAGCCTGTATGAGGTGGAGGCAGCCCAGCGCTTGGGAAGCAGAGGCAAGCAAATCTCTTAAGTTTGAAGCTTGCCTGGACTATAGAGCAAGTTCCAGGACCCTGTCTCCCTCGACCTGCCTTCCAATAAAAAAAAAGTCAGATCCCTAGAACTAGAGTTATAGGTGGTTGTGAGCCAATACACGAGTAGTAGAAACCAGACACAGGGCCTCGGCATGAGCAGCAGGTATTTTTAACCACTGAGCCTTCTCTGCAGCCCCTGCAATATAGCTTAGGAACCCTTCATCTCATTCTCCTATAGTCATTTCTTCTAGTACAGCTTTTTTCTGTAGGCTACACCTTGCAGGTAAGTGGAAGACAGGGAATAAGGAAAGCACCATAAGGGTCTGAGGTTTGGTTTTTTGTTTTTGATATTTTTAAGATTTATTTGTTTTGTGTGAATACACTGTCGCTGTCTTCAGACACACCAGAAGAGGGTATTGGATCCCATTACAGATGATTATGAGGCACTGTGTGGTTGCTGGGAATTGAACTTACAACCTTCTGGAAAGTAGTCAATGCTCTTAACAGCTGAACCATCTCTCCAGCCCCCTACTTACGAGGTTTTTAAGAAACAACCAAAAATGTAGATTTCCCTGTAATGTTATAGACAAACTGGGTACAGTAGTTATAGATATTTAGGAACCTAGTAGTTTAGAGACCACCTGGACTTCATAATGAGACCTGGACACAAAATCCAGTAAGGTTAAAGAAAAAAAAAGAGGCTCAGAATTCCTCTTGTGACAGAAACTCATTCAGGCTTATGTAGAATTTACTGCCTTTGACTCAAATGTTGACCTTCTGCCTTCAGAGAAACTTGATTTTGATAAGCTAAAGGTCTGTATAAACATCACAGAGATGAAGTCCTTAGAAGACATTTCATGTGTATATTCTTGGTATACAAATTGACCCTGTTACTATCATATTTCTTTGTAGCTGATGAGAATGTACCAGCGAAAATTCTGTCTTATAACCGTGCCAATCGAGCTGTTGCAATTCTTTGTAACCACCAGAGGGCGCCACCAAAGACCTTTGAGAAGTCAATGATGAACTTGCAGTCTAAGGTATGGTGGTCATGTGTGATATCTTCTGAAAATGAGAGGCTTCTGGAATCTGACTTAGTGTGGCCTGAGAAAACAGCAGGCTAATCTGGGTCTGTTTGGAAAGAAAGAATTTTTTTTTCTACAAGTAACGGATGGAAATAATTTGATAGTATCATAGTGTTTGTTGTTTTATCCCAAAATATTTGTGCTGGAGACACAAGTTCTGTATGAACCAGTTTCTGTTTTGAAGTGCTAACTTCCATGTACCACTGAATTGCTAATTGTTGTCCCTGTTATACTTGACGAAATGGAAATAAGAGTGCAGCTTCATGGTAGAATGTTTGCCTTGTGTACAGCATGCTCCGGCTCTATCCCTAGCATGACAAAAATAGTCTCAGTGATCTGGCTAAAAAGCATGACAGGAAGATACACCTCAGTGGTGTATTATGTTTAATGTTTAAAAGATGGTGAAGCAGTGACATTCCCAGTCTCCTGATCCTAGAGCAACTGTTTACCTCTGTTGATGTGTGTCATATCTGACTGTGTCAGGGTCGTGCCCTATTGGGAGAGACTGATACAAGAACAAGTTGATGTTGTTCACTGCTGTGCAACTCTTCTTCCTCACTCAGCACAGTGCACATATTCATGTTAAAACAGGCACACAGGGTTACAATGCAAAACATTTATATTTAAAGACAGTCTGTGGCATGGGTATAAGTATCCTCATTTAAGATCTTGAGATGGTCCTAATAATTATGAAGTTTAAGACAGTGATAATAAAAGTCTCATTTCAAGAGTTCTACAACACTGTAATGCATAACAAGAAAGTATTCAACATCTGTTGGCAATAGTCACAGGATAAGTTATATTTCTTTGGGTTCGGGTTCTTGCCCACAGTTAATTAAAGAGGAAATAATAATTGTCAACTAGAGAGTGACCAAAGTACAGATATATTTTTTAATCCAAATTTATGGAACTCTATACTTGGACATTTACTTTTAGAAACTGCTTTGCAGTGAAACTTAACACATATTTTCAGGCTCAGAATATTCTCCTTTTGAGATTTCTACAAGATGAGAACACAGGCATAATATATATTAACCTATAGCTACAACCTAGAGGCTTTGATTTACCCGGCCTGAAAGGATCTCCAGATCCACAGTGAGTGAATGTCGATCACAGACCTCTCTAATCTGTGCAGAGTCAGCAAGCTGAGAACACACCACAGAATGCCCACTTTAGCATGTGCCCTTGCTTTCCCCTGATGGATGGAGATCCTGATACTGTTTACTTTCTTCATGTGTTGTCATTCCAAGCCCAGAATAAATAAATTTGAGTACCAGGTTCTGTTTACCCAGTTCAGGAGACCCATCCTGGAGAATGAGGAGGTCATTGTTGTGCTTGTTCTGGAACCACTGTTTGAACAGCTCAGGCTGCCTGCCAAAGAAGCCCTCCACGTGTAGGAGCCTTCTCCTGGGTGTCCACAAAGTCAACACACGCCCAGTTGCCTAATCAGTCAATGGAGTCTTTGAGAGAATTTGACAGAGCTTGCCAGTTTAGCATTCACAGAAATGGTTGAGACCATGATGTGCTGCATTTCTGGCCTAAGAAGCATCTGCCTGTGGGGGCTCCAGTACTTTTGTGTGAAAAGCCAGTTCCAGTAATTTTGAACAACACAGATATTGGAAGGAAGCCACTAACAGTAAACATTTCATGATTCTCTCACAATGGTGAATTGTTTCTAATCTTGGGCTGCATTTTATGTGTTTTGTTTTTTTTTTCCCCTGGCAGGGTAGAGGGTGGCAATGGGTGTGGTGTTTGTCTAACAATTTTTAGGCTTAGTCAACAAAGTCCCAATGTGTGTAAGTCAACATCTATTTACTCTGGCATATTCTCTTGAACTCATAGGTCATCAGGGCACTGACAAGGATGGGATTCTTTAGAATCCAGCAGCACAAACTCACCAGTATTAATTAGCTCCAGGATTATCATATTGCTGTTTTTAAGCCACACCCAAAGCAGAACTTAGGTTTTCAAGGCTTCAACAAGCAGGAAGGATGATGGAAGTGTTCTATCTCTTTCTTGTAGCTATGGATTCCATAAGATTTCCTTTGGGGAGGGAAAAAACTTCAATTGATGCTCTTATTGAATGATGACTAATTTTCTTCTCACTTTAGATTTCTCTACTTTCTAAAATAGTAAGCCATGTTGAGGCAATTCTTAATTGATGCCTACTTGCCAGTTTTTAATTTACTGGGATATCCTCTTTCGTATATCCTTTCCCAAAGCTGGCAATTCTTTCCCAGACAGATTTGGCAGACTGTGGGAAATGATCTGGGCTTGCTTAGCAAATATGTGTATCTCTTATAATAGTCTCAGAAGGAATGCTAAGGGCCCAGAGTGGTGTCCATGCCTATAATTTCAGCATTTGAGAGTCAGGGGCAGGCAGATCTCTGTGAGTTTAAGGCCAGATTGGTCTACAGAGTGAGTTCTAGTCTAGCAAGGCTACATAGTCAGACCCTGTCTCTTTAATGTTTTTTGTTTTGTTTTGTTTTTTGTTTTTGTTTTGTTTTTTTGAGACAGGGTTTCTCTGTGTAGCCCTGACTGTCCTGGAACTCACTCTGTAGACCAGGCTGGCCTCGAACTCAGAAATCCACCTGCCTCTGCTTCCCAGAGTGCTGGGATTATAGGCGTGCGCCACCACCTCCTGGCTACCCTGTCTCTTCCAAACTAACTAGCTAACTAACAAATACTAAAGCCTGGCATAGGATTCATTTGAAAACAGCTGTCATCTGGGTCCTCCTCTCTGTTTAGACTCTAAAGCCAGAGTGTTTTCCTGAGAGGTTACAACCAGATTTCCAGGTTACTCTTACAGAACCTTATATTGTTTAAAGTTCACTGAAGAACGTAAATGAGCAGCAGACAGCAGCTGGATTGTTTTCTGCAGTCACTATCCATCGTTGTTTTCATAAAGCCTTTTTGTACTAGAAAACACTGACGGTTCCCAGAGCCCTTTTCCCTCTCCAGCTCATTTTATTCCTAACTGTACTGCCGTTTTTCTCTGTCTAGATTGATGCCAAGAAAGATCAGCTAGCAGATGCTCGAAGGGACCTAAAAAGTGCTAAGGCTGATGCCAAAGTCATGAAGGATGCAAAGACCAAGAAGTATGTATCTGATACTGTACCAAGGGCTGGGTAAGAAAGAGAGCAGTTGGTATCATCGCTCAGAGGCCTGAGTGGGTGGCCTAGCTCACATGGTCTCATTATGTAGCCTTGGCTATCTTTGATGTTACGGTCCTCTTGACTCCAGGATAAACCACCATACTCAGCTGTTTTTCAAAGATTTCTTGAGGAAATTTTCCATGATTTTTTTTCCTTTAAGCAGTATATGAAGATACTTGTTTCTTCTTATCCATAGGTCAGTCTTAATGTATAATGATTCTGCCATTCTTCCAGGGTAGTAGAGTCAAAAAAGAAGGCTGTACAGAGACTAGAAGAGCAGCTGATGAAGCTGGAGGTTCAAGCCACAGATCGTGAGGAGAACAAACAAATTGCCTTGGGGACCTCCAAACTCAATTACCTGGACCCTAGGATCACAGTGGCTTGGTAAGCATTAGGCCTGTGTAGAGTTCCTACTGTTGGTTAAGGAAAAGCAGAAAGTCTTTGGGAGTATTGCCAGCTCCCTCAGGCCATGTCTAAGTTCACATTTCTTCTAGGAGAGCCTGTAGCTCTGGTTGCTGAGCCCTGTCTACAGGTACAATGAAATGTCCTAGGTGCCTCATGGACACATTAGTGTAGGAGCCCATGCCTGCAGAAGCCAGAGGAGTACATCTGGTACTCTCCTAAGTCACATGTCTAATCACAAAGTAACCTGGTCTTGGTAGTGCATGCCTATAACCCAGTACTTAGGAGGCAAAAGCAAGATTATCAATGCAAGTTTGAAGCTAAGTTTAAATTAAAAGACTCTGTTCAGAAATAAATAAAATAAGAACAAGTTCCAAAAAACACAAAGAAGGAAGAAAGGCATCTACAAAGGCACGTAGATTCTCTATTGTGCATAGATACAAAGTTCCCTCACTCCCTTTTTCTTTCACACACACACACACACACACACACACACACACACACACACACACACACACATACACACACACACACACATACACACATACACATATATCCTCCCTATTTCTGCTTCTCCCTCTCCATGTAGCAGGTCCCATTGCACATCATCAGGCTGGACTAAAGGAAGGGAAGCTTACACACACCTGGGGACAGCTTTAGAGAACTGGTTCAGTTCATTGGGGAGAACAGAGGTTATTTAAACCTTTGGTGGGTAAGTAGGGGCTATCAAAGAGTGTACATCACTGGCCAGTGCCAGGGTGATTCGTTGTATGAAGAAGAAATCCAGATGCTACTGAACATGACCTTTTAAGGGGAAAAAAAGTTTAACATGGCTACCAGTTACATAACCACATCTGGTGAAGCAAAGGGGAAGGATGGGGGAGTGAAATAGCATTGTCAATCTCAGGATGAGAATTCAGGGTTTGGACACACCTCAACCCTACTCTTGCTCCAGGCTTGCTTTCCATGGCCCCACACAGTAGCATCCAAGCAAGTGGATCATTTCTAAAGAGGTTTAATTAGCTCAAGTCATTGAATTCTAGACCAGAGACCTACCTTTGTGCTTGTGTTGCTTTTTCACTAGAGTGTATGTGTGTGTGTACACTTATTCATACCACAGTGTATATGAGGCATTTGCAGACAGTTTGGCAAGAGTTAGTAGATTTTCTCCTTCCATCATGTGGGTCCTGAGGATCATACTTGGTCTTCAGTCTTGGTAGTAAAGCTTGCTGTTCTGGTTGGTGTTTCTATTGCTGTGATAAAAAACCATGACCTAAAAGCAACTTTGGGAAGAAGGTGTTTGTTTCAGCTTACAACTCTCTGGTTACTGAGGGGAGTCAGGGTAGGAACTTAAAACATGTATATGGAGTCAAGAAATGAAATTGACCACCACAAAGGAATATTGGTTACTGGCTTGCTGGGTTGGAACTTCTCACATCAGTTAGTCAAGAAAATGCTCTGTTGACCTTCTCACAGGCAATTTAATATAGGCATTTTCTAGACTGAGATTCCCTTTCCCCAATAACTGTAGCTGTGTCAAGTTGAACAACAGCAGGTCACCTACAGAGGCATCTTACCATTCCCTAGATTTGAGAAGCAGTGTGATGGGGGTGGTCAAAAGTATGGGCTTCAGACCAAACTGCATAGTGTAAAATTCCAGCTGCACTTTCTAGTGGCACAAGGCCACTGCTTTTTACCATCTCTGCATGGTTGTCACCTAAAGTCTACCTTGTTTGTATATCAAAGTAGTAATGCCTCCTTTAGAGATCTCTGTTGAGATAAAAAATGAGGTGATAAAAAAAGTCCTTTGAATATTTTGGTGCATCAGAAAACTCTGGACCCCTTCTGGGTTATCACTGAGCTAGACTAATCTCCTTTGTTGTCTCCATATTTACTTATTTGTTTATTTTTTTTATTTTTTGCAGGTGCAAAAAATGGGGGGTCCCAATTGAGAAGATTTACAACAAAACCCAGAGGGAGAAGTTTGCTTGGGCCATTGATATGACTGATGAGGACTATGAGTTTTGACCGGTCTCGGCAGGGCTTCTGTGAAAAGGAACAGTGTGGTTTGGGAAAGATGGAGATAAACTGAGCCTCACTTGCCCTCACACCGAGGGAGAGGCCGCAAGTCTTAACAAACCAACATCTTTGCAAAAAGATAGACCTGGAGATACTATAAGGGAGAGCTGAGCCAGTTGTCCTATGGACAACTTATTTAAAAATATTTCAGATATCAAAATTCTAGCTGTATGATTTGTTTTGAATTTTGTTTTTATTTTCAAGAGAGCAAGTGGATGGGAATTTGTCAGCATCCTGCCAGGCAAATTCAGTTTTGCTGCAATGTTTGGATTCTCTCAGCTACTGTATGCGGAAGTCTGATTATATTGGTGCGTTTTTACAGTTAGGGTTTTGCAATAACTTCTATATTTTAATAGAAACAAATTCCTAAACTCCCTCCTCTCCCCTATTTCAGGAATTTAAAATTAAGTAGAACAAAACAAAAACCCAGCGCACCTATTACAGCTGTCATTCTATCGTCATGGGAATCAGTTTTCATTAAACTTGAAGCAGTTGTGACATCGGCAGTGTTTTGGTTCAGACACCTATTCACAGAAAAGCATGATGGGAAAATATTTCCTGACTTGAGTGTTCCTTTTTAAATGTGAATTTTTATTTCGTTTTAATTATTTTAAAATATTTAAGCCTTCTTCTTGATCTTAAAGATCGTGTAGCTTGGGGTTGGGGAGGGATGAAGGGCGAGTGAGTCTGAGGATAATGAAATAATCAGTGACTGAAACCATTTTCCCATCATCCTTTGTTCTGACCATTCTTTGTACCCTTTAAGAGATCCATCTTTTTCTTTGGAAACCCCAGTCTTTCATTTGAAAGATTTTATTGTATAAAAACTTCCACAGGTCAATAAATTTAGAGGAAAATGAGCATTTGGTCCAAGAAAAACAAAAACAAAACAAAACAAAAAGGAAAAATAATCAAGATTTTTAGGGCTTTTATTTTTTCTTTTGTAATTGTGTAAAAAATGGGAAAAAAACATAAAAAGGAAAATTTTAATGTGAAGACTTTTTTTTTGCTATAATCATTAGTTTTAGAGGCATTGTTAGTTTAGTGTGTGTGCAGAGTCCATTCCCACATCTTTCCTCAAGTATCTTCTATTTTTATCATGAATTCCCTTTTAATCAACTGTAGGTTATTTAAAATAAACTCCTACAACTTAACGGAAACTTAGCGTCTGCCTGTTTGTGAATGAGGCCCCAGGCCAGAGTAAAGGCTCGCTACTGAGATTTAGTGCAGTTCATGGTCTGTTCATTTAGGTCAGCAAGAGTCGGTCCCTCCCAGTGGGGAGATGGTATAGGCTTGACCTGGAAGTACATCTGTCCTGATGTGAAATAGAGTATCAGAGTCTCCATCCCTAAAGATAGTCCCGGAAAGTGAGGGATGTATATTAACCCTGTAAGAGCTGCCTAAGCCCAGTGTTGGCAGCAGGACGGCCTCGTTTATTTGGGAAACAATTGTAGAGGGCTTTCCATGTGTACTGAACAGAAGCAGAGCTTTCTTTCGTGGTGAAGCCTCCAGTCTGTACCAGATCTCAGAAGCCTCTTAGATGGAATGAAGACTCTACATTGATTGGTTGAAGGAGTAAACTGTTAACCATAACCAGCTCAGACCTCTGGATACCCCAAAGTAGCCACAATCCCTACCAAGTGTTCCTTCTGTTACCCTAAATCTGAAATTCAAGATGAAAAGGTGAACTACAGGTATGAATGGGTCACCAATTGAAGAGCCTACACCTGAGCTTGCTGGCATAAGCAGTCTATTTAGAACCACCTTCCTTAATGGTCTCAGCTGTCGCTGATGCTGGGACCACAGCAGCAAACTCTTGGTTCCTTGAAGCTTGAACTTCATTGGCCATTGAAGGCAGCACTTACTCCTGAGAATAAAAACAGTATATCCATCACTGTTTGGAACCAAGAACATTCTAGCTAGGTGTTTCTGAATTCTATAGTGCTGCGTTAGCCAGATGGAATGTTAAAACAGTACGTCTTTGGTAACCAACCGATACTCTAGCTGGTAAGAAATGAACCTTGGTTTTGGGACCTGATAACAACTAGGTTGCCAACACTAGGCAGATATAGAGCAGAAAATAGTGCCTACCTCTGGTAAGCCCCACCTGCCAGGTCTTCTCTGATAAGAGCAAGTATGTGTTGCTCAAGATAACACAGCAAATAGCAAAGTGCATTCCAGGCAGTGATGTCAGGCCTCTACTAAGGAAAGCTACAGAGCAGGGATTTCAGCTGATCCTGACTGGGACTGAGAAGAGGCTGCCAAGCTTGGGGCAGCAGTGGGCTGTAGGGGAGCTGATGAGTGGTAGAAGTAAATAATGCTCTAAAAGATGCTTGTGCTTGGAGAATGGGAGTAAACCTGTCATCCTTGACCGGGCACATCCCAGTCCCATCCATATGCAAGAGCAGAAGCCAGATGGGCAGCATTTGAGAAATCCCTTTCTGTGGGCAAAGGGGAGGTTTGTATGTGGCACCCAAGCTCTGCATCCCCCACACTCTTGGCATCTGTGCAGCAAGTGCACCGTCCTTTCCAAAAGCTGGGACCTAACAACCAACAATGAAAAGAGACACTTCACACCCCCAGCCTTTCCAGCCACCCCCCCTCTTCCCCTAGTTTCACAATCAAGTTCCTGCTATGAGTCACCCACAGCACTGTCATTCCCCCACCCTCTGCGTCCAGTGTCTACCTCAGTCCCTCCCTGACCTAACCCTGGTCACCAATGACCAAGCAACAAGGAGAGAAGTGCAGTTCTTCATTAACCATTTTGCTTAAGCCGTCTTTAGGCGGGATTGAATGATGCTTCTGTATATGGCATCTTTATATGCCATAAACCCAGCATCCTAATAAGTGATTTTTAGTAACTGCTGACACGTTCATCCATCATCATGGGTCAGTTTTAGATCACCTTTCATCCCTCACACTCATTTGCAGTTAATCTGCACTCCCATATGTATTCTTCACCAGTCTCTAAGGTTTACTCTCTAAACATGTCTTAGGGACATTTTATTTGAAAGGACTCAGTATAGGACCACTCCTAAAAATGCCTCTCTGGCTCCTATAATGTTGCCCAGTTTCACTCTGATTTCTGTCAGGCTATTTGCTGATACCTTTAATGTAAGGTCTGTAGCTGCTTTGGTTGTTAGTCACTCCTGAGCTCTGCTTCACTGTCAGCCACACACTTCTGCAGGATATCCACAGAAACCCCTGGAGGACAGCTCAGGACTTGCTATTCTAAGTCTGTGGGGGCCTGGGTTTCCTGTGTGTGAAAAGCACCACATTTACTGAACCAGGTAGTCTCAGCCTTTGGTTCCTGTCTTCCAATCTCATGTCTACTAATCTGTCAACTTTGAAATTCTTTCCTAAATACTTATATCGCATATAGGTATAAAATTTTTCCCAACTTTTAAAATTTCTTAATTTTTTTTAAACATTTCTGTTAAGAAGAACTGACTTTTATTTCAGCCCCTGCAAATCCCTCCTATAATAAGATATTCTCAACTTGTTTTGAACAAAAGAGCACTTTTTGGAGAACATATTACTCTGAAATGACTTCAGTCAAGCTAGTCCCCTGATAAATCAGTAAATAGGGAGGAAGAAGAGATTTAACAGACTTTTCCCACAATCCCAAGTAAGCAGCCTTTTGAAATTACCATATAGATTTTTTTTAGGTTAAACAATTATGCTGTATTTTCATATTTAAAAAAATCTTTCAGAGGGGCTGGAGAGATGGCTCAGTGGGTAAGAGCACCGACTGCTCTTCCGAAGGTCATGAGTTCAAATCCCAGCACCCACATGGTGGCTCACAACCATCTGTAAAGAGATCTGACACCCTCTTCTGGTGTCTGAAGACAGCTACAGTGTACTTACATATAATAAATAAATAAATCTTTAAAAAAAAAATCTTTCAGAAAAAAAGTTATGGAAAACAAGTGATCATCATCGCAGAAGCTGGGGCTAATGGTGTAGGCCAGAAGTAGGGCCCTTGGCCCTGGGGTCTGCCTCACATACCATAAAACCACCATCACCAAAACCTTCAACGTAATTAACTCCTAAAGTCGGATGGAGGCTCACTGTACTGCCCTATCTGTACTTATATTTGAGAATCCTTACACCATGTTTAAAACAATGCAGTGATTATCAGCCTTCGCATGTATCCGTGGAAGATGTGAAGAAATGTTATTCTCACATTAAGGCAATTATGCTTAGATTAAAATTCCCAGTGACAGCAGATCTGCCCTATATACTGTCTGGGTAGAAGTTACAAGGAGTGTATTTTTCAAACTCAAACTTTATATGTAAGATGGGTGCATCTTGGGTCTAGAGAGATGCTTCAGTGGTCAACAACACTTGTTACTCTTGCAGAGGATTGGTGTTTGAAACCTAACACCCACATGATGGCTCACAGCCAACCAAGTAACAGTTCCAGCTGATCCAATAATCTCTCCTGACCTCTGTGTGTGCATTTAATATACACAGACAACTGGTGTGCATAAATAAAGCACTCATACTCAAAGTAATCAAAAGAGGCGGGTATAACTTATGTGTAAATTCTTCAGTAAGACTAGGCTTTCAGAAGCATCGAGGGCAGTGTGCTTTGATAACATTAGATGGTTCTTCATGGTGAAAAAGAGACTCAAGGTTCATGCAAAGTTTCCTGAACATAGGCAATCAATATTTATAAATGGTTCTCAATAATGTTACTCAAAGTATACATGTGTCACTGAACAAACACCTGGCATTTTAATCATTCATCTTTAAACCTTTGCACTTCCTTTGCAGAAACACTCCACAAAATACCTTATTGTGAAAGGAGAGTTTACCTCATTTGGAGAGGCTGTATTTCATGAATACACAGCACCTCTCACTCTGTTCTCTCTTCTCATAATCACTAAAGAATCTAGATAAGGCCTTACTTGCTTAAATGTGTGCCCTTGTCAGACTGAGCATGGCCTGTAGACATTTCTGTAGCCACTTTTGGAACAGGTTTGATGTGTTCGTGCCCTGCTGAGATCCTTTAGAAGACAGAGTAGGGATGTATGCTGGAAGAAAGGGTGGGAGAAAGAAAGCAAGTCCACCCTGGTCTCAGTTTCCCACTGTCTTCAGTACCACATGCTTGACCTCAGTGAAACAGGCACTGTACCTGCCGTTCCTGGCTGCAGAAAGCTAACAGGAACACTCAGCGGTGAGGCAGCCAGGACTGTGCACAGAAGAGGTTGCTGGGAACTGTTGGGACAGGTGTGATTTATGTGGTTTTGTTTTACAAGACAGGGTTTCTCTGTGTACCCTTGGCTGTCCTGGAACTTGCTCTGCAGACCAGGCTGGCCTGAAATTCATAAAGATCTGCCTGCCTCTGCCTCCCAAGTCTGGGATTAAAGGTGTGTGCCACCCCCCAACCCCCACAGCAGGTATGATTTTTAACTTGAGTAAAAATAAACAAACAAAAACCCCTAAAGTTCCTTTAAGGGACTGAGAATGCAACCTACTCAAGGAAGCCCAGAGGTTATGATGTCAGAGGGGGTGGAACCATAGATAGGTTTGCAGGTCAGAGGACAAGGGCCTATACTGCAGGTTCACTGAGGTGCACTTAGGAAGTGCTTGCTGTATGTACAGCCAACAGTAGAGGAAATAAAGAACGGAACACAGCTTGATGAATGGATTAAGCAGACACTTCAAATCTAAATCTTTGTCTCCCTCTGTGAATGGAATATGACTATGTTTTTAAATTATGACTTCTATAGTCGCTCAATGACTTCTATAGTCAGTCATAAGGAACAAGTTAAAGTGTGTTTGCACTTGGTACTAGCCTGCTATTTTAATCAAATACATAGCCATGTGAGAATATTTTCTTATAATTCCAGGTTAGCAAACATTGAGAGTTACTGCTTCAGCTACTATAAAGCTCAGCCACATTTGCTTCTCAATGACAGCAGCTCGATCACCATTTAAACCATGTTACGATTGCTCTTATAATCACACCTCCCATTTTAACAACACAGCATTTTTGTCCTCTTGTGAAGTGCTCTCTATTTTGATTAAAGAGCTTGCTGTGGTAGTGCCCGCTGGATGTCTCAATTCTTCGGCAGCCTCAAGTTTAAAACCAGCCTGGATTATAAAGCAAGACCATACCAGAAGACAAATGCAGTGAGCGTAGCGGTGTGCCTGCTTCCCATTCAAGGAGAGACTGTGGTCACTTCTGGAAGAAGTATAAACAGAAACCCAGCTGCCAGTCCATAAGACCACAACGAGCATGAGGCTGTTCCCACTCCTATTTCCTTCCTGTTCCCTCCACAATGCTGACCTTAGGGGCTGCTCCCTAAAAAGCACTCTGCCCACTAGACAGAGACAGCACCCTAAAACAAATTCCAATCTAGCCGGGAGGCATAGTAGCTCGCATTTGTAATCCCAGCAAGGCCAAGAGTGGCTGAGCCAGGAGAATTGCTAAATTCAACATGAGCCTGAGCTACCAAGCTTTATCAAACATGTACAAAGTAACTAAAAACAGAAAACAGAGAAAGTAAGATAGTTCTGTGGGTAAAGATGCTTGCTGCCAAACCTGATGGCCTGAATTCTATCTCTAGGACCCACATGAATAAAGAAGCTCTATTATATTCACAATATGCTTACCACTGTTCTAAGTAGTTATTAAATACAATGTCTGTGAGATCAAGTCCACAGGCCAGATGGGCAGTTGGGCAGTCTCTCCTTGACTGCAGGCACAGGCTCTGTGTAAGCTAAGGTATACTGAAGCATGAGTGTTTCCTGAAATAAACCCCAAGCTGGGCTAGTCTGGGTGATGTCACAGGCAAGTGCCTCATGTGAGTGCTAGGGCACCTCCCAGACACCACAAATGTATAGACATTACCAGTGACACCTACGCATCCTTATAGATGCTGAGCTGGGGGAAGTCCACACTGGCTACACCCTGTGAGTGCCCTACTTTTCCCAAACTTCCTTTGGTAGAAGGAGACACCTAAGTCCTGGGAAGCTAGTAAGAGGAAATGAGGCCCTGCTCCCCAATTATAGGCCTGGCAGACAACACTGTTGGAAGAAGTTCATGGAGCCCCCCCTGGGGGAAGGGGGTCTTGTTACAGACACAAAAACAAAAAGGGTTGGGCTGAAGACAAGGGAGCTCCCAGAGAATAGACTTTTAAAGCATACCACAACCTCTAGGCTGCTGGCGTTGGCACAGAAAGCTCAACAATGATTACAACATTTTAAGAGGATGCCTCCTGAGAGAACCGGCAAGACCAGGCAGGCAGGCAGGCAGGCAGGGAAGGCCCTGTTCAGCCCCATCTGTCCTCTATGTGTGACCATCCTGGCTGGCCATTTCCCTCCACTGAGTAAAAACCCCAGGGCCTTTGTACATGCTATCATTCTTGCCTGGAAAGTACTGTCTTCCAGCCCACCCTTCAAAATGCATATGTCCATCTTTTTACAGCATTTGGCCCCTCTTGAAGTCCTACAGACGAGGACATACCTCCTCTTAATGATTGGCCGGCTAGTGAGTGACAACCCAGATTACTTCTCACCCAGTGGGCTCTCCTGTGGAACAAGCACATGGATTGAGGTTCCCATTTATTATGTAGCCTCACTTCAAGTGGTGGGGCTCTGAAACCTTGATTAGAAGATAATTATGATTATGAGTTGTGCAAGCCAAGGTCAATTCCAGTTTCCTCCTACATTGCAGGCCTGTCACTAGGTGGCAGTCAGTCTATCTCAACTACCCAATCCCACGGACAAAGTTCCTCAGTACTATACTGAATTCTGACTTTCTTGAGGGAAACAGCACATCTGTCATCATTTCAGCCTGTCAAAGCTGAAGGTGGCCCAGCTGGGTGGGTTGTCCAAACTCATACATTTACACGTTCTAGTCTCAGGAATTCCAGGAGAGCTTTTCTGCAAGCCGGGATGTTGTGTGGGCCTTCTCACCTCTGAAATGCAGATAGCTGTCCAGAGCTGCACGGTAGCTGTCCAACTGTCTGCTCCTCATTGGTCAGACAGCAGGATCAAGGGATGCCCGTGGGTTTGCCCATGCTGTTCAAAGAGCGGCTTTTGGAAGATTGGTTTTAAGTTATTCAACAGTCACAGACAGGTGTCATGTCTGGAGAATAGAGGGAAAGACAGTGGTGAGACATGAAGCAGGAGTGGCAGGGGAAGGCAAGGTCTGACTGCTGGGCTGCGAAGCTGTGCTGATTTGAAGCACAGTGGGAATTCACATACGGAACTAAAAGGATTTAATTTCATTGTAGTGGTAAATTCTGAAGCACAGACGCAGGCAAGACCCAAGAGGATAGATAGTGCACACAGAGAGAAGATGGGGCCTCAGGATCGTAGGTAGAGTGGAGAGAGCCCCAAAGGCGAGAGGGAAGAGCCTCAGTGGATTACCTAAGGGTGAGGCAGAGAAGGAAAAGAGGTTCCTGGCAAGGTGTGGGGCTTTCCCAACTCAGGAGTTTACTGCCATACAGAGACCGTGTAGCCGGTGAGAGGAACCCTGCGATGAGGATGGCAAGGCGGTGGCGCAGATAACGAGATGCCTGGGTCGGGAGGTCAGGGGAGATCCACGATTGGCGTCACCTGTGTCTGAGCAGAGGTGAAGCCACCGGGCAACCAGCCCAGCACTGAGTCCAGAGGAAAACAAGGCTGAGGAAAACCAGAGCTTCGGAGTCTATCTGCAGGTAGGGTGCGGGCAGAGCGTGAAGAGGGCAGCGGCCAAGCGGGAGGCCTCGAAGGCCACGGGGCCCGCGTCCGAGGGCCCTGCCCATACCTGCACGGCCCCTTCCCAAGAGGACACCCTCGAAGGCCACCCTAGGACCGGTCGGCTCAGCTCTTGCAAAAGACGTCTGCGCAGAGGGGGCGTGGCAGGCGTGCTGTCACTCACGGCCCGCTGGCCAATCCACGGGTGCGCCCCTCCCCCGGAGAGGGTGCGCGGAGGGCCCGCCCCCGCCGCCACCGCGGGTGTGAGGCGGCCAGCCTGGCGCGGCTCCCTCCGCCAGGCAGCCTTCCCAGGTAACCGGGTCCGGCGGGAGGGCCGGGGGTCGCGCGGCATCCTCACTCCCTGGGAGGCGTGCACACTGCAGCGGGGCCCGAGTGGGACGGAGGCCCACGCGCGCGTCTGACTGATGGGCCGCAGTCTGTGGGCGGGGTTGCGTGCGTGACGGGTGGCTGTAGCCCGCGTTGTGTCAGGCCTGCGCGGGGAAGGCTCTGCAGGACCGAGGTGTATGGGTCCGCCAGCTGCGGCCTGCCCCGGGTCGCGGGGCGCAGGCGCGGCGGTGGGCGGGGGTCGTCTCCGAGAGCGCCTTTGTTCCCGGCGCGCTGAGGGCGGAGCCTTGCCCCGTCCCGCCCCCGCGCTCAGTCCCCGCCCCGCGTCCGCCCGCAGGAGCTGCCACCGGGTCCCGCTCGCCTCCCGGCCGCCGCCTCCGCCTCCGCCGCCCCGGGCCCGCCGGCTTGCGTCGCCGAGGTCTCTGCAGCATGGCGGGCGTCGCGACCCCTTGCGCCAACGGCTGCGGGCCCGGCACGCCCTCGGAAGCCGAGGTGCTGCACCTCTGCCGCAGCCTCGAGGTGGGCACCGTCATGACTTTGTTCTACTCCAAGAAGTCGCAGCGGCCAGAACGGAAGACCTTCCAGGTCAAGTTGGAGACGCGCCAGATCACATGGAGCCGCGGCGCGGACAAAATCGAGGGGTCCAGTAAGTGCGCCCCACTCCGGCCTGCCTCGCGCCTGCCCGCCTCCCAAACACTTGGGCAAACTTTCGGGCCTCGCGCCTGGCGCCCCGTCTCCGCCCAGTCCCTGGTGGTCACCCTGGGGCGAGTGGAGGGGGGGCATCCGGGTCTTGGATCACCTGATAGGACACCCCCTCCCCCAGCAGGGGGGAGTGTTCCAGGCACTTTGCCCTGAGGCCTAAAAGTCCTCACTGTTTGGACAAGTGGAGGGGGATTCTGGCCCCTAGAATCGGTTGGCTGTCAGCGGCTGTGAGGGGAAGCCGAAGCAAGGACCCCCTCATCCAACCTGAGAACCTGGGGAACTGACAAGACCTTCCTGCCCACTGCCATTTCTCCATTGATTGCTGTCTGTGAAAACTCTTAAGAGCTCTGGGATGGCCTTATTGGCACAAGAACCTTTGGAATCCTCATGTAGAACTTAGGCAAATGTTGGGGTAGGGCTGGTTGTGGAGCAAAGCGGGCCTACTCATCTCCCTCTTGGAGACAGGGAAGAACATGGTCCTTTGGGAGGGTGGGGTACAAAAGCTAAAACAGTGGTTGCTTTTTTTCCCTCCGTGGATGCTTTTTTTGTCCCAAATCTGAGTTTTGGAGGTCCATGTTGATAGGCAGACATCCAAAGCCAGAGCCAGGGTTCCTGAGGGAACTACCAGGCTCCGTTGCCCTTGCATTCAGAAAGGTTCCCTGGCCTTGGGGTTCTCCTCTCCAGAGCTGACAGCCAGTTTGAGGTCCAGCCCTTTGTGTTGGATGTGTTGGATAGTGACTACAGGATAGCCCAGAGTTGCTCCCCTGGTTTCCTGTCTTATCCTTCCCAGACCTGAGTTTGGTGGGTTTACACAAGTCTCTGGTGGGAGTAGTGAATAAGGGGTTTTGAGAAAGCTCAGCTCTTTCTGATAGTCATTTTCCGTGGTGTAAGGCAGGATAGGCACTCAGCTCTGTCCCCCGAGTTGAGGAGATGATGTATTTGTAATTCCAGGCATTGAGATGTTTCTTGTAAGAACCCCCAAAGAGACTATGGTTGAAGAGACCTAGCCTCAGAACCAGGTCTGTGTTAGAGAAAGGGGGGGGGGGTGGTGTCAGGAAGTAACAACGGAGTGAAGGTCCCACAGATCTTCCTGGGTATGGTGTACATGTGTGTAGATGGGTGAGGAGGTGAGGAGGAAGGAAGGTTTTTGTGGTAAGGCAGCTATCCTCAACTACAAACTTCAGGTCTGACATAGCTGCCAAACAGAATTGGCACTTAACCATCATCAGTGGCCATCAGCCGGCCAGCCTCCACTGGAAGAACATTTTAGTGATTTTCAGTGTTGGGGGATGGTCCTGCAGACAGTTCTGGTTGTCTTGAGACGTCACTCAGACATCAGGTTGCAGGCATGGCATTTTGCACTTGTAGTATTTCCTGTGTTTGAGTGGTGGCATTAGGTCCCTGGTAGCTAGCTAGCTCTTGGTAACAGCTGCATTGTAAACTGTGTGTGTGACCAGTATGCAGTATGTGTAGTCCAGTGGTGGAAGACAGGTCTGCGTTTGAAGCCAGTATGTTAGTTGTACGTCACCTAGCCAGGTGCTTTCCTTCTCTGAGTCAGTAGAAGTATATTTACTATAAATGGTCACTTTTGGTTAGTGAGATAGTTGGTATAAAGTAAGCAAACTAAATATGTAGTAGATGTGAACGGAGACATTACAGATGTTTAAGAACCAGTTATTAATAAAAGTGGCTATGCTTGTCCTCCTAGACCCTGGGATGGGGGTTCTGAGGGAGGTCTAATGTGGCTGGTAAGAGAAAGAAAGGGCTTAGAGGGAGGAGGGCCGAGAGAGGTTCACATTCTCCTTAACTCATTACTCAGTAAAAAAGAGGAAACTTATTTTGCTGAACATTGTTTATCTATCCATTCACCTGTCATGTAGAACAAGTTTCTGTAGAGAAAATGTTTGGAGTTTTGTACATTTGATGTCTTTGTGAGTTGGGGCCTGGAAAGAAGGGGATTAGAGAACGAACTATCTAGTCCGTTTTATCTCACTCTGGTCTTTAGGGTGGGTAGCAGGAATACAGAGGCTGTCATCTTCCAGGACCCACAAAGGTCATCCAGAGATAGGCATGTTCTCCTTGGGCCTGGCCCAGTGATTGTTGGGGTCCAGAATGAAGGCTGCAAACTAGCCTGTGTGGACTTAACACTTTGTGAATGGAGCCCCCCACCGAAGCCCTGCCCCACTTCTGCCCGAACATATCTCACTGCCTTGGTGGGTTCCAAACCTGCAGCCTCCTGCAGATTGTGGAAAGGATTGAGTTGCTAACTGAGTCCTCTACTGTCTGGTCTCTTGTTCAGATGCCTCAGGTATTTGACTTTTTGCTGATAACCTTATCATTGAGAAAGCCTACCACTGCCTGCCCTCAGGGTGCTCATAGAACTGAGGGACAGACTGGCTGCCATTTCCTAAATCTTGAGTTCTCTCACTGTGACACTTGTGAAACTAGTTAGCACCCTCTGATGTCTAAGGTAGCGGTCAGGCTTGAAAAGTGCTTTGGTGCTGTTTGGTTGTGTGACTGAAGTCAGGCTGGTGTCTGGCATTTATGTTGCAGAATTTAGTGAGTTAAAAGCAGCCATAGACTTCCTGCCCAGTGCTAAACAGACTTTTCACTCTGCCTGCATGGCTAATCCTCACAGGACTCTGCTCCCAAGTTGTGTTGGTGGTTGGCCGTGGTCTCATGTCTTCTGTAGCCTCTGTGGCCCCTTGTGAAGAGAAACCTCCATGTTTAGATGATATTTACAGGCAGAGACCTGCTGAGTATCTGCAGCCTGGACGCCCTCCTAGGCTCTGGCTCTGTTATTGTGGGTGAAGATTGCAGTACCAAGGGGCTGGCTCTGGGGGTAGGTTCATAGCGCCTAAGAATGTTGTGCCGATGTCCTTAAGGATTCCCTTTTGCTGGCTCCCAGTGAGAGAACAGCATGAAAACATGCGCTGGGGTCTCCAGAGCTGGCCATTCCCACCATGTGTTTCCTCTTTGACTATCATTGTTCCAGGGGAAGTTAGACCTCTGATTGTTTCCTCGGCACTCACTCCAGGTTTGCCTGCTGTGAGTGTTTCCAGGTCCCCTGTTCAGGGGGGCTTTGTTTTCTGAACCTGCTTCATAAATGACTAGCGAAGTTGAGCAAACACAGGACCAGGAAGCCCAACACTCCAGCTTCTCCCGGGACTTTGTGTCTGGAAAGAGAGGTCTGCATAGATGCATATAGACTTGAGTTGGAGTTTAGAGAACTTGGTCACATTGCTTCAAGTGGCCCTTTGGAATTCTGGTCATTTATTTGTTCAATAAACATTGTTTGCACACCCCATTACGTGACTCGTGGAAGAGACAAGACCAGAATGCAGTGATGAGAAGAAAGGGCTGAGAGCAGAGTGGTAAAGCACTGGGCAGTGGACGCACACTGTCCTGGCACGCCTGTTCTGAGACCTCCAACGGCTACCTAGTCTTCTGAGCTTCTCATCTGTAGACAGCATCGACTTCAGGGTTCCTGAGGCTTGGAGGAGTGTTTGTGTAAAGTACTTGGCACCTAGGGCAGTGTGGTGAACATCCTTAATATGTGGAATCTGACAGGAGAGATATAGGATCGAGTCCCCAGGTTACAAGAATAGATGTGTCAGTTGTGGTCAGGGCTGGTGCCTGGTCACCATGACAAAGGACATGGAGCTGCAGTTCTCTGCAGGGCCTTGATGACCAGGGCTTTCTACTGCCACAGGCATTGGTGTGGAGAAAAGGCAGCTAGCTGGCTGACAGTGGCTGCTTGGACATCAGCGTTTGTCTCTAAGACAGTTCAGCACTTGAGCTGGCCTCGCTGTCTGAATGATAGGGGAGGCCCAGTCTTCCAGGAAGTGCTGTGACACAGCCCAGAATCGCAGTGCTACATCCGCTTCTATTAACTCAGAGTGTTCTTTTCACTCTCTCCTTTCCTATGGAACATGGTTTCAAGGACAGTGTATCCTTATCTCAATACTGTGGTGGAGGTGGGAGGGCCTGAGGTTATAGGAGCCTGCTGTTGGGTCTTGCTGTTAGGAGACTGACTCTCCCTTCTTTCTCATGGGGGAGGTCTGTGTGCACCTCAGAGAGTCTTTGGAGAGGCATTGGGGAGGAGGACTTGAATGTTTTGGTGTACCATGTAGCCATGTCCTCCATGCCTTGGAGGGATCTCTGATAATTAGGGATACCTTAGTGTCCTGGGGCAGCTAATCCCACCCTCCGGATAACTGAGCTGTGAACACTCAAATGTGTGGCTAGAGGCAGTGTGTTCTTGTGACCCTGGGTAAGTTACTTTCTGTAAAACAATTCTTAGCCAGGTATGGCAAGTTCAAGGACACCTTGGCTACATATTGAGTTATATAGAGATCAGCCTGAGCTGCAAGGTGAGTTCAGTCTCAAAAAAAACAAAAAGCAGACAAACAAAAAAAATTTCCTCCTCATGGAGTTTATAGGTTAAAGCTAATGAAGTAAGGTTGCATCTAAGCCTAAGAGATGCCTGAGAAATAGCCTGCAGCAATTTGATCCCTGGGGCCCTTAGTTGCACCTTCCCTTTGCCCTTAAGTCAGTTAACAGCAGGATTCTTCTTTCTACTGGTGTGTGTTGTTAGTCTCCTTGAGTTTGGGGACAGAGAAGGAAGGAAGGAAGGATCTGGTGTTTGAATAATGTTCTGGGAGTGCATGGTGCGTTTTCTCATCCTCTGCAGTAGCTCTGCACTTCCAGGGAAAGCAGGAGTTAATTGCTCCTATAAGGAAACAGAGATTCCAGAAGTGAGGTCATGGAGCACAGTTAAGTGTGGGAATTCTGATTTTTTGCTATAGTATTGTTTATTCTCCTACTGTAGGGTGTAACAATAAAGTGGACTGCTGTATAGATACTTGACCTCTGTTCTAGACTCTGGTCACATGGGTTTATCCAGCCCAGGTTTTCTTCAGTGGACAAGCTAGACTCACTGTCGGTATACCACCTTCCGGTCTTGTCCTGGGCATGGTCCTTAGATAGCTGGCTAGGTGCCTAGCCTAGCTTCCCAGACCTCCCCCTCCTACAGTGAAGGTACTGTCTGACATGAGGTCAGAGCACCTCAACTTGGACTTACCCTACTAGCTCATGGTAGCAGCCTATCAACACCTCCACAGAGAAGAGGGTCACAGGGTTCCAGGTGCTTCCTGCAAAACAGAGTTCAGTGTACCTCCATTTCTGTCTTCCTATATCTATTATTCAGGTGTTGGGTGGGCCTAGCTGCTGTGTTGGGCACACCTAGCTGGGTGGGGTTTCTCCTGCTTCTGCCAGTTTATGGTGGCACTCGACTAGGTTGCCTTCATGTCAACCTAGCCACTTTCTTTAAAAAGGAAGGGAAGGGAGAGACTGGAGAGATGTCTCAGTGGTTAGAGCATGGGCTGCTCTTCCAGAGGCTCCAGGCTGTGATTCCCAGCACCCATGTGGTGTTTCATAGTCATCTGTCACCTCAATCCTAGCAGGAAATCTGATGTCCTCTTCTGGCCTCTGTAGGCACTCATACAGTCATGCATTCAGGCAGATATTCATATGTATAAAATAAAAATAAATCTCAATAAAAAAGAACTGTGGCTTCCTTGGGCCTCACCGGATCACTGAACAAGCAGGGCGCCCTGTGTGCTCTGGCTTCTCATTGTGCCAAGCACTGTGAAGTCTAGTGGTGGGCATACAGTTAGGGCAAAACCAGCCAGACAGATAATTACAGGGTGTGGTGAGCGCTGTAAAGGAAGCAAGCCTGGGCCGCTCTGTCCGAAGGATAGTTGAGGGCATGCTGCAAGGACAAAGGCCCTGACCACCCTTGCACTGGTGGCATAAAGGTTCATTTGTTACATATACCATCCATCTAAGCCACATTACTGTCTTTAGAGAGTGACCTCAGTGGTCTAGGCCAGGTCTGTAGTACAGCTCTGAACACTGGGCAAACTAAGCTAGAAAGGAAAGACTTTTCTCTGTGAAGCTGGGTACAGCGTGTATGACCTTCGAGAGACAGCATTTAGACTCTTAAGCCCTTCTACACAGTCCCCCTTAGCCTTGCTTGAGTCCGCCAGCATCATTTGCTGTGGCCTTAGTGTTTCTCCTGTAGCCTCAGAATCAGTGATTCTTATCACATCTTATCATGGTTGCTCCCACAGCTCC
The DNA here is from genome assembly GCF_947179515.1 of Apodemus sylvaticus. Lineage (NCBI taxonomy): Eukaryota > Metazoa > Chordata > Mammalia > Rodentia > Muridae > Apodemus > Apodemus sylvaticus. The sequence continues at coordinate 146,253,114 of NC_067476.1, forward strand.
AGAGAACTGGAAACCCAGGCTCCTGGAGGCTTCTAGAGAATCTGCGTGTTGGCCTCTTGAGAGCAAGGAGTACTGGACCATGCACTGAGTGCTGGGTTGCTGTGAGGAGAGTTGGAGGGCACCGTGGGGTTGATCTCAAGAGTTTCTACTTGCATTCCTGGCTCAGCGCTCAGTACTCGCACACTTTCCTTTCAAGAAGCAGGCCGAGGTAGTGCTGGGCTAGCCTTTAAGGCTGAAGTGGCTTTGCACACCTTACTCTCACCTCCTAGGAACCAGGCCCATCCTGGGGGAAGCAGGGAGGGGCTCCTTTTTATAGCCGCACAGAGGCTTTGTGTATAGGCTCTGCTGCTTCCTTCCGGCTCTTGCCCTTCCCGTGTTGGCCAGAGGCCCTGGCTTCAGCAAAATTCAGGGGTAAATGGGCGAGGCTTTCTCCAGCAGAAGACTGGCATCTCCTCTATTGAGCCCAGGCCTGGCAGAGGGGAGTTAGATAAGCAAGAAAAAGAGATGGCCCAGTCCTCAATCCAGGAGAGTTTGAGATCTAGAAGCAGATGGGAAACAGGACTTACAGGAGACGGTACTGACTTAGGTGCTGAGGGCTGAGCCCAAGGGCCCAGATCTTTCTGGCATTACTGAATCGTCTCTTCCCCATTGATTGACACATTAGCTTGGGGTGGAGGCTCTTGAAGTGAAGCGGGGCATAGCCACTATGAAGCGCATACTGGTCTGCCTGGCGAGAGGTAGCCCACAGCAAGTTGGATACCACTTGTTTGTGGATCTAATTTTTCTTCAGCGCAAGTGGGGCATTCATTTCAGGTTGACTTCCTGGAGATACGGCTGAGAAAAAAGTCTTATATAGTGATTCTTGGGGACATGTGTACCTGAGAGTCAGAGGGTCCTTGACTTGGCCATAGCTGCAGTAAGAGTAAGGCCTTGACAATATAATTTCTGGCTGTGTGTGGAGATGTGAGTGTGTGCTGGGGAGAGGCGAGCCTCAGGCCCAGATAGTGGGCCTAAGTTCATAGAGTGGTTAGCCTGAGAAAGAGCAGAGGAAAGCCTCTGTTAGCCCACAGGTTTCTGAGTCTCAGGTACTGGTAGGGCAGTACAGGTAGAGAGTTCCCTCTTTGACAGGTTAGAGGGTTGACACAGGCAGTGATGGTCCTTTGCTAAGGCTCTGGAGACCACTTAGTGATCTCACCTGATGCCTTCCATACTGGAAACAACTTTTCTCTTCCCACCCCAGTCTCTTTCTCACTAACAATGGTAAAAGAGTGTAATGTGCTTGTGTTGGGCCCTTTCTTTTGACCACTTAGCATATCTACCAGGAAGGCTCAGAAGGGAACAGTGGCACTTTATCAGTTTTGTGGCAGGCCTCTTGAGTCCAGCAGTAACATGAGAGTACTTGGTGCCAGACTGCTCCGCAGAGGTTGTACTGATTTCTACTCTGAGAACTGGTCTACACTAGACACATGGAGTTTATTCTAGTATGGATGTGTGTTGGTGGGGAATAGGGTGAGTAAACTGGGGATGGGGTCATGGGTAGTTGCAGACAGAGACTAGGCCTTTCTCTGGGACCTTGCTTTTCTAGGAAGCAAAAGGGGAGTAACTTTGGCTGCAGGACTGAGGCATTATGGCAGGTGCTATGGAGGGGCTGGGCCATGAAGCATCAAAGCAGGAAAACCTCCTGGGGTATAAAGAAATAAGTCTGCAGTCACATCACTGAGCCTCCAACTTGATGACTCCCTTTGTCATTGGGAATTAACCCCTGTGACCTTCTGTGGTACCAACAAGAGGTAAAAGAATATGCTGAGTAGTTTTGACAAGGGAAACCCTCTTCACCTCGCCAACCCCTCTCTCTCCTATCTCTTCTTCAGTCTGAAGCTGCTTTGTTTTCTTTGTGGTAGGGAGAGCCCAGATTTTCCCTTCTCCTCCTGACCATTGCTTGTCCTCTGCCCTTTGGGAGGGGCATGCATAGGCAGAGCAGCAGAGAGGCCTGCAGGCAGCTGGGATGTGAGGTCTCACTAGCCTGCTGACAGGAGCAGGTTGGTCAGCCAAGAAAGACCCTCAGTATAGTTTTTTTTCCTTTCACACTTGTTAAGTTTCTGCTAGGTATGGAGCCCTGAAGATGACAGACATGGTTCGTGTTCTCAGGGAATTTATAAAAAAGAGCCAAACAGCCCTAGAACACAGAACTGAGGGATAGCTCGTTCAGTGGGTAACACGCTTGCCATGCAACGGTGACAACCTTTGATCACTGGAACCCATAGTTGTCCTCTGACCCTCCCAGGTGTTATAGGATGTATGCACCCTTACACATCACATGTTCACACATACAAATAATAATAATAATAATATTAGAATTTAAAACTACACACACACACACACACACACACACACACACACACACACACACGGCTTTTATTATGAGTGCCATAAAGCAGCCTGGAGTGCTGCCATTTTCCTTGTGTTGTTCCTACTTGGCTGCTTCCCACAGGGATCCCAAGGCAGTGCAGAACACAAGCCAGGGGCACATCAGCTCGGCTTTGAGATCGTTGGCTCTGCTACTTGCCAACTGTCACCTTGGGTAGGATCATTAACCACTCTGCTCAGTGTCCTTGCTTGGGGAATGGGAAACGTAAGATTTGTTTCACAATATTAGTTGTAAGGATGAAACAACTCAGTTTAATTAAGAGCTTGATGTAATATATGCATAGCAAACATGCCAGAGATGCGTGACAGGACATTAGATGCCACTCCTGCTGCTGCTGCCCTCCCTACCTGCAGAGGCATCGACCTCAACCTCTGTGCTTTGTAGTTTCTGAGAAATGTCTGTAGGCTGTTTAAGCTAGCCTGTTAGCATGGGGCAAACCCAATCTTTCCTCCATGGCTGAGCTCTAGCCCCTCACTTCTGTCCTACAGCTGCTCATCATGAGTAACAGTCAGCTGGGCTAGCAGCGTTGGACTAATGAGAAACAGAAATCAAAAAATTTGAGAATAAGTATGTATTGAGGTCAGGAGACAACTTGGGGGAGTTGGTTCTCTCTTCTACATGTGATCCTGGGGATGGAACTCAGGTCGTCAGGCTTGGCAGCCGGTGCCTTCTCTACCGAACCATTTTTCTAGGCCTGAGAAAAGAGAATCGTGATGGGTGGTTGTGAAGTTTTCAGTTCATATTGTTGGTCTACCCGAAGGAGCATAGCCAGAAGCCTAGGGTTTTGGGTGAGAGAAGATAAAATTTGCTTTGAAGTGTGTATGTGTGTGTGTGTGTATGTGTGTATGTGTGTATGTGTGTATGTGTTTTCCTTAGGTGGACAGATAGAAAGTGAAAACAGTTGGCGTGCAGTGCCAGACATATAGAGGCTAGAGATGTTTTGTGAATTGCCTATATACCAGAAGGAATTAAAGCTGTGGGCATGACTGTCATTGAGGAGAAAGCAGAACATAAGGACAGAGGGCTGTGGCCATGTTTACTTGGGTCGGCTTTTAGCACACAGAGAAGCAGGAAAGGCTGGGTAAGGTTGTGTGGAAAAAGTCAAAATCAGAACACCAAATAGAAAGGAGGTTGTGCACACATAGCACCACAGATGTCTCCCTACTGTTCCATTCTTTGCATGACCTCATAGTTATCTGCTTCCCCATCTGTTTCCTCCATCAGGCTGGGATTTTCTGAAGGGCAGGAACTCAGTGCCCATTGATCTGTTTCCCCAGGACCCAACTTAGGGCCTGGGGTGGAGCACAGATGCCTGGTAACTGACAAGAGTCATGGACCAAGTAAATGAGCTTCAGGTGACCGAGGTCTCTTCTAACTCTGTGTTCCCTGTGGGGCCTTCTTTCTCTTCCTTTCTTCCTTCCTTCCTTCCTTCCTTCCTCCTTCCTTTGGAACTTATATATGCTGTTACCACGTGAAATAAACTATATTTTAGGAAAGAGGGCTGCCTGGCAGTGTGAAGCCTTCTGTGACCTCCCTTCCTTTTCTCTATATACCCTTTATCAGTGTTGGTACTACCATGAGGACTCTCCAGAACCCTATCTGCCATGAATCACCATTGTTGAGACAGACCCCCTTGGGTCCCATTCCTCATTTGCCTAAACAGGAAAGTCATCTGGAATCTGGTCTCTAGGTGGCCTTGTGTATTGGTGAGGATTGTGTACTGAAACAATTTGTACAGAGCACGGCAAGTCCCATGTACTGGGAGACGTGCACCTCTACCCAGCTGTCTGAATGGCTGTTTCCTGTTTACCAAGGTAGGAAAGAAGCAGAATGCAGAGTTAGGCTGAGCTGCTCTTCTGGTCAGGTGTTGGAGGCAGTGTCCTGTGAGTGTAAACTGGTTTCTAGGGTTCTGGGGGCGGGGGGGGGGGGGGGGGAATCACTGTTCCTTTCTTCTACAGTTGCTGGTGTGGCAGCAGCTGCTTTCCGCACAGGCACAGGAAGGAGAGTGTGTCTTGGCGCCACCCTCTCTTTGCCATGTGACCCTGTGGGGTGGGGGATATTCATCTGTGGGGCTATTTGGAAAGTGGATTTGTTGAAGGTGGAAATGCTAGGACAGGAGTTCTGCCTCAGAGTTGTGGGTCTAAATTAAGGTTTGGGGTTTTGTGGTTTGGGTCCCCGGCCTGTGTACTAAAGACCCCTAAAAAGGCTTAGTGCCCCATTCTTTTTATTCTCTTTCTCTGGTGTTTCTGCTGGTGCCCTCTGACTAGATTATAGAATACTCACCAACGATATCTATCTGCAGTGGATACACAGTGTAGTTGTCCCACTGTATGGTTAAGAGAGCTGGTGACAGGCATGTGCACAGCCTGATGTCTGGGAAGAGTATGCCTTCATGAACCAAGCACCAGAAGAAGCCCTCTTCCCCCTTTCTCAGGCTTCAGACTGGCTTTCTGCCATTTAGCTTGTCCCTGTGACAGCACTGTTTCTTCTGCCTACTCAGTGAGTTGAGTCCTGTCTGAGGAGTAAGAACCTATTCTACAGAAGAAGCAGGCTCTCACCTAGCCCTGAGTGCCACCTTCATGGCTGTCAGAGTGCTTGGGGTTAGTTCTCATCTGGGTTGTCCTAGATGAGAAGTCCTTTAGAGGGACATTGGCATGTCTATGTAAGCATCATCCAGATGTTCCATTCAGAGTAAGGCTGATCTCTAGTCTCAGGGTCTCGAGTTAGGAGTCTGTCCCTGGGGTGAGGAAGGCAGACCAGAGAGGAAAGGAGATAGAAAGGGAGCATCAGCCTTCCCAGAGTTCCTGCCTCATCATACAGACTTTGTACAAATTTAGTCTTTGTTATCTGCCTCAGATCTTAGAGAGGCAGCAAGCACATTTCAACTTCTACCAAAGCCAAAATAGAAGATGGAAATGATGGGACAGATCAGGGCTGGTACTCCCAGGGGGTGTTTGGGTAGAGGATACCCCTAACTGATAGCCTTGTTTTGACAATCCAGAAAGGAAAACAGTTCATTTTTGCAATTTCAGATCTGTTTTTTTTTTCTGGACTATCCCTGTGGGGTACACATGCCTACATTGTGGGGTTTGCTACAGATTCAAGAGATAGTCTCTTAGCTCATATCTGCATAGCCTATGTCTCACAGAGACTCATCTTGTAAGGCCTAATTGTGAGCTGGCAAGTAACTGCTTGGATTCTTTTCCTGGTGGCCTTTATTTTCCAAAAAAACTTAGAGGTTTGAGTCTGCCCTCTGAGCAGAGCCTTGGCAGGCAGCTGTGTCCTTTCCCCAAGGCTGTCTTTCCCATGACCCATGACAGTAACACCAGGTACACTGACAGACAGGGGCTTCTCAGCAAGCTTCCCTTATTTTGTGAAGTGAGAAGAATTCAGTTTTCCAGCTTGGGAAGCTAAATCTGAAAATGTGGGGGACTACCAGAACCTCACAGCTGGAATTGAAGGGCCTTGTGGTTCTTGGTTCTTCCTGCGAGGCCTGCAGCTTCAGGAACATTTATCCTGTCAGGGCAGACTTTCTGAAAGGATAGGAGGAGGAAGGTCTCCACTAGGGGCACTGAGGAGCACAGACCACCAGGATTTTGCCTGGTGTACTAGACTGCTTGGCCTTAGGGCAACCTTGTGATGTTAGTCCCTGGCCTAGGTGTGGTGGTTCCTCATTATTCAAATCTTTTTTGAGAAGAGCCTGTCATGATAGCTCACACCTAGCAATATCACACTCTGGAGGCTGAATTTGGAGAACTACAAGATCCAAGGTTATCTATCTTCAAAAAAGACAAAAACAGAAGTAACAAAAGAAAAACCAAGTCTTGATTTCATTAAAAGAGTTTATAAAGGGCTGGAGAGATGGCTCAGCGGTTTCAAATCCCAGCAACCACATGGTGGCTCACAGTGAGATCTGATGCCCTCTTCTGGTGTGTCTGAAGACAGCTACAGTGCACTTACATATAATAAATACATCTTTAAAAAAAAAAGAGTTTATAAAGATTAAGTGTGAAGGACTGGATGTCCCTTGCTGCACAGGCGGCCCAGGCTATTCCTAAAGCCTGGATAAGCCTTCTCACTTGGCCCAGAGCCCTTGTCCTTGGAGGAGTGCATATATCAAAGCTCCTGACAGACTGCACATTCAGGTTATGGTAAGCCTGCAGTTGGGCCATTGGTCACATCACGGTCCCCGGTTGTGGAGATCTGCTCTTGTCTTCAGTGTGTATCTTCTTTTCACTTCCCAACCAATGGGCATCCGGGCCTCTCAGTATCCTGGACTTACGTTTTCACTAATGGTCCTCCAAATGCTGTTCTCCCATAGTTAGGAAGAAGGGAATGCTGGCTCATGGGTCTTCCGGGCATCAGAAATGAATAAGCAGTTGCTGATGCACGAGCACATGCACTTGCACACACACAGTCATTCCTGACATACAGAAGATCTCACCCAGACAGTGGCTGGGCTGGCAGTCTTCCTCTCCTCTTCTGCAACTAAAGCAGAGGCTGTGTCTGATGAGGGAGTTTCTTCCTTGTGATGGTAGCTTCTGGGAATGAGCCTGGACTCTCTCTCTCTCTGTTTGTCCTGAGACACAGGTTGTGCCTTCATGGCCTATCAGGCTATTTCATTGCTGTCAGGTCCTTCTCAGTCTGCTTCTGACTTCATAGACTTAGAGGGCATCAGGGCCATGCTGTGTCTCCTTATGGGAGGAGGAAGAAGGGGTCCATGTGGCCAGTGGGCCTAGAAGATGATGTGCCTGGCATCCCTGCTCTGTGCCTTTCTGGTTCCTATTTAATCAATGCCTGTTCTAACTTCAGACCCTGCGCAAATGTGTCTAGAACACAGAGCAGGCTAGAGCTCACCTGGGCCTACTGGCTCTGTGCACATATACACATATGTGCATATGTGTGTGCATGTACCATCCACGTTTGCACATATGTAGGGGAACCACATGTGGCCTACCCATGAGTCTTAGACAGAATTTATAGTTGCCTGTCTATTGTGTATACACCTTCTTGTGTATAGTCTGTGGGGGCAGTATCAGGAAAGACCTTAACTGTGGGTCATGTAGGTGTGTGTGTATGTGTGTGCATGCACATACACGGGCAAATGTGTAGGAGGGGAATGATAGCTTTGCACTGAAAGAATATTCTAGTTTCTGTTTTCAAAGGGCAGAGTTTTTGGTGGTTGTGTGGCATGTGATATAGGCATTTCCTCCTAATGGAAGCTCTTCCTTCCACCTTTAGACACTGTGTTATCAAGTTGTGGGTTTGTGACCCAGCTCTCCCAGCCTCATGTAGAACTGAGTAGAAAACCTCCGTTTTCCTCCATCCCCTACGCCTTTTTACTCAGCAGATCTATGTGCCTGCATTTTCTCATGTTTGCATTCAGTGGGTACTGGACAGGGCTCTGCCTCCTGTGGGGTGTGAGGAATATACATTTATTTCCTCGCAGCCTGAGGCACTGACCGGATGATTACTGCAGGATGGACTTCCCATACGGATCTCTGGTAGGAGACAATCCAGTGGTAGAACTGGCCAGGCCAGGACTCAGAATGTAATGGGGCAGGAATATTTGCTGTTCTTGCTGTAGGCCTGACTTGGGTTGTGAGAATCAGAGAGAGGGCAAGACAAAAACTCAAGGTAAATCTCTGAGCCCCATCATGAGACCCTCAAAGGCTGAAAAGGGAGTGGGTTTATGGTAGGTTAATAGGTATTCATAGGAGGAACATGAGTGGACCTACAGGACCAGGTTCCAAACGATGTTTTAAGGTTCAGAAGAGTCAGGAAAGAGGGCTAGTTGGTGAGAACTGTGGCCTGAGTTCAGACTTCCTGCTGGAGGAGAGACCTAAAGGCTTTGATGAGGGGACAGAGTTGGATCTGGGTAAAGCTGGTGCTGTTTGTGAAGCAGAGCTGGGGGTGGGGCCAGTGTTGCCTTTGCTCCAGGCCAGTGATGACTTGGGCCAGTGTGGCTGGCCCAAGGGACAAGACAAGGACTTCCAGGTGCTGGTTGGAGCCTTTGGGATGTTCCAGCCATGCTGGTGTTTAGAACTAGAATTTAAGGGGAATTTACTCAAAAGGGGGACTGGTCAGAACATTTTAAGAAGTTCCAAGCTGAGGGAAAGCTCAAATCTTTCTTCTTGGGCTGAGAGTTTTCTTCAGGCTCCCAGCTAGCTCCAGGATGGAGTGGATGGGCAGCAGGGCAGCTGTAGCAGGAGCACTCAGACCTGAGTGGGCTGACAGCCCAGTCTGAGCAAGTGCTGGCCAGGGACCAGCTTCTTGTGGGCCACACAGTTCCCATGCTTTAGGGACCACTTTTGGTCTTGCCAGCGTCCTCTCTGATGTTCTTTATAAGTGTAGCAGTGGATTCAGGGCAGTTGTCTCTGCTCAGATTCACAGTTAAGATGATGTAGAGTCAGATTCTAGTCCTTGCAGCCTACTACCCCTCCATTGCCCTGAGAAACTGAGGCAGACTCTTACTTAGCTCTTTAGTTGGTAAGACTACAACTGGAAGGAGCTAAATGAGGCTCTAGCTTCCAGTTACTCTGTCTGTCACTCAGGTTAGTAGCCAGTACCCGTCATTTACCTCAGGTGCAGGTACTTGCCGCACCTGTGTCTGTGAGTTAGGGGAGTAGTTGAGAATACCTTGTAACCGAGGTAAGGAGACGAAGCCGCACCGCACAGACACTCTTGGACAGCCAGGGCCTAAACCGGAACTCTTTTTCTAAGACTTGTGTGGACATGCCTGGGATGTGGGTCATTTTAGGATTTACCAGTTTTCTCAACCTGATCCAAGGTTCTGTCTGGGATTCCGAGACCAATCTAGACTTGCCCAGCCCAGCCTCTAGGACTTTACAGTTGAGTCTGCATATGTATTGTGTTAGAAAGTGATCCACAAGGAACTGATGGCTTTGGATCCCTGGTTTTTTTTTCCAGGTCTAAGGGTATATATACCCTGTCCTTCCAGCGATGGAATGTAGATAGGGCAGGGGTAACACCCTGTCCCCAAAAGCCTTTAACAACAAAAGGGTCTACTCTTAGATAAGTCCAACTCAGTCACCTGGGGTAATTGAGTGGGTTCAGTCTGTCTTAGAGAAAGGGTTGTCTCTTTGTGGTCCAGGCCCTGAAGGAAGAGGGTGTGGGCGTGACTGAGTGGAGCAGGCTATGCGTCCTTTGATTCTGACTGTGAGGACCTTAGCTTGACCTTGGCCTTTACTATCTTCCCAGTTGATATCCGGGAAATCAAGGAGATCCGCCCAGGGAAGACTTCTCGGGACTTTGACCGCTACCAAGAAGACCCTGCCTTCCGCCCAGATCAGTCACACTGCTTTGTCATCCTCTATGGAATGGAATTCCGCCTCAAGACCCTGAGCCTGCAAGGTGGGAGACACGGGCTTAGAGGAGGAGGGGGTTGTAGGTAGGGGGAAGCCCAGCTGCACTCGCTCTTGTGGGAGATCTGTGCCCTTGGCTCAGCTGTTGCTCTGCTCACAGCCACATCTGAGGATGAAGTGAACATGTGGATCAAGGGCTTAACTTGGCTGATGGAGGATACACTGCAGGCAGCCACACCCCTGCAAATTGAGAGGTAAGACTCGTCTTCATGTGGCTAAAACTAGATGTCTTGGAACCAAGGAAAAAGAGGCAGAGACTTCAAGTCCCTGCACAGGCAGTAACTGCTCTTCTACCCAGCTTTAACTCAGCTGGAGAAGAGTCCCTTACCTCAGGCTTCTCTCTCTCTTCAGGTGGCTCCGGAAGCAGTTCTATTCGGTGGATCGTAACCGAGAGGATCGGTAGGTGCTAAGCTGAGGTGGATGCCTAACCAGTGGGTAGAGGCACCCAGAGCCTTGGAGCCAGAGGCCCAGAGAACTGAGTTACACTGGGAGGGTTTAGAGGGCCTGACACCAAAGTAGTGCATGCAGAGTGGGGGACAGAGCTGGTTCTAGGTCTTAGAGGTATGACTGGCAGTGCAGCCAGAGGACCAGGAGCTGGAGGAAGCAAAGGCCAGATGGCATGCTGCCAGTGCAGCTTCGTACTGTTGCAAGGCCCTCTGATAGTCCTCAGAGGCAGTAAGCCATGGGAGGTGTAGAGTAATGACCTGCTCTGACATAAGAATATCCTCGGTGTCCTAGGTAGGCTTACTCTTGCTACAGTGAAACACCATGAACAAGCAACTTGGGAAGACAAGGGTTTATTCAGCTTAAATTAGCTTCCTCATTACTGTTCACCATCCTCATTACTGTTCACCAAAGGAAGCCAGGACAGGAACTCAAACAGGGCAGGAACCTGGAGGCAGGAGCTGATGCAGAGGCCATGGAAGAGTGCTGCTTACTGGCTTGCTCCTCATAGCTTACTTAGCCTGCTTTCTTATGGAGTCCATGACTACCAGCCTAGAGGTGCCCCCGCCCACCAAGATTGGGCTAGGCCCTCCCACATCAATCTATAATTAAAATGCCCTGCGGGCTTGCCTACAGCTGGATCTTACAGAGGCATTTTCTCAATCAAGGTGCTCTCTTCTACTGATGACTCTGGCCTGTGTCAAGAAGACATAAAACTAGGCAAACACACTCAAGATCATACTGCTGTAGAGGGCTGTTAGACACTGTTCGACCATTCTGGGTGTAGGTGAGAGGTCTCAGATTGAGGTAATAATGGTAGGAATTAGCTGGATTTTGGCTGTATTGTTTAAAGTCAGAGATCAGTAGGCGTTTGACTTGAGCATCTGTAAAGTAATGTTGCCATTGACTGAGACAAGAGACAGTGGAAGGATCATACTGGGAGCTTAGGGTCTGGTGTGGGTATACGGTTTATGGCACATATGATGCCCAGATAGAGAGGTGTGGAATCACCAGGCTGGTAGAATGAGTTCAAATGAGGAGGTAGGGCTGGAGGTAGTAACACAGGGGTGTAAACAGGTGAAATGGAAAGTCTCGGAGTCCTAGATAAAAACTCATGGATCCAGATAGCAAGAAAAGGGAAGAGGCCCAGTGGCCAACTCCAGACTTGTTCCACATGAGGAGCTAGGGAAGAGGAGTATATGTACCCTTATGTGTAACAGCATTGTTGGAAGAATAGCTTCAGCCCGTGGTGAGCAGCTTAGGGGCATAAAGGGAGTGCAGGCGCATCCTGTCAGTTTTGCAGAGGGCTGGGGAGATGGCTCAGCAGTTAAGAGCCAGTGCTCTTGTCCTCTTTGCTCAGAAGTCCTGAGTTCAAATCCCAGCAACCACATGGTGGCTCACAACTATCTGTAATGGGATCTGATGCCCTCTCCTGGTGTGCCTGAACACAGTTACAGTGTACTTACATACATAAAATAAAGAAATACATCTTTTTTTAAAAAAAAGATCTTTACACAGAGGGGAAGGGGGCAACAATTACAGAGTAAGCCCAGCAGAGTGGAAAGAGCAGCTTGTTTTTATGATGCCTGGGAAAGGGAGGAGACAGAGGCTTGTGTCCCCTTGGTGAATATGGGTCCCCCTGACAAGTTTCCTGGCTGACTAAGGGTCAGGTGACCTAATGCTCCCCGCAGAACACTGTTCTAGAGCATTGGTTCTCAACCTGTGGGTCTCCACCCCTTTGGGAATGTTGAATGACCCTTTCCTAGGAGTCACCTAAGACTTTCTGCAGATCAGACATTTATATTAGGATTCATAACAGCAGCAAAGTAATAGTTATGAAGTAGTGAGGAAATAATTTTCTAGTTGGAGGTCACCACAACATAAGGAGGAACTGTATTAAAGGGTCGTGGTATTACTTTGAGAACTACTGTTTTAGAACATTCAGTTATTGGTGAAGATCTGGGCCTTATTTAGAGAATTTTGGTCCTTCCTGCATGGCTTTAGGCCAAAAGAGTGTGTGCTCCTTCTTTCTAGCACCCACTCCTCCCAGGAGAGCATCCTTTCCCATCTTGTTAGTCCTGTGGTTGGCCAAGCTGCCTTGCCTGGAGGGTAGTGTGCACTCTCTTTTCTCTCTCTCTGCCTTTCTCCCTGTCTCCTTCCCTCCACCTTTCCCCCTTCTCTCTTCCCCTCCATCACTCTGTCCCTCTTTCCGACTGAGTTCTTTTCTTGGAACTGGATTTCCGTCCAGCCTCAGGAATGTGGTCAGACAGCAGCAGTTACAAGTGGCTAAGGGTGTCCATGCTTCCTTCCCTGCTGCTTGTTCTGAGGGCTGTGGGTCCCAGGATATCTCAGTAGCAGTGGACACTGCCCTGTCCTGTACAGGCAGGAGATCAGCTGGGGGCAACTGCTAGAGATAGCTTGTTCTTTCCCCCACCCTAGCCTGACCTGCTCTCCTGAGCTTGGTCACTTCTGGAATATTGGGCTTTTTCTCTTTCACATATAGAAACTGAGAGCCAGAGAAAGGAACTTCCTTCCATGTATCACCCCATAAAGTTTGAAACAGTGTTGCTCTTAAGTCCAAAGGTTCCCAGAATATAGGTGTTTGAGGTCCATCCTTAGGTTGGTGTGACCTAAAGTCAAAAGGGAATTGTTTTTCTCTCCCTTAGTATATCAGCCAAGGACTTGAAGAACATGCTGTCACAGGTCAACTACCGGGTCCCCAATATGCGCTTCCTCCGAGAGCGGCTGACGGTAATGGACACTTGGGGCTATCTTCTGGCCAGGCAGGGGAGGCCGGTGACTCCTCATAAGGGTCCTGACTGGCAGTCCTGCTCTGTACCACGTAGGACCTTGAGCAGCGTAGTGGGGACATCACCTACGGGCAGTTTGCTCAGCTGTACCGCAGCCTCATGTACAGTGCCCAGAAGACGGTGCGTGAGCCTCTCCCCTCTCCTGCCCTTGGCCCAACTCCTCTGCCTCCTCTCATAGCCCTGCAGCCCTGCTTTAGAGTTTTTGTGTACCATTGCTCCAGCCATCCTCCCCAGAGCATCTGTTCCCTAACCTTTTCTTAAGAGCCCCTTTCCTGCATGGTCTCCCAGGGCTCTCCCCCTGACCAGATTCTGTTCTCTGCAGATGGACCTTCCCTTCTTGGAAAACATCACTTTGAGGTTTGGTTGCAATTGGGCTTTTTCTCTGGGTGGTTTCAGATCCAGGTGGGAAGCGGTGGGTGGGGATGGAGCACAATAAACCACTGCGTATGTACATTAGACAGGGCCCTTGTCTACTGATGAAGTCAGCTAGCTGCTAGACACTGTTTTCTCCCTGCAGGACTGGAGAACGGCCAGAGCATTGCCAGGTGTCCCTTTCTGAGTTCCAGCAGTTCCTTCTTGAATACCAGGGGGTATGGATGGGCCGGGGAGTCAGGCTGCTTGGTGGGTTCATCATTGGTGGCCCCTTCCATGACTTCCTTTTTACCTGGCAGGAGCTGTGGGCTGTCGACCGGCTCCAGGTGCAGGACTTTATGCTCAGCTTCCTTCGAGACCCTTTGCGAGAGATTGAGGAGCCATACTTCTATTTGGATGAGGTGAGCCTCACCTTTCCCATCATTCTGTTGGAGAAAACAGGTGGGGTGACCAGAGCCGACCTGTGCTCTAAAAGCTGTGTATGCAGTCTACTGCCTACTTTGCCAGCGGAGTTGAGACTGAGCACACTCTTGTATACCTACTTCCATCCCAAGCGGCACTCATTCACCTCCTCCTCCACATTTATTCTTGTAGCTTGTCACCTTTCTGTTCTCCAAAGAGAACAGTGTGTGGAACTCACAGCTGGATGCTGTGTGCCCAGACACCATGAACAACCCACTCTCTCACTATTGGATCTCTTCCTCACATAATACGTGAGTATGCCTCTTTCTGTTCATCCAGCCTTTTCCTGAGGAGGGAGGAAGGCCCAGCAGACCGTATGTACCTCTCCTTGCTTACCCAGGTACCTGACTGGGGACCAGTTCTCCAGCGAGTCCTCCCTGGAAGCCTATGCTCGATGCCTGAGGATGGGCTGCCGCTGCATTGAGTGTACGTTGGGTCTGAGGTTTGGAGGGAAGGTGAGAGGCCTGCCTGTCTGACCGTGATGGTATTGTTCCCTAGTGGACTGCTGGGATGGGCCAGATGGGATGCCAGTCATCTACCATGGGCATACTCTGACCACCAAGATCAAGTTCTCAGATGTCCTGCATACCATCAAGGAGCATGCTTTCGTAGCCTCAGAGTGAGTAGGCGTGGAGGTCATGGGCAACCTCCAGAATGTTCCTTCATTCTCGGGGTCCCTGGCATGGCTGGCCCCCATTCATCCTGTCTCCTCTGCACTTTATCAGCCAGTTTCCTGAGTTCTTGCTTCTGTTCCCTACAGCTCTGGCTAGCACTAAAGTGCATCTCATTCTCAAGAAAATATGCCTGTAACTGTGGTCTCAGGTCATCTCCCTTTCCTTCATTGCCCAGAAGAGAATGTTTCCTATGAGCTGTTGTCAGTTGCTGGTTACCACCAGGCCTACAGTTCCCACTGCACTGAAAGGATCCTCACTCTGCATTTGGGGGCTAATTCTCATCTTTCCTGACCTATAGGCCAGCCTCAGCAACTCAGAGGCTCCCTTCTGCAATTCTTGCCACTTCTTGGTTCCCACTGTCTCCCAGCTGCCTCCTGATGTGCCCCCACCCCAACTTCAGGGGCTCCCTCTCTTCTTGACTCCCATTATTTTATTCTGTAAGGAACTGTTTGAACTGAGATTTGAACCAGAATAACTAGCAGCAGTGTCGCTGTCCTGGCCCATTGCCTTCAGGTACCCAGTCATCTTGTCCATTGAGGACCACTGCAGCATTGCCCAGCAGAGGAACATGGCTCAGCACTTCAGAAAGGTGCTTGGTGACACACTCCTTACCAAGCCTGTGGACATTGCTGCTGATGGGCTTCCTTCTCCCAACCAGCTCAAGAGGAAGATCCTTATTAAGGTGTGGCATCATTGGTAGTAGAAGTCTTGCATTAGGAGATGGGGCCAGGCGTGGAATGGTTTTGCCATAACCTGGTCTGCTTCCACAGCACAAGAAGCTGGCTGAGGGCAGTGCCTATGAGGAGGTGCCTACCTCTGTGATGTACTCTGAGAACGACATCAGTAACTCCATCAAGAATGGTATCCTCTACTTGGAGGACCCCGTGAATCATGTGAGGTCTAGCTGAACCTGGACAAGGCGGGGCAGTGTGCCAAACTCTGGCTTACAGGCCCACTTCGGTCTCTTCCAGGAGTGGTATCCTCACTACTTTGTTCTGACTAGCAGCAAGATCTACTACTCTGAGGAGACCAGCAGTGACCAGGGAAGTGAGGATGAAGAGGAGCCAAAGGAGGTAGAATCGTTGGGGGCGTGGCTTCAGCCGAGTGGGAACTTGATAGTCACTGGGTACCTTTGCTGTCATCCTGTCTAGGCCAGCGGCAGCACAGAGCTGCATTCCAGCGAGAAGTGGTTCCACGGGAAGCTTGGGGCTGGGCGTGACGGGCGGCACATTGCCGAGCGCCTGCTCACTGAGTACTGCATAGAGACTGGGGCTCCCGATGGCTCCTTCCTAGTGCGAGAAAGTGAGACCTTCGTGGGTGACTACACGCTGTCTTTTTGGTAATCTTCATCTAGCACTATACCTATCTTTAGTCTATGTGTACATAGACTGTACCTAGACATAGTTGGTTAACATTTTAGCCTTGGATGGCTGGGCGGTGGTGGCGCACGCCTGTAATCCCAGCACTTAGGAGGCAGAGGCAGGCGGATTTCTGAGTTCGAGGCCAGCCTGGTCTACAGAGTGAGTTCCAGGACAGCCAGGGCTACACAGAGAAACCCTGTCTCAAAAAAACCAAAAAAAAAAAAAAAAAAAAAATTTAGCCTTGGGTCTAGGTTTTCCATAGAACATAATTCATTCTTACATAGGCATATGTGAAACTTAAATATGCATGTTTGATATATATATCTTCTCCAAGCTTCCTTGGAGAATTGCTTCCCTTTTTGAAATGTTAGGCCTTGCCTAGTTATGTATTCTTTGGAGCTCTGACCGGTTTTTAATGCCTCTCCCATCCTGTCTTCCCTCAGGCGGAATGGGAAAGTCCAGCACTGCCGCATCCACTCCCGGCAGGATGCTGGGACTCCTAAGTTCTTCTTGACAGATAACCTTGTCTTTGACTCTCTCTATGACCTCATCACACATTATCAGCAAGTACCCCTGCGCTGCAATGAATTTGAGATGCGCCTCTCAGAGCCTGTTCCACAGACGAATGCCCATGAAAGCAAAGAGTGAGGAAAGGGACAGGGAGGGGAGCAGGGGTAATGGGAGGACTGACTGGTCAGGGCCTAACTTTGTTGTATTTTCAGGTGGTACCATGCAAGCCTGACTAGAGCTCAGGCTGAACATATGCTGATGCGAGTGCCCCGGGATGGGGCCTTCCTGGTGCGGAAACGCAACGAGCCTAACTCATATGCCATCTCTTTCCGGTGAGGCATGCTGGGCAGCTGTGGGGTCTTGCTGGGGTCTGGGCTATCTTCCTAGCTGACTGTCCTGTCATTGTGAAGGGCTGAGGGAAAGATCAAGCACTGCCGAGTACAACAGGAAGGCCAGACTGTGATGCTGGGGAACTCTGAGTTTGACAGCCTGGTTGACCTCATCAGCTATTATGAGAAGCACCCCCTGTACCGCAAAATGAAGCTGCGCTACCCCATCAATGAGGAGGCACTGGAGAAGATTGGGACAGCTGTGAGAAGGCTGGGGGGTTGGGGAGCAGGGAATACCAGATAGTGAGAGGACATTCACAATGTACCACTGTCTGAATGTGCTGAAAACTCATCTTGGGGTGTTTTCAAGTTCACATGAGAGCTCTAGGAGTAACTGGGAGTATAGCTGGAGGAAATGGTACCTGAGCTGTGCCTGGGTATTCAGACGAGATCCCCATGAGTAAGGGGTAGCAAGGTCTGGGAGCTCACATGGATTGTGGTGTGCATACATGGGCTTGGTCTGGAGTGTGCTGGGGGGCAGGCTAAGTGCAATTGTATCCATGCTTTTGTTCTGTGGGAAAGCTCTGGAGGGAAGACCATGGCTTGGTAGTACAGAGGTTGCCAAAGGTCTTGGACCAGTGTTGTGGTTTTTAGTAGAAAGCAGGCATCTCACACAGGATTGGTTGAAAGTTGTCATTTGTGACATAACCTGGTCAGGGTCATGCTGTTCCCTGAAGCCAGGAGAGGTGTGCTGGACTTATTTCTGACCTGGGTTCAGCCACTGAAAAAGTCATTAAGTATGTGGTGGTGCTGCTGGCAGTTCAGCAGCAAGTAACTCAGAGTCTTCAGGAGCCACAGTGGTAGATGTCGGGTAAGATGCAGAAAGGAGTGTGGGATCAAGTCTCTACCATCACCCTCTCCTTAGAATTTGAGGAGGGGGATTCCAGTAGGCCAGGGACCAGTGAGCTGGGGCAGACATCCTATAGAAGAGGCCAGCTGCACTTCAGAAACTTGGCAAGTGGGAGCTAGCAGCTGCATTTATCTCGGTTCTGGGGTGGTAATAGATCACAATGTGTCCTGTTTCCAGGAACCCGATTATGGGGCACTCTATGAGGGCCGCAACCCTGGTTTCTATGTGGAGGCAAACCCTATGCCAACTTTCAAGGTAAATATCTTTGGCACAGGAAGCCACAAGGAAGGAGGGGTCCCCTACTGTTTGGGGCTTATATTTCTGTATTCTGGGCCCTTTTGTGGTAGGTGTGGAGAAAGCAAGTGTTAGTTGTGGTTTTCTGAGGCTTAAGAGATTATAAGATGTGTGGTTCACAAATGACCATAAATCTCCAGGGCTCAACCACTTTATAGCCCGTGCCTTGGGTTAGAACTGGCTTTTTGTCACTATTCCTTCAGAGTGATCCCTTTGTCTTCCATGGGTAGTAGAACAGGGGCCAGATGGCACACTGTCTAGTCATTCTCTTCATTATGAAGATCTTAGGATCTTCTTGGTTTTGACCTTTTCTTTAATGTAGCAGATTGTACATTAGAGTAAAGGTCCTATGTAGGGAGCTACATAAGGGTGTCCACTCACACTTACTGGACCTCAGCCCTGACTTCTGGGGTCAGACACTGGACAGAGTGGCCAGACTCTACCTGGGCGGCCAAGAATTTCCCTGGAGAAAGCCTTCTGTCTTTCCATCCTGCTTGTTGCCAACAGTGGTCCTTCCCACTAGCATAAGCCCAGGCACATATATGTACATGTGCTGCACTGGGTCAAGGGATGGGGAGTGCCCCTCTGCTTTACTCCACACAGTCCCATTGCCTTACTCCGCAGTGTGCAGTAAAAGCCCTCTTTGACTACAAGGCCCAGAGAGAGGATGAGCTGACGTTTACCAAGAGTGCCATCATCCAGAATGTGGAAAAGCAAGACGGTGGCTGGTGAGAATGCAGCTAGGCTGTCCAGGCTAGAAAGCTTGTGGTGTGGTGGGACAGGAGTCCAGGGCCCCTGTGGCTCTGGCACTGAAATCACTTGTGACAGTATGCTTTGAGAGTATCTGTCTCATGTTCACTAGCAGTGTCTGCCTTGGCCTGACTTATGTGTGGGAGCCCCCCAAAGAATATCCTGTGAGAGTTTGGGGTGGTTGCTGGAGTCAGTACCCCATGGCTTCCACAGGTGGAGAGGGGACTATGGTGGGAAGAAGCAGCTGTGGTTCCCCTCAAACTATGTGGAAGAGATGATCAACCCAGCAGTCCTAGAGCCGGAGAGGGAGGTATGTCTGGAACCACACTGTGTCACAGGTTTGTTTCCCTGTCCCCAGGTTCTCTTTTGATGTGTCTTATCACGCCCAGTCCTTCCTGTCATCTGTGAGCCACACATCCTGTGTGGCCACACTCTAGTCTCTCTTGTACCTATGTAATGCATGGCTGGTGAAGAATATACCCAGAAGATTATCAAACAGTCCCGAGTTGAACATGCAGCAGCTATGCTGACCGTCCCATCCTGTGGCTTTGCTTCCTACAGCATCTGGATGAGAACAGCCCACTGGGGGACCTGCTGCGAGGGGTCTTGGATGTGCCAGCCTGTCAGATTGGTGAGCTCTGCTTCCTAGCTCATGACTCCTCCTGGTGTCAGGGTATCCTTGTCACTCCTTCTGCTTCTGGAGAGGAACCCAGTGACTTAGTCCCCAGAGGCTACTCTTAGACTCTGGAAATCCCAGACTCCTTTGTCATCCCCAAATTTTACCCCGTGCCAGGTACAATGGAGTCAAAAGTTGGCAGAGATGTCGACAAGCTGACATCCAGTCCTAATGGTTTAGACCACAGAAGCTTGGAGATAGGTTAGGGTGGGGGTTACAGTGCAGGGCTCCAAGGAAGGGGCATGAGTCACAGCTGGGTTGGAGCCTTGGTTCCACCACAGCTACTATGGTCTGTCTGAACTACAGTATCCTCTGTAAATTGGATCTATATACCAGTTTTGCCTGCTTATAAGTATGGCCAGGGAGAAATGGAATGAATTCCTTTGAACCAGTGGCTGTGGCTGTGACTCTCAACCTGTAGATTTCAACCCCTTTGGAGGCCTAATGACCCTTTCGCAGGGTTTTCATATCAGATATTTACAGTACAATTCATAAATAGTAGCAAAGTTATGAAGTAGCAATGAAATAATTTAATGGTTGGGAGTCACCACAGCATGAGGAACTATATTGAAGGGTTAACAGCATTAGAAAGGACAAAGAGATAGCATTTCTAGCCCTATATTATTTTATCCCCAACAGCCATTCGTCCTGAGGGCAAAAACAACCGGCTCTTCGTCTTCTCCATCAGCATGCCGTCAGTGGCTCAGTGGTCCCTAGATGTTGCAGCTGACTCACAGGAAGAGTTACAGGACTGGGTGAAAAAGATCCGTGAAGTTGCCCAGACTGCAGATGCCAGGGTGAGAACCTGCCACAGTTTAGAAGGTGCTACTGGGGTCTGTGAGGGCAACATGTGGGCCTGCCCAGGAGCCAAGGCCTCCAACCCCCAGCTAGCTCCTCTAGAGAAGGTAACTGATGTTGCCTGGGCTTAGATAAGGCACCCAAAAGAACAGACTCAGAACAGGATTGTGATGGATGAGAATTACCTGAATAAGTGTAAGGCAGGAGGTAAGAGATCCTGGGCTGTCAGCAAATGGAATTAGGCTTAGACGATGGAGGTGGTAAAAGTAGGAGGAGAGCTTAGGTAAATATTTGTAACAGGGTCTGGGTCTGGGACGGGGGACAAAGAAATTGTAGATACCCACAGCAGTGGAACTTTGCTATGTTGAGGGCCACAAAGGTATGGTAAGAATGGTGTCCTTTGGCTTTAGCAGCAGCAGATGTTCCTAATGACACTATTGAGGTCTCTTAGTGGCATGAGGTTGGATGGCAGTGGTTTGTAGGGAGTTCAGAGTAGGAGTTGGAGTTTGTGGATAGTGGGGAGCTTGTATTTGCTTGGAAGGACCAGCTTTCTGAAGGAGGCCTCTTCCGTTGAGCCTGGTGAAGCATTTGTAGATGTATGGAACTTCTACTTAGAGGCTGTCCCCCCATTGCATTTGGTGAGTAGATTTGTGACTGGAGAACAGATACAATGCTTAGGATTCTATTAGTGTGCTCTGGAGGACAAGGCACTGAAAAATCCATTGGTTGAAGGGCTAGATCCTGGGTCTAGCCTGAAATGAAAAGAAAGATTAAATAGAGGAGCCCCTGGAGGCGGAGACGATGAAGAGCAGCATGGGGAGTGTCTGAGTAGGCTGCAGCTAAGATGAGGGATGGGAGGAGGAAGGTTGCATTGGCCATGGGGCCATGAGGCGGTAAGATCTGCTAGGGTACCGCACGCATTGCTAAGTGGGTTTAAGGCCTTCGTGCTTCAGTGAACCAGGAAGCAGTGTTTTTGCTGAAGGATAAGGCTAGGTAAAGAATAATCATAGCATTACTGGGAAGGCCTTGCCCACCTTAGCTCCAATTGAGATCATTTGGGACTTAAGCTATGGTGAGATTTCCACCCCAAAAGGGTTGGGGAACAAGTGTATCTGTGGAGATGAAGGAAAAGATAATTTTTGGATAAAACCGGGAGCCAGTTGTTTTTTTTAGTGTCTGCTGGTATTTCAAATGTGCAAGGAGAGGAGTGGGCCTCAGAACACCTAAAGTGTGTGTATACTCAAGGCTGGCAGGAGCTTCCTTCTCCTGGGCAGGGCTCAGCCTGGGCCTTGTGTGTGTCACCAGCTTACTGAGGGGAAGATGATGGAGAGGAGGAAGAAGATTGCCTTGGAGCTTTCCGAGCTTGTGGTCTACTGCCGGCCTGTTCCCTTTGATGAAGAGAGTAAGGCTGGGGCCAGATGTGGTGCACATGTGCTAAGGGGCTGGTGGTATGAAGTGGTGTTTAATACCTTCCTTTACACACTGCACAAGGGGGCTGCATACCCTTCCCTTACACACTGCACAAGGGGGTGCTCTATACATGCTCTCACTGTTTGGCTCAGAGATTGGCACAGAACGTGCTTGTTACCGGGACATGTCCTCCTTTCCGGAAACCAAGGCTGAGAAGTATGTGAACAAGGCCAAAGGCAAGAAGTTCCTCCAATACAACCGGCTGCAACTTTCTCGCATCTACCCCAAGGGCCAAAGGCTGGACTCCTCCAATTATGATCCTCTGCCCATGTGGATCTGTGGCAGCCAGCTTGTAGCACTCAATTTTCAGACCCCAGGTGAGGGGGTCTCTGAGGGTGGGGAGACACTTAGGGCAGTTCTCCTGGAACACACTGTAATCCCACTCTTGCAGACAAGCCTATGCAGATGA
The DNA here is from genome assembly GCF_947179515.1 of Apodemus sylvaticus. Classification (NCBI taxonomy): domain Eukaryota; kingdom Metazoa; phylum Chordata; class Mammalia; order Rodentia; family Muridae; genus Apodemus; species Apodemus sylvaticus. Next base: position 146,275,196 of record NC_067476.1, read on the forward strand.
ACCAGGCCCTCTTCATGGCTGGTGGGCATTGTGGATATGTGCTGCAGCCAAGCACCATGAGAGACGAAGCCTTTGACCCCTTTGATAAGAGCAGTCTCCGAGGTCTGGAACCCTGTGTCATTTGCATTGAGGTGGGTATATTCATGTAGGTGCTTCAGGGTGGGAAAGGGTTATGTGGAATATTGATACTAAACCTGCTAAGAAGGTAGGGACCAGGTGGGTCAGCACAAGTAGGAAAGGGTACAGAGCCACAGGTGAGCAGCATTTCTGCCATATGTGGGGGAAGGGAACTCATCTTGGACTATTCTTGAAATAGAACCATCTGAAGTGGAAAGCCAGCTACAGGTCCTGTGTGGGTTGGAATCCCAGGGGTAGCATGGCTGATCATGGCCAGTTTTTGGCACAAGAATTAGGATGTAAGGGTAAGGCTAACCTATGAAAAGTCACTACCTGGCAGGAAGATCCTGGTCAGTGCACAAACCATGCTAAGAGGGGCTTGTGATGAGCCAGGCTCCTGTCTGCAGGACCAAGCAAAACCTGGGCTTGCTAGAGCATGGAAAGGCCTGTTTGCCTTTCCCAGTTCCTAGAATACAGCTCCCTGGCACGTCTGGTGAAAAGCTGTGATCAAGGGTCAGCTCAACCCTTGCTATGGGAATCAGCAGGGGTGGCCTCAACAGAGTCTCGAAAGAGGAAGGATATCCTCTGGCCACCTGGGCACACTTAGGAGCACAGAGCCACAGATGGACAGGTGGACACGACTGCTGCTTCCCAGACTTTCCCCCTAAAGTGGAATAATTTGAAAGATTCCCATATTGGAACATGAAATGGACTGCAAAATACACTTAGCTAAAGCTCAGATTTTTTTTCTTTTAATTTGGTTTTTTTGAGACAGGGTTTCTCTGTGTAGTCCTGGCTGTCCTGGAACTGATTCTGTAGACCAGGCTGGCCTCAAACTCAGAAATCTGCCTGCCTCTGCAGGCGTGCGCCACCACCACCCGGCTTAAAGCTCAGATTTTTACAGCCAACAGTTTGCTCTGGAGTGAACAATGAGGGGCCTAATGGGCAGCACCTTCAGGGTCCAGCAGGGGGCGTACTGCCTCCACAGTGCATTTTCATCCTTGATATGCTCCGAGCCTCTGCTGGGAGGATGTTGGGGGCAGGAAGACAGTCATCACGCCATCTCTGCCTGCCTGCCTCACAGGTGCTGGGGGCCAGGCATCTGCCAAAGAATGGCCGGGGTATTGTGTGTCCTTTTGTGGAGATCGAGGTAGCTGGGGCTGAGTATGACAGCATCAAGCAAAAGACAGAGTTTGTAGGTAAGTCAGTCTTCCCCCATTACCAGTCATTCCCCTGGGGTATTAAAGACCTCTCCATCAGTTGTCACATCCCCTTGATGTGGACTCAGCTTTTGCCCTTGCTTTCACAGTGGACAACGGACTGAACCCTGTGTGGCCTGCTAAGCCCTTCCACTTCCAGATCAGTAACCCAGAGTTTGCTTTTCTGCGCTTTGTGGTGTACGAGGAAGACATGTTTAGTGACCAGAACTTCTTGGCTCAGGCTACTTTCCCAGTAAAAGGCCTGAAGACAGGTGAGGAATCTTCCTTATAAAGTCTTGCTGTCAGGATGGGGCTTATCCACTTGCTTGACACCTGTTAGGCTGAGAGCCAGGTATTTCTCCTAGGATATAGAGCAGTGCCTTTGAAGAACAACTACAGTGAAGACCTGGAGTTGGCTTCCCTGCTCATCAAGATTGACATTTTCCCTGCTAAGGTAACTACAGCAGAGTGAGCAGAGAGCTCAGTCATTGTCCCTGAGATACAGAAGAGACCTCAACTTTTGTACACTTCCCTTACTGAGCAGGAGAATGGTGACCTCAGTCCTTTTAGTGGCATATCCCTAAGGGAACGGGCCTCAGACGCCTCCAGCCAGCTGTTCCATGTACGGGCCCGGGAAGGGTCCTTTGAAGCCAGATACCAGCAGCCATTTGAAGATTTCCGCATATCGCAGGAGCATCTTGCAGACCATTTTGACAGTCGGGAACGAAGGTGAGGGCAATGGTGGGACCTTGGAGGAAGGGTGCTGGAGCCAGAAAGAGCAATCCTTTGGCAGCTTTCTCTCCTATGTGGAAAAATGATAACTGTGTGTCTGGGTTGTCCCATCTGGCTGCAAGGCCAGTAAGGACACTTCACTTCTGTTCAGGGCCCCAAGAAGGACTCGGGTCAATGGAGACAACCGCCTCTAGTCATGCCCCACCTTGTTGGAGAGTAGCAGGTGCTGCCCACCTGTAGAATGCCTTGAACTGGGTTCTCTGGGAGCTGTCTACTGTAAAGCCTTCCTGGTCTCACAGCCTGGAGCCTGGATTCCAGCAGTGAAGGCTAGACAAAATCAAGCCATTAATGAGATGTATTGTTTTGGGCGTCTATGCCCAGCTCTGGGTGAAGGCAAAAAAACAAAACAAAACTGTACTGTGTCTGGAATTAAGCACACACATCTGGCCCTGAATGTGGAGGTGGGTCCTTCCATCTTGGGCCAGGACTAGGGCTGAAGTACCTTGGAAAGAGAAGTTGCCTCAGTTGGTGGCACAGGAGGCTTCAAGGAGCTGCTGACACATTCCTGAAAGAGGAGGAGGAGGAGGAGGAAGAGGAAGAAGAGCCTTGCTGGGCCAGGGAAACAAAGTTTACATTGTCCTGTAGCTTTAAAACCACAGCTGGTCAGGGTTAAAGAATAGATGCCCTGCAGTTTGGCCCTGGAGCCAGGACAGAGGAATGCAGGACCTATAAGAAGGCTTTGCTCTGCCCAAGGAGGAAGACACAGCACAAGGGCACATTGCCCATGGCTGGGTACACTGCCCAGCCTGAAAGATACAGGGGATCATGATAAAATTAGCAGTATTATTTTTTTTCTTCTCAGCGGTATTGTAACTAAGTTATTCTGTCCTGCTCCTCACCTTGGAAGGGAAGACCCAGCACAGAGCCTTTGGGAACCGCAGCTCCATGGGGTGTTGTACTGGGAGAGGGCACACTGTCAAGAAGGGTGGAGGGGCAGGAAGAGAGACCAGCAATGTCTATCCTGGTGAGCTTTTTTGTTTTTATGGCAAGGAAGACTCAATGTGCTTTCCCTTAGGAATGGAGATGTAGGTGAGGGGGGTCAGGCAAGAGGTCCCAAATGAAGCTGCTGCTTGGTACAGTTTCTATGCAGTTGGTTAAAAGATGCAAAGGAGATGGGAACGTTGGGAAGGTAAACCTCACCTCTGAGAGCAGAGGCTGGGGTCCAGGCCTGTGGGTACAAAGGTGCCTCAGCACAGCCAGCATTCAGCACACGCAAACCCACTGCCCACATCTGGGCTCAGGGTTGGCCATTTGCTAGTTCTGCTGCCCTCTTAAGATCTGACTGCCAAATAAATCATCCTCATGTCCTTTTTCTTTTAACTTGTTTGTTTCTTTGGGGCTCAAGGAGAACATGGTGATTGAGAATAGAAGCAAGTGTGGTATAATATCCCCGGAGACTTGGGAAGTCACACAGCTCTTCCCTGTGATTCTAAAACGTGAGACCCCTCTGCCACCTCATTTTCTAATGGTATTGCTGAAGTCCATCCACCCCATCCAGGAGGCAAGCTCAGTCTCCATTGCACAGAAAACTATTTCAAAAAAGTAGCATTTGGTTATGTGCTGGCAGGTGCTACTGTTTGCCTCTTCAACTGCCAGTCAGAAGCTCTGTGCCTACCATGCTGAGGAAGGCCTGGTCCTTCCTGAGGCTTTGCTGGAATAGGGCAAAACCATGCCACCGTGAAGCAGTGTCTACCATGTGCTGAACTAGCTGACTCAAGTCACACAGCGTAAGTACTTGGGTCTGTAGCTTTCATCTAAAGCAGTGGATTTCAACCTGTGTGTTGTAACCCCTTTGGGGTCCAATATCAGATGTCTTACATAGCAGATATTTACAATTTATAACAGCAAAGTTATAAAGTAGCAATGAAGTAATTTTATGGTTGGGGTTCATTACAACATGAGAGATCGTATTAAAAAGCTGAAAGCATTAGAAAGGTTGAGAACTACTGATCTAAAGTTTTCCTGTCCCATCCCAGAGGAGGGATCCTTCCACACACAGGAAATGGTGGGTGGAATGTATCAGACCCTCAGAAGCTCTAAGTTCATACTTGACTCTTGTGGCCCAGGAGAAGGTAGGAGCCATATTTTCTAGTACTCAGTACTGTCTCGTATGACAGCTTTGCTTGGTGCTGAGCACTTCGATTCATGTGTCTTGTCCCCTTAACCATATTTCCTTTCAGGTAGTATTTTCTTCTCAGTGGAGCAGATTTAAGGATCAGTTTCATCACTTAAATCCCCCAGGTAAACCTGACTACTGTTGAGTGATCTAGGAGACCCTTCTTGGTGCCTCGTGGCAGTTTTGCCCTATGCATCCAGTGTGTCCCTACATGTGACAGCTTGGTTAACATTGCTTTCTACCCACTGGGTTATGACCTGTAGAATCTCAGCCAAGCACTGTTTAAACATACCCTTAGGTACATCTGAGAAATGCTGTTATCAAGGCCTTGCTCCCTGGAGCATGAAAATCAGAAGTCATGTTGAGAACCATTGGCTTTGGCAGAGGAATCCAAAAGAGTGGGGTTGGAAGGGAAGGCAGTGATACCAGGAACACAAGCCAAGAGAAGTCTCCTTTTGGCTTGCAGGCCAGGGACAAATAAAGAGAGATAACTAAATGTTATGAGTGAAAACACTTAACAAAAGAGTGCTGCTGTGACTTCAGGGGCATTCTGCCTCTTGCCATGGGACTGAAACCTGTGGTTAAAAGGCAGAAACAATTTGTGGCCTTTAACTAAGAAAAATCCCAGGTAGCTGTGTGCCCTTAACAAAAAGAACTGGGGCCTCACTTTGGTCCGGACTCACCCTGAACTTCAGCTGAGGAGTGGGACTAAACAACCACTTGTCTTTCAACTTATTCCTTACCTCTGACCATATCAGATCTACTGAATGGTGCTGAGTGATGTGAGGTTACCTCACCAAACCAACTTAGTGACCAAAACAAGCCCAGACTTGCGTTACATTTTAGATAAATGCATCTTTCCCTTAGAGGCTTCCCCTCCCTATACATAAATCTTTCCCTTAGAGGCTTCCCCTCCCTATACATAAATACCCAGAGGCTTTACATCCATGGGTCAGCGTGTCTTACCAGAAAGACTACAGCTCCCTGCAGGCTGCTGCTGTCTCCACCACTGTGTTCTGAACCTGCCCACCAAGGCCTCAAGAGATAGATAGTTCCATGGTATTGCACTAGTTTAGTTAGTTCAGTGACCTGGCTGTTAGATTCAGCACACGACTTCTTTAGGACCTAAGCTGCCCTTGGGAAAGAGCAGATCAAGAGCAGATAATGATGCTGTTGAACCGCTACCCCTTCACTCCGACCTGGCTTTATTTGGGGAGTCCCCTTCTCTTTATGGCCAGTGAGGCTATCCTGACAACAATCAGTTGCTGCAAGGCTTGGAGGTGTCGGGTTGACACTGGTCCTCTAGTAGGCTCCTGGGTCCTCCTTAGCAAACAGCATGCTTCACTAACAACTCTTCTCCCCAGAAAAAGACAGGAACACAGGGAAACTTGCCCATGCCCTCACACCCCATAGTTCATGGCTCTAAGATCAGACTTGCTTTATACTCAGCACAGTTTTGCATGGAAGCTACCACAGTGAGTTCAGGAATGCAGAGGACAAGAAATTCCAAGAACTGGAATCTTCCTGGGGAGCTGAGGGAAGCCCCAACACCTATTACTTTTAAGGGTCAGATTTACCCACAGCCCCCAAAAATCAATAGAAGGGATTTTAGATTTTTGTTTATTAATTCACCCCCACACATAAAGTCAGCACATAAGAAGTGTCTGTACATTTTTATTTAGGAACAGTTAAAAGATTGGAAGTACCACTGAGGCCCATTCAAACTACACAAGCAGTTTTGTCCCTCATCCCATCCCTTATCCAAATATGCAGATACAAAATCTAGGAAATGTGCAATTTGCATCTTGGAAATAGCAGCATCCCCATGGGGGACCTTAAGAGGCCCGGAGACTCAGACAGAAGAGGACATCCTCGCACCTCCCACCACACATAGCCCACACCAAAAGCAAAGGCTGTCTTTCTATTCAAATGTTTCCCAGGGTGAAGGATTTCTACACTCCAGCCAGGTGTGGCCCATGCCTGTAACTCAGTGCTTGGGAGGTAGAGGCAGGAAGGTCACCCAAGTCTGAGGCCAGCCTGGTTTACAAAGTGAGTAGACCAGGCAGGTGGGAGGCCAGCCAAGGCCACACAGGAAATGCCCTCTCTATAAAGGTCTATGTGACAGAATATGCTATTTCTTAGTTTGCTTTCACAGCTGGTGGCAGTAGCAGGTGATCCTCACTTAGCACCAGGATAGTCGCTTCAGCTGTTCCTGGGAGACATGAAGCACACCAAAGGCAGACTGTTCAAATCACCCCCAGCCCTACTCAGCAGTTGGGGCCCCTGAGAACAAAGCTGTCCACATTGAGATCAGAACACAAAGCAGGTGCTGGGGACCAGAAACTAAGACATTGTCTGCAAGGACACTGCAGGTCTTTGGCTGCCTCCCCAATTTCCTCAAGGGCTATGTCAGGACAACTCAAAGAACAATAGTCAGCAAGGGCCAGAAAAAGGTTGGCTCATTTTCTCTGTTTAATAACAATTATGACACAGTCTGGCCTTCCTGGCAAAGCTGAACAAAGCCAGCTACTCAGAAGCCTGGGAGAGAGACCAGTGCCCTGAGTGGCCACTCTTGCCCTTGGCCCACCCAATTTCAAAGAGCAACCTAACTTGTTCTGGAACCCTGCTAAAGAGTGGGTGTTAGTGCTCACTGCAGCCAGCCTTCTCATATGGGGCTGCAAGAACGAAACCAAGATGTGTGGACAGGAGCTAGGGACAAGATCTTTCTGAAGTACCAACTGCAAGTCAGCAGGACCACATCATAGACTGTCACCCACTGAACATGTCTCTTCTGGAACTTGCTTGGGGAAGAACAGAGCACTGGCAGCCCTTGTTACATTCAGTGTCTGAGCAGGCTTTATCCTAGGCATTTTACCTTCAACTCGAGTTCTGAATAATTCTGAATCACCCACTTTCCATGGAAGGGAACACATGTTAAAAGGCACGGATCGAGAAAAGCTATTAACATATAGGTGCCCATCTGTGGACAGAGTATGCCAGTCTCTTGACAAAAGTGGCACTGATAGCAGGTAAATGTGCAGCCCCCTCTCAGATGTTCTGACTTACCATCTGCCCACCCTTATAAGCAGCAGGAAGACATCATTGTAGCACAGTCCCTGCCAAATAGCTGTTCTCCCTCTGTTCTGCCTGGCTCCTGCCAGAGTAGTAGTAGCAAGGTATGTTTCACAGAGGGCAGAGACGACAGAGTAGTAGTAACCACACTGAATCAGGCTCTCAGTCCTAGACCATTCTCACCCCCTGTGCTGCTTTCACTCCACAACTAAGTACAGGTTCTGGACTCTGAGTACATTTGGGCTTGCCACTACCTAGATGCCAGCCATCCCTAGTGGCCAGGCACAAGGGAACACAGACTGGAGCAGAAATAGACTCCAAGGACCCCGTTCCTTTTGGATTTCTAGCTGATTCAGTCCTGCATCCAGAAGAGACGGAAAAAACAAGGAAGCGGGTGCCTACACCCTTGTAGCAACCAGTGTGCCTTAGTTTGTAGTAGCCAGCACAAGTGTACTCTCTGGATTTACATCCCTGCTCCAGACTTTAGGGAGTTGGGAAGAGGTGTTCCTGCTAGACTCTGAACTAGAAAAACCTGTATTGGAGGACCAATACAGTTCATACAAGTTCATAGGACTGCTGGCTAGTGTTAACAAGCACTCAGAACAAAGCAGGCTCTCAGTCCTAGACCATTCTCACCCCCTGTGCTGCTTTCACTCCACAACTAAGTACAGGTTCTGGACTCTGAGTACATTTGGGCTTGCCACTACCTAGATGCCAGCCATCCCTAGTGGCCAGGCACAAGGGAACACAGACTGGAGCAGAAATAGACTCCAAGGACCCCGTTCCTTTTGGATTTCTAGCTAGTAAGCCAGGTAGTAAACAGCAGACAGTATGATCATCAGTTCTATCATTACTCAGTCAAAACTAAACCCAGCCACTGAAGACCCCTCAACAGCTCTAGAGTATAGAACTCATTAACCTACCTGTTCCATTGAACCATGGCAGAAGAAATTGCAGTGTGGACAATTCAGGTTGAAGTCTCAGGAGACCTGTGCTTAGAAAGGCCTGTGGGCTCCAGTGCTGTAACACATGGAAATCACCTCATAAAGGTTTGGGCTGGATGGTGGTGCACAGTGTGCTTTTAAGGGAAAAGATGAAGCTAAGTCAGGGCTGCTAAAGAGAAGGCTTCAGGCTGGTATAAGAAAAACCAGGCAGCATGCCAAACTTTGGCCAGGACTAGCTGACCTTTATGCATCTAGAAGACTACTGCAGAAAATGGAGTCTTACAAATGAATGTGATATAAGTTAATCTGCAAAGTGGCTTTAGTATTGTTTTAAGATTTTCTTGGCTAGTTTCCCAGAAAGTACCTTTATACACTTGGGCTATTGACAGTGGCACTGACTGAGCTGCTTCAGTCTGAGGATTTTGGTCCATATAGAGACTAGGAAGACAAAAGGCAAAGGCTTGAGACAGGGACAGCTCACCACTCACCTAGAGAACACACCTAGAGTCTCCAGCCAGAAAGGTTCCTCCCCCCCCCCACACACACACACACATACTCCTGCCCTCCACAGGAGATGGCTGTGACTGATGTCCTAGGGCCAGCAGAGAGGAAGGGACACAGGTGTGACATAGCTACTGACAGAAAAAATAAAATCTCTGAGGGCCATCTGGGTCTGGAGAGTACAACTGAGCTTCCCGGTAGCACACGCCCAAGGTCAGCTGGAGACAGACTGGAGGATACAGGTATCTGCCTACCAGGTCCCACCCAATTCTCTTTGTGCTTCCAGAGGGAAGGATGCCCTCGGACAAAGGTATTTTGTTCACCTGGCAGCCACTGTCACTAAGCCAAGAGAAAAGTGGAGGGCAGTCACTAGTAGACCTCAAAGTCATCTAGGAAAAGGACTACCAACACTAACACACCCAACTTCCAAAAGAAAAATCTCTGATCAAAACATTACAAAATAATACAAAAAGCAATGTATAAGTTTAGGTTTCTGTTAGAATTGGTTCTGGTTTATAAAGGAACTGACAAAACATATATGAGTAGAAAAAAATCAACATACAAGACTAGCAACAACAACAACAACAAAAAACACTTAGAATATACTGCCTCTGGTAAGTCCAAGAGAGTGCAGAAGATAGTTCAAGACTCACCAGCTCACAAAGCACATCTTATTAGAAGCACATTCCACCCCATCTCAGCAGCCACAGCTAGCCTTCTACTGAAGGCACATGGAACAACTTGAGCCTCCAACTGTACAAGGCCACTGTGATGTCACACAGTAATCACAGGCTTGGCAGCTGCCAACCTACACCCCAACTCCTCTGTCAGTGCATTGTTTGGTATCCAAAGCCCTTCCCTGAAGTGCCTACTCCATGACCACCTCCCTCACCATACCTATCAAATAAAGTCCAAGCCACAATTTCCCTCCCCCATCCAAGAACAAAGGAAGCAAGGTCCATTTAGTCTAATGCGTTTCTTACCTGGACAATCTTGACATTATCAGCTCTGAGAAAGGTGTGCTGGGGCCAGTGTTACTGCAACTTCCCATCCAGAAGACTATCTAGTGCCCAAGACCAGGTTGCTCTGTGTCCTGCATAATGTCCACCAAATAACTTAATGTTTCTGATCCGTGTAATTAGTTCAGACTTTGTTACAGAGTCTACCATTCAGCTAGTGCAGCAGGGCTCTGGAGGTGAACTCCAGCAGGCATCCAGGCTCAGGTGAGACACAGATGCTTTCTTAGACAGGAGATGGCTTCCTCTGCTGCTCCAGCTGCCCAGTGTATTGTTCTCTTCACACACAGACTGCTTCCCCCTAGGGATCTACATGAAGCTCAAATGTACACCAGATGTACATTTTTATGAATTAAGTATCAAATAAGTATGTGTCCTGTATATATGGATATGTAAATCGGCACATATACAGACACCAAAGGAAAATGTTCAGGCATCTGTTCTTTGAAGGACAACAATCACTCACCATTCTTTCCAAATCCTCAAGGTTTGGGGCCAAATAGCTTCCCAAACAGAAAGGATACAAAAATAGGCTGCAAAACTTGGCAAGTAGTTTAAAAAAAAAAAAACAAAAACAAAAAAACAAAGAAAGCAAGAAAAAAGAAAAAAACACAAAAATAAAACAAAAATCCCCAATCAAATGTGAGGCCATTCCTATGGGAACAGGAAGGGCAAGAGGAACATCTTATAAAGGTTCCAGGGCCCTGGGTTTCAAAGAAAGCCCTCTTTCTTAAAAGGCTGAAGGCCGCCATGTTCATCCTCGGACTACTCCCCTCTCCTGGGAGGGGCGGTTATGAGAGCACCTAGTTGACCACTGCTTCTTGGTCAAAGCTCTTGCCTTGCCTGTGGGTGTCCTGATGGAGTGAGTCTCCAAGAGGTAAGTGTGGCCATGGATGACACATCCTGTTTGTCATCTTTCCCTCCCCTGCCCTGCTGTGTCTACTGCTCTTAGAGAAGCCAGCCTAGGAGAAACTGGGGTTCTGATGCTTAGTACAGCTCCCTAAGCAAGTTTTCCATTGTTTCAAAGGCACCATTTCTTGAGATTTTAATTAAAAAGACATGAGGCTTAGGCAAAAGTAGATAGAGTACTTGTTTCTCAAGTTGGGAATATAAATGTGGAACTTTAAAAACACCCTCATAGGAATCTGTCCAGTGATGTCCAGCACCTCCGGATCATGAAACCAGTAGCTGGCCAGGGCTGTTGGTGTGTGACCAAGGCATTTTGCCAGGAACTCTGACCTGCAGGTCTGTGTGTTCAAGACCACTCTAGCTCTAGCCGCTTCAGATCTCCTAAGCCCTTCAGCCTCATTCTTCCCCCCAGCCACCCGCATGGACTTCCTCTTGACCTGCAGGAGGCATTGAGCACGTTCGTGGCCAAAGCCACAGCAATTGGCTCTACTTTGACCACTTTTCCTTTTGTTCTAAAGGAGACTTAATTGAAGGGCTGAAGGGAGCATACAGGTCAGTATGCGTTACAACAATAGTTTCTTTAGTTTATCTGATAATGGAGAAGTTGGTCCATGATTCAAACTCCACAGAAAAGCAAAATTATAGTTAACTAAAGAGAGTGGTTCACATCCAGTGGTAATGTCATAGCTTGGCTGTGTTACTGAAGGTAACAGTGGGCTCTGTGTCAATCAGAACACAAGACAAGCCTGGTACAAAATGTGGCTTTCCTCCACTCAGTGATGCAGGTATCTCTTCCAATAGTCTGTTCCCTTGAGAAGACAAGTAGGGCCAGGCCTGGTGCAGTTCTGAGCATGCCGAGACTCCTGCTGCTGCAGAGGACAAGGGTCCCTGTGGTCTCAGCTTCCCAGAGAACAGACATGGCATTGTCAGAGCTGTACTGCTTTGGTAACCCAAGTTCCTATGTATTGAAAATGTCTGTAGTAGGATGCTTTATTAAATGTATATAGGCAGCTGTATATGCTAACAACTTGATTCTGGGTCTAGGTATATGCAATCTGAACTGCTTTGTCCTTGGGAGGCCAAACTGTGGAAGGATGGGCTGATGAGAAACCATTGCTACTTGCTTAGAAGTGTCAGGCAGAGGGTAGTTGGGGCGGCGGCAGGTTCTGGGCTCAGAGAGATTCCAGAGGCTCTCCTGGTGCCTGGCAGCTGGCCATCAAGATGATATGTGGCAGGTTTGGCCCTTCCACATGGCAGACAGCATCCCAGACTGGCTGGTCCTTCACAGTTATCAGATCAAATTCAGTCCGTTTCTGAGGAGAAAACACATACCTGTCACTCCATAGCAGCTACAAACGTGTACAGTCCCCAGGGATGCCCAGTCCTCACTATCCTGGGCTGGTATCACTGGAGTTGGGGACTCCTTAATTCCATGAGGGATGCCATGCCACTGTCCCCTCCAGCCTGAGTGGAGGTCAAAGAACAGAGTGTGAGTTAAGGGCAGGATGCTGGCTCAATTGGACAAGACCTTCAGAATTCTTGGCCTCCTGTCACTCACCTAACCCGTCACCCCAGCCTCTGGTCCCTGATGCCTGTTAACCCTGTGTTCTAATAGTCCTGCCTCCTGCTCCTAGAGCCCTGAGCTCAGATATCTCATGTATACCTTGCAGGTTGGAAGTCAAGGTCAGGGTAGCTGATCACAGGCTCTTACCCTGTGTATATAGACAGGGCCTTTCCACTGAGGCTGGCTGGAGAGCATGAGAAGCCATGGTACAGCTAACAGACAAGCCTTGGAGGCCAAGCTGCCACTAGGGTGGCCACCCTTGCCACTCTGCTCTGCTCCACCATGCCTGCCACACCCACTCATCTCATCTCTAGTTTAAAAACATCATGGTACAATACACGAATATGAAATTTCTCATCATAGTCATACTAAGTATGTCTCGGTGGTAGTATGTACATTTTTGTCATGAACCAATACCATAAATAGAAGTTCTGTATCCAGCCGGGCGGTGGTGGCACACGCCTATAATCCCAGCACTCTGGGAGGCAGAGGCAGGCAGATTTCTGAGTTCGAGGCCAGCCTGGTCTACAGAGTGAGTTCCAAGATAGCCAGGGCTTTACAGAGAAAACCTGTCTCGAAAAAACAAAAAACAACAACAAAAAAGAAGTTTTGTATCCATTATACAGTAACTGTCAATTCTTCTCAGAAGTAGCTTACATTCTACCTTCAATCTCTATAAATTTGTATAGACTTCATAAAAGTAGAGTCACACAATATTTGCCTTTTGTGACTAGCTTATTTAACTTGACATGTGTTCAAGTTCCATCAATGTGCAGTGATCAGAATTGTATTCCTTTTTATAATTGAATATTACATTGTGTGTGTGTGTGTGTGTGTATGTATATATGTATGTATGTATGTATGTATGTATGTATGTATCTATCTATCTATCTATCTATCTATCTATCTATCTATCTATCTATCTATCTATGGCATAGTTATCTATTCCTGTGTTAATAGATACAGGTTGTTTCCTTCTTTTGGGACTTGTGAATTCTATTGCTTTGAAGATTCATGCACAATGTCAGTTCAGGCCCTCTTGTCAGTGCTGGAGTTGAGACTCAGGGATTGGATGAGAAGCCTATGTTGGGTTTCTTGAGACCTGCTGAAGAGTTTTCCAAGGTTTAATCCCTTTACATCCACAGCAACAGTGTACCAGTTGGCTGGTTTTCCCTACCTCCTCAGTAATGCCTCTGACTCTGTTTGTGTACATGTTAACAATAGCTGATTTAAGTGTGAGCTAGAATCTTACTGTAGACCCTCATTGTTTTATATGCATTTCCCTAAAACTGAAAGATCTTATTCATCTTAAAAAATGTTTTATCTTTAAAAAAAATTTTTAAGTCTATGGATGTTTTTGCCTCCATGTATGTCTGTGTATTACATGTGATGCTTGGTCCCCATGTATGTCCTCCATGTATGTCTGTGTATTACATGTGATGCTTGGTCCCCATGTATGTCCTCCATATATGTCTGTGTATTACATGTGATGCTTGGTCCCCATGTATGTCCTCCATGTATGTCTGTGTATTACATGTGATGCTTGGTCCCCATGTATGTCCTCCATGTATGTCTGTGTATTACATGTGATGCTTGGTCCCCATGTATGCCCTCCATGTATGTCTGTGTATTACATGTGATGCTTGATCCCCATGTATGTCCTCCATGTATGTCTGTGTATTACATGTGATGCTTGGTCCCCATGTATGTCCTCCATGTATGTCTGTGTATTACATGTGATGCTTGGTCCCCATGTATGTCCTCCATGTATGTCTGTGTATTACATGTGATGCTTGATCCCCATGTATGTCCTCCATGTATGTCTGTGTATTACATGTGATGCTTGGTCCCCATGGAGGCCAGAAGAGAGCATTTAGATCTGGGACTGCAGTTACAAATGGTTGTGAACTGCCCTGTGGATACCAGAAACTGAACCCAGGTCCTCTATAGGAGCAACCAGTACTCTCAACTGCTGAGTCATCTCTCCAGCCCAAGATGTTGGTTATCTTTTCATGAGTTTGTACCTCTTGTTAGCTCTCTCCTAGTTAAATAATTTACTCATTTTTAATTGGTTTATTATTGAAGTATATTTCTATGTATTCTGAATATTAATTTTATGAGATACATGATTTTCAGGAATTTTCTCTCATCTGTCTGTTGTCTTTTTTTACTCTTTTGAGAGTTGTTCTCACCCTTCCTAATGCTGCAACCCTTCAGTACAGTTCCAGATGTTGCAATGACCCCCAACCATAATATTATTTTGTTGCTACTTCATAACTGTAGTTTTGCTACTATTATGAATCATATGTAAATATCTGATATGTAGGAAATCTGATATTTGATCCCTGTGAAAGGGTCATTTGACCCACAAAGGGGTTGCAACCTGAGAACTACTGTTCTAGAGAATATCATTTAATACACAAAGCTTTTTACTTTTTTTTTAAGTTAGGGCCTCATTATGTAGACCAGGCTGGCAGCCCTCCCACCTCAGCTTCTTGAACAGGAATGTGCCATCATTCCAAGCTCAATATTTTAAAATCTTGCTTGTTTGGCTTTTTTAATCTGTTTTGGTGTTTTAAGATAGGGTCTTGCTATGTATTCTAGGCTAGCCTGGAATTCATAAACTTGTCTCTACTTCTTAAGTGCTGGGTTGGAGATATGAGCCACCATGCCCAGCTCAAAGCTTTTAAATATTGATGCTGACCAATTTATTTTTTGTTGCCTATGCTTTTTGCTATTATAATTAAGAAACCTCTGCCTAACCCAAGGTCTGAAAGGTTTTCACTTGTATTTGTGTGTGTGTGTGTGTGTGTGTTTTATCACTTTGCTGATCCATTTGTGTGTATTATGTCTAATTACTTTGTACTATTTTCCTTTACCCTAAGCTGGCCTGGAACTGACTATGTACGTAGACTAGTCTCAAATTTGCAGTAGTCTCTTACCTCCATCTCCCAAGTGCTAGGATGAAAGCATGAGCTACCATACTTGATAAGTTTATATTGTTTTTAAAAGCGTTTTGTTTCCTTGTTGATCTGTCAGATTTCTGTTTGGTTTTGTGTTGAGAAGTTCTCACCATATTGTCAGGGCTGGTCTTGAACTTGCCAAAGGATTCTCTTGCCTTAGGCCTCCTATAGGCATATGCCATATTTGGCTTCTGTGTGGTTTTAATGTCTACTATTGAAAGTAGATGACTATTCTTTTCTCTAAATATTTTTATTATTATTTTTCTTTAACTCTGTCCATTTTTAGTTTATGAACTTTTGGACCCAAGTGAGTATGTTAATAGCTGCTAAATCTTGTACTAGACCTTTTACCAAAATATCTTCATCTGTCACAAACATTTTATTCAAAGTACTTGGCCTCGCCATAATAAAGCCACATTAGCTTTCTTTATAATCACTCTTTGTGTGACATATCTGAGGCAGGAACACATAAACCCATTTGGTTTCAGTTAAGCACATATATACATACATACCCTTCTTGCAGTAATGCACTCAGCAACTCAGTTCCTTCATCTGCATGTGCTGTACACACACACTCTTTTCCAAACAGTACAGCTAACGACCTCAAAAATCTCTTGACACATCTCTGTCAGCCTACCTGTACTCCCATCCCTGAATGGCAGATCCTCAGAAACTATGTGAAAATGCTAGGCATTACAGGATGCTCCCATATTCTCAAACCTGAGATGGTTTTAAGGGAAATACAATGCATGTCTGGAAAATGCTGTTCCTGAAAGCTGTAGTTATTAAAACCCCAAAGCCAAATGTAAGATAATGCCTTATGAGTTGTTGGTCATAGAGCCAGAGGTATGCACAAATAATATAAGCTGCTGTCATTCTTCTTGGTTGCCCATGAGAACTGGATGATAAGACCCTGTTACTGAAGACACCATATACCTTGGTTGCGAGGTATGGAGGTCAAACTGGAACTGAGCTGGAAGCTTTTTCAATGCTGGCTAGCTTCCATGGTGCTGGAAGGCACTATATATACTGCTGAAGGAGAAAGGGCACCAAATAATCTTATATAGCTATTAATTCTACAAACTACAATATCAATCTATAAGGCAAGATGTGCAATAGTGACATAACTGTTCTATGTGTAAACAACTGCTTTCTGTTGTTTGGTTAAAAACTCATGGCTAAGGAAATCTTAGGCCCTAGGGGGAAACTTATTAGTATTTTTTTAGTTAGACTGTCACGGCAACAAGATGCCTAATCAAATGGCTGCTCAGGGTGCTAAGAATAAGTGAGAGCTGAGTGTTCATCCTTAAACAAGAATGTTTATACTGCCAATCTCAGGGGTCCATCACTAAGAGAGGGTACAAAGTATACAAGAGCCAGGGCACAAGCCTGGCATGGTCAATGCAGTAATGGTCTCACAGCAGCTATCTTTTACTTGGTCTATATAAGACTAGGCCTAGGAGGATGTAGAGATGCCTCAGCAATTAAAAACACACAATACTCTTGCAGAGGACCCAAGTTCATTTTTCAGCACCCACATGGTAGCACACAACCTGTAACTCTGTAACCTGTAACAATCTGTAGCTTTAGTTCCAGAGGATCCAATGCCCTCTCTGTCATCTAAGGGAATCGGGGCATGAATGTGGTACACATACAGGTACACATACACATACATATAAAACTAATACATATAAAATTAATGTTTTAATTAGGGAGTATCTGGGTCTATCAATATTCATGAATTGGGGAAGGGTTCACAGGACCCTGCTGAACTTTTGGCTGCTGATGAATTCTGGGGGGGGAGGTAGCTGTGTGTCCACTGAAAAGTCACTAGGCTTGAATGGACAGTTCTAAACCCATAGTTATATAGAAGATATTATTTAAACTCAGTGGGTCACAAAAACAGAGGGATAAGAATTTGTGAGTGGGACTGGGAGGTAGAGAGAGTGTCACAGTAACTGATATACTTTATAATGCATAAAATTATCAAACAACAAATTCAATAAAAACTTTTTTTAAAGTATAGAGATACAGTCTAAGGTGGTGAGGACAGGGGTGGAGAGGAATGTAGATCCTGGAAACTCACTGACCAGACAGTCTAGCCAGTGAGTGACCTTGCCTCAAAGAATAAAAGAGCTATACAGGAGAGACATCAATGTGGACCTCTGGCTTCCATACTTAGATGCACATGCACACAGATATGTACATGGAAAGAAACTGGGAAGAGGAAAAACAGAGGGAAGGAAAGGGAAAGAAAAATAAGGAAAAAAAGGCTACTGTGAGATGTTGAAGCCATTCTTCCAATAATGACTATGTGACTAGAATTGGAGAGATTAGTGACACTGCATTCACACGCCTAATGTGACCAGAGACTTGGGTTCCACCAGGTGTTTGCTCCATGTTTGCTTTGCAATGCTGAGTTTCACCTTAGTGGTGGTCATGAAACAGTAAGTTTTCTGGATTGGGGGATGGTTCAGTTAGTAAAGCACTTGCCTTGTAAGCATAGGGGCCTAAGTTTGCTCTGTAGAATTCATGTGGCAAAGACAGGTGTGATGACACTACTTAGAATTCCAGTGCTGAGAAGGTGGAGACAGGAGGATTTCTGGAGCTTGATGGCCCACTAGCTTAATGGCCAAGCCCCACGTCTTAGCAGAGACCTTGTTTGGAAAGCAAGCTGTATAGCACCTGAGGAAAGATCCTTGGGGGTTGACTACTTGCCTTGCACAGGCACACGCACACGCACACGCACACACACATACACACACACACACACACACACATACACACACACACACACACACACACCTCCATATACAGAGTCAAGAGATTCAGGGAGACAGAGTGGGCGGGGTGGGGCGGGGCTCACCCACCCACTCACCCACCAGCAGTTGCTCCCTGGTGGCAACCCTCCCCACAACCATCATATCCCACAACCATCATACTTGCAAGTATCCCTTTTTCCTTAAATAAGGGAAGCAACAGCATAGTATTTCAAAATAGGTGTTGAAAGAAATTAATATTCAGCAAAAGAATAAGCATTTTGTGGAATTTTTTAGAGGTATTAAGTAGAAAATAAGTAGGGACAAGGAACTAGGATTTCCTAGGTCAAAGCAAACAACAATGTCCATGCATTGTATGTAAACAACGCAACATTGTCCAGAAAATGCCATGGGACCTCTGGGTTAGAATGCTGTACTTGGATGGAGCCCACACAGAAGCAGCAGTCTCCAGGGACTACCTGCACAGTCGTCCAACTCCACAGACATTTCTAGCTGCCTCTGCCCTCTTGTGACCCAGCTGGCCACACTATCATTTCAGAGACCCAGTCCTTCGGCTTCTGTGACACTCTTCTCTCCAGACTTTGGTTCTAGCTGCTCTGGGATGGGGCATTTCACCAGGAGACAAATGCAAAGAGACAGTAGGGTCTAGAACTCATGGACCAAAATGATAGAAAATCAAAATCTATTGATGTGTTCATGGCTTCACAACCGTGCCTTCCTGAGACACTGAAAAGCAAAGCTTAAGCATCGGATCTCATATTTCTTAAAACAAGGTGATTTCCATTATAATAAACATCTCTTCTAAATTAGGAAAAACAATACAAACTTCAGACTTTCATTAGGAAAAAATGGAGCTGGAGAGATTGTGTATCAGTTCAAAGCAGTTGCTACTATTTACAAAAGACCCAGGCTTGATTCCCAGAACCTATTTGGCAAGTCAAAAACTACCTGTAACTCCAGTTCCAGGGGATCTGATGCCCTCTTCTGACCTTTGTGAGCACCAGGCACACATACACATGAGACCATTAAAAGATTCTCTTTTGTTTGCCAATATGAGTTAAATGTCCTAACCCTGTCTCCATACAGATGTTATCTCTGTGACTTCGATGACATCAATCAATGCTAAGAAATGGCTAGAAACACAGGAGTCCCTTTAAGTCCACTATGTTCTTTCCCCTGCATGGATTTAAAACAAAACCACCATAAATAAAAAACAGAGGAACCAAAACCAAAAGTCCAATTCTGAGCCTTTACTTCTATGGCCTCTATTGCCAGTTGTCCATTCACTCCTCTGAAGTTGGTCTGATTGCCAGGTAGCCCCAGAGGTAGCAGTACCTGCTACCTGTACCTACTCTGTGACTGTACCCTCCCTCAGATTTAGAGAAAGGCCATGCATAGATCCCATGAGCCCCTTACCGAGTTGACGTCCAGACTGGGGACTTGAAGTGTCAAAGGGCCCTGAGCTGGCCTCAGGAGCACTTGGCTCCCATGATTCACTGTTCTCAGACAGCTCTGAACAGGCATCACCTAGCACCTTGTGAACTGCCACAGGCTCTCCATTTCCAGGGCCCTGATCCTCACTGCTTGTATCTGCCACAGCCCGGGTCTCTTCACCCATTTTCTCAGCAAACCACTGCTTGACCTGCTGGGCACTCATCTGGGTCTTGTCGCAGAGGGTCTGCAGGTCCTCCTCACACAACATCTTGTGTGTCATGTAATAATCTTGCAGCAGCTCTCGATTGCCAGGGGCTATGACCAGCAAACCTGGTGGGAAGTTGCCCCTCTTATAGTCTTCGTACCACTTGAGCTGGCCATTCTTAAGGGCATACCTGCTATCTCCAAACCAGCGTACCACCTCTGGCCGGGGCAACCCTGTTTGGGCCATGATGGAGTCATAGTCCTGGTTGCTTGGCCACTGTGTTTGAACAAAGAGCTGCCGAAGCAAGTGACGCTGTTGTGCAGTCTTTTTGTAGCTTACTTTGCTTGGCAGCTGTTCTACCAACTTGTTCAAACCATCTTCCTCAGGCTCACAGACACCCATGCCTGGAAACTCACTCTTGCCACTAGCTTCAGTGACCCGCAGGTTCTTGAGGTTGATTTTGATGGGGCTGACCTTCCGTTCTGCCAAGCTATGGCTAAGAAACATTTCAGGAGAGCCATTTTCACCAGGAGCCTTCAGTTCACTGGCCAGCTCTTCCTCTCCACCCTCCTGCTCAGTACCCTCCTCCTCCTTAGGCACATGCCCAGCAGCCTTCTTTGTCTCCTCGGCATTCACCTTTTTCCGTCTCTCTGAAAACCAGCCATCAATTTCCCTGCGGGTCATTTTTGTTTCACTTCTTAGGCGGTCCAGCTCCTCCTCTGGGGGGAGTGGGTTTTGTGCAAAGCTGTTCTCCAGGACCCGCAGCTGCTCTGGGGCTCTCTCTTTGTATTTGGTTGGCGTGAAGTCTGGGGTCTGGTGCCAAGATTGTCTTTTGGTGGCAGGGTGGCTTACTAGTGAGGTTGCTGTTGGGATACAGGTCACCTCTGGAACTTTAGATGACAGGGGAAAGGGTACCTCTGGCACAGAGTCAATGAGAACAGAGCCATGCTCTCCGGGCATCATGGCCCTGGAGCCCTTCAGGTTCCGGCAGTGATACCTCCGGTCACTGAACCACTTCCGCACCTCTCTAGTACTGAGGCCTGTCACTTTGGTCAGATGCTCCACTTCACTCTGCCCAGGAAACTGGTTCCGACAGAAGCTTCCTTTCAGAGCTGACAGCTGTTCATGAGACTTCTTATTTTTGTAGATGTTTGCATCAAGGAAAGCTTGGGAAGTTATGCTGGGGCATGCTGTGAGGAGTGACTGGGCTGCATTGACAACCTTCACAGCTGATGCTGTATTTGAACACACAGTATTAATGGGTGCCACAGTTGGCTTGGGTACAGATGCAGTTGTCAAAGGGAGAGAAGAGCTTGATGCTTGTAAGCCATTGGCCATCAATGGTTGAGTGACCAACAGGCCCCCTGCTGTGCCCTCAGGCTGTCCCACAGCATGACCTGGGAGAGCAGCCTGGATGAGGTGCTGTACATTGCCAGCACTGGCAACAAGGGGGGTGTTTAGAACTGTGATTGTGGGCTGAGGCACAGACTGGATGACTGTATTGAACATCTTTTTCCTGGCATCTTCAATCTCCTCAGGAGACCAGCTGATTCCCTGCTTCAGCCTCTGGGCTGTGAACCAGATCTTAAGCTGTTCTTCTGGATACTTGGTCACCACAGTCAAATAGCAGAGCTCAGCTTTGGTTGGGTAGGGGAATTTGTGGAAGGAGTTCTTCAGAAAGCTGTTGGAGTCCATAGCTGCATTGTATGTTGGGATGCTGCTCAGGGGGATCATGACTTTTGGAAGGGCCTTGGATGTAGGCAGGGGTTGGTGGGTATGGTGCTGGGCATGTACTGAGGGCTGCTGCTGGAGGGAGAGGAACTGTGCTATACCAGCTGGCAATACAGGCACTGTTCCTATCAGGGGCCCATTGGCAGCATGAGGGGGTTTTGTGGAATTAGCAGATGTCTGACTGGCTGGAGCTGCCCCATTGGTAAAAGTGTGGTCCCCCTCTTTAACCTCTATCTCCCCTGCCAATGACTTAGGCAAGGCCTCGCTCCCAGGCTGATTAGGAGCATTCTCTTTAAGCATATGGATTTTTTTGGCTTCAGCTTTGCCTTTCATTATCTTCATGATTGGAGTCTTGGTAATGATGATTTCAGTCCCTTCAGTAGTAGACTCACCTGCTAGCACAGATGAGCTAGCACTCTCAGGGACACGCTGCTCCACTACTATATGATTGTCTGACTTGGTCACATTCCACAAAAAGCAGGCTTCCCCTGAGTGACATTTGGCATTATGCAGGGAAAGCCCTTCGGGGGTTTTTGCCAGGAAATTGCACCCTGTACATACAAAATTTGGGTCTTTATTAAAGTCCGTGTGCTCTGAGTTCATATGTCCTACAAAATGGGTCACATCCTGGGACCTGAAATCACACTCCTTACAGGAATACACATAGCCATCCAAAGTGCTCCGGTGCCCATTTGCCAGGGCAGAGCCATCAGTGCTGCCCAGGTTTGAGGCTGCCTCACTGCTGGCATCAGGTGCCTCTGAGGGAAGATCCTGCTGGGGGCCTTCAGGCAGAGGTTCCACAGGCTGAGCCTCTGTGCTGGCACCCGGCAGCACCACGGTCTTAACTGGGATCATGCATGGGGTTGTGGACTTCCTTTTGCTGGCCATGGCGACAATCACTTCAGGTAACCAGCAGGCAAGAAAGCCTTGTAGTACAAATTCCAGCTACTCCATGAGGGCCTGGGAAGTGCTTCTAAGGGCAGTTTTATCAGTTATTTGCAGAAAGCCACTTCTCCTTATTAAGCCTGGAGAGAAAGAGAAAAAAAATATGAAGAAGATTTTGCATTCTCTGAATCTGTTTTTCAGGTCCCTAATCACATACCATACACTGATTACTTTCTATCAAGAAAGCTGGTGTGATCTTAGCTATGAACTGTAAGACAGGAGAGCCTTGATAGTTGCCCCGAGAATGAGCTTGGATGCTCTGTACCATTCAATATGTTTAAATTATACAATTTTTCTTTGTTTATCTCCCTGTATCTTTGCATCAAGCAACTCAACTTATAGTAAAGAAAGAGGGAGGGAAGGAAAACCATCCTTTTTGAGCCCCAAAATTACTTCTGACCAGTTTAGACTGAGAACAAAAGACCCAGTTTAATTCCTGTTTAAATATTTGGGCCAACAAGGGTTTTTCTTTTTATAGCCTTCCCACATACAAGAACATGACAATGCCTCTGTCTCCTTCAAACCAGGCCCAGAGACCAAGTTAGTTTCAGTGTGGATGCAGGGAGGGTATGCAAGACTGCCTTTCCTGCGTGTCCTACCACCTGTATTCCCAACAGTGGGAAAACTGAGGTTCCTCCATGTGCCTAGGACACTGTCACATAGGTAAGCCAAGGGTCAGTGGGTACCCACACACCCAGTTTAGATGCAGCAACTCAAATGTGAGGCCTCGACTTGGATTCATATAACTGCTCACATGTTTGTTTTGTGCTTGTTTGGTATTTTTCATTTTTATTTCTGTTAATGCCTTTTTTGTTTTGTTTTTGTTTTTTGCTTTTTTGTTTTTTTGTTTTTTGAGACAGGGTTTCTCTGTGAAGCCATGGCTGTCCTGGAACTGACTCTGTAGACCAGGCTGGCTTCAAACTCAGAAATCCACCTGCCTCTGCCTCCAAAGTGCTGGGATTAAAGGTGTGTGCCACCACTGCCTGGCACCTTTTTTGTTCTTAAAAACACTATTAAATCTTTGATCTGTTTGAAATTAAACCAAGGGATTTTCTTATACATAAAATAACTGTAGTATCTATTCCATAAAACACCATAAGAAGGTGTTTTTGCCCTGGGACCCCTGCCTGTTCATTAACAGTCTGCCATCATGGCCTCTTGAGCCTCACTCCTGTTTCTGGTAAGCACTCTCTTATTCCCAAGTGCTTTCTCTTGAGTAAAGGATTGCTTATATCTATACTATATTTTCTTTCTAAAACTTCACTGTTTGAATAAATATACACATCATCATCATTAAATATTCAATCTATAATGAATAAGAGTATAGTGATTCTAATATTAAAATAGAATTCGTATTTGTTTGGATTTGATATAAAATATAAAGAGAATTGAAATATATTTAAAGAAATTTAAAATTCAAATTCTTAGAAAATAAACAAGGTAAGCTTTTTTTTTTCTTCTGTTTTTGGCTTCTAAATCTAGCCTGATGCTTATGATGATAAAATAAACAGCTATTTTAAAGGCTGTCATACAGTAAACCCACATCTAGATATAACCACCAGTTATTGCTTCCACTTCCACCCACCAGTATCAGGGACAAATTTACTAAATTTAATTATAAAGACATTAATGGTAAACTGAAGTTTAAGAAAATAAAACTACTTAATAATAGACAGTTTTCAGTGTCTAAATATACATTTCAATCAAAATAAGTATATACTTTTCCTCACATTATTGAACATATCTTTGTTACATGGCTTTCATAATTAAAATGTCTACTGTCTAACCATATACTGCAGTGAATTTTACTGAATCCTGTTCAATATTACATGAGCGTCAACTGCCCACTTTATGGGTCACAATATAAGAACAGCAATGTTCATACAGGTATTTTTTCTTCTATAGGTTATTTCCTGAGGATAAGTATATAGAAATAGGTCTTATTAGCCTAAAGTACATAATTGCTAAGTACTGTTAAATATAATTAGCAAATTCTTTGAAGTAAGTGCTTTATAATGCCAAACATAAGAATGATTCACAGTGACAGTCCTCTAGTGAGCACAGCAGCTTGTTGGATAAGCTATGAAAGATTTCAGACAGAATAAAAGTGTAAGAAGAACACAGCAGATCAACTGGGCTTCACCAAATATAAAGTTGGACTTCAAAGGTCACTTTCAAAGTGACAAAATGGGGCTGGAGTTGAAGCTAGTGATGGAGTTTCTTTGAGGTGGGGAGGACACAACATCTGTCCCAACACTGGGACACCCAACACTGGGACCACTGGGACCCAGGCACACAGGAACTCCACCAGACCAGTGCTCGGGTTCCTTCCGGTCTATCTGGGCCAGTGTCCTGAGCAGACCTTGGGCACAAACTTCACAGCCAATCGTACAACACCCAGAGGAAGCTCCACTCCCAGGTGCTTTTACACACCTAGGATCACCGGATCCCAGGATCCTAGGAGCTTGGTCTCACCAGGATCTCAGGGTCCCAGAAGCAGCTTGACTCCCAGGAGCTAAGACACACCCAGGATCTCAGGATCACAGGATCCCAGAATCACAGGATCACAGAAACAGTATGACTCTGCGGAGTTCTGACACAACCAGAATCACAGGAGGACAGGCTCCAGTCAGATATAGCAAGGGCAGGTAGCACTAGAGATAACCAGATGGCGGGAAGCAAGGATAAGAACATAAACAACAGAAACCGAGGTTACTTGGCATCATCAGAATCCAATTCTTCTACGATAGCAAGTCCCAGATACACCATCACACCAGAAAAGCAAGATTCAGATCTAAAATCACTTCTCATGATGATGTTAGAGGACTTGAAGAAGGGCATAAATAACTCCCTTAAATACAGGAGAACACAGGTAAACATCTGGAAGCCCTTAAAGAGGAAACACAAAAATCCCTTAAAGAACTACAGGAAATCAAACAGGTGAAGGAAATGAACAAAACTATCCAGGATCTAAAAATGGAACTAGAAACAATAAAGAAATCACAAAGTGAGACAACCCTGGAGCTATAAAACCTAGGAAAGAGATCAGGAGTCATAGATGCATCAACAACGGAATACAAGAGATAGAAGAGAGAATAATCTCAGGTGCAGAAGATACCAAGAAAACAATGACACAACAGTCAAAGAAAATGCAAGAAGCAAAAAGCTCCTAACCCAAAACATCCAGGAAACCCAGGACACAATGAGAAGACCAAACTTAAGGATTATAAGTATAGAAGAGAGTGAAGATTCCCAGCTTAAAGAGTCAGTAAATATCTTCAACAAAATTCCCTAACCTAAAGAAAGAGATGCCCATGAACATACAAAAAGCCTACAGAACTTCAAATAGAGTGGACCAGAAGAGAAATTTCTCCCATTACATAATAATCAAAACATCAAATGCACTAAACAAAAAAAGAATATTAAAAGCAGTAAAGGAAAAAGGTCAAGTAACATAAAGGCAGACCTATCAGAATTTCACCAGACTTCTCACCAGAGACTATGAAAGCTAAAAGATCCTGGGCAAATGTCATACAAGCCCCAAGAAAACACAAATGCCAGCCCAAGCTACTAACTATACCCAGCAAAACTCTCAATTACCATATATGGATAAAATAAGACATTCCATGACAAAACCAAATTTACACAATATCTTTGCACAAATCCAGCCCTACAAAGGATAATAAATAGAAAATACCAACACAAGGAGGGAAACCACATCCTAGAAAACGCAAGAAAGCAAACTTTCATCAAACCTACACAAATATAATTCCACCTCTAACAACAAAAATAACAGGAAATAAAAAAATCACATTTCCTTAATATCTCTTAATATGAAAATTAACATTACCAACATATCCTAATTGATTGAAATTCAAAAAATGAGGAATTAGAAATTTGTGGGCATACATTTTCTGCTCATTTGTACATGACAGTTTCTTGCTGTATACCGCATAATGGTCTTGAAATCATGCTTCCCCTGTCTCGGCCTCTTTATAAGTAGGATTGTTTATTTGATGTTTTACACTATACTATGATTTTCAGAACAGCTCACATATTTCAAAATTATTTATACAGCCAAAAGAAACATAGACAATTAATTTGAGAGGTGGTTTGTAAGAAAACAACAAAGAGTGAGACTGAATGATTTGCTTGATATTATTATTATATCAATTTTGAAAATGACCTTATAAGTTACTCTTTTTCTGAGATGAATGCTTTTCAAAATCATCACAGCCAATGAAACAGAATCTTATCCTTACTTACATAATGTCTGTGCCACCCTCCAAGCAGAAACATTGTTCATTGAAACAGTTCATGAATGACTTCATGAATAGTCCTTAATATACACACAATTTCTGAAATGAATGTAACCTGTTCCCTGTGGGCTGAAAATGATGACAATCACCCACGTCAAATAGCTTTGACCATAGCAGGAAATCTGTATTCAAATAACTATGCCTACAATTCATTCCTTGGCACAGCAGAATTGTCAACTCTGAGCTTGGCTACTATAGAGGTAAGGTAAAATCCTTTGGTGATGTGAGGGACGTTGAAGTACAGCCTTATTACGATGAACTCCAATGTCTAAAAATTGTTCTTATTTTGGGTTTGTACCACAGTGAGAGCTAAGATTTTAAGCTCTACTAAAAACAAAACAAACAAAAAGACTATCTTTTTATGTTGATTTAATAACAAACATGTACATCACTTTTATGACTGGTATAAAAATATATACTGTGTTGAATATAATAAAAAATAAAAATACAAATTATAAAAAAGAGAAAGCTTGACATGCACAAGGAGCTGATCATGTACTACAGCACTAAAATGGGCTTTAAAAATCATCTATCTGATAAGATGTACCTGGAATATATATGATAATATTTTACAACTTAAGAACACCACCATCTCCAGGACAGCCAAGGCTACACAGAGAAACCCTGTCTCAAAACAACAACAACAAACTAAGAAGCATTCCATCTACTTAAAAATGAAGAAAGGATTGTTCAGATATTTCCCCTAAGACATACACATGGATAATAAGTACATTTTAAAGTGTACTTATTAAGTTTGCCATACTTTGACATACTCCACTGATCAAAAATAAGTTATAAGGCCAATCCCAATTAAAGAGGATGGAAAACAAATTTCCCCTCATGGACCAGAAATTTTCCATGCTAGAAGCAATGGTGGTATTTATTTTGTTAGCCCATCTACAAAAGATGGACATTATATAGTATTAAAGAATTATTTATTATCTTTGTATTTAATACTAGCATTTCAGCTATATCAAAACAAAAGCCCCAAATTGGTTAGTATGACACAAGAAAACATTTATAAGCAAAACAACACCATGATATGGTAGCATACACCTTTAATCCCAGCACTTGGGAAATAGAGGCAGGCAGATCTCTGTGAGTTCAAGACCTGCCTAATTTACATAGTTAGTTCCAAGACAGCCAGAGCGACATAGTGAGACCCTGTCTCATAAAACAACAACAAAAAATAATAAAACAAAAAGTACCAACATCATTGTAGCTAAGGAAACATATCAAAACTATAATGAGATCCCTCTGCACCCCATCAGGAGAGATGCAGTCACATGGCAGAGAACAAATTCTGACAAGAATGTGTTGAAATTGGAACCTTAACTGTTTCTGGAATGCAGCTACTTTGAATAAAGATTTTTGCAGTTCCCCAAGAATCTACTACATACATAGTTACCAAATGTATCCAATAATTCTACTCCTGAACAGATGCAAAACAGAATGAAAATTGTGTGTGTGTGAGAGAGAGTGGGGGTTAGAGGCCATAAAATCACAGCCTTTAGTAGATCTTAGAAAAGGGTCATCACTCACATGTTTACATTTATAATTTAAGTGACAGTTTTGTGACACAGTCTGTGGTTTATGTCTACCTGGAATAAGGGTGAATGGCAATGTCTGTAAGCATCACGCTTGGTAAGAGCGAGAAAAGAAAGATGGAGAGCCACCAACTGGAAGATGCACTACCAGCTAGAAGAGAGGCTTACTACAAGCACAGACCACCAGTAGAACTCAGTAGCAGATAATGCAGGACCCTTGCTTCTATGGCACAAATGGAAAAGCACAGGGCCAGTGCTGGTATTTGTGATAAGGACTGGGTTTCATTGAGCAACAGGGAAATAATGTCTCCAGTATTTTATTTACAAAAGCTGAGAATTGGAGCCTTCACTGTTTTTTACAAAAGCTGAGAAGTGGCCTAAGTAGGGGAAGGTACATATGTATGCATGAATGCACAGGTGTGTGTGTGTGTGTGTGTGTGTGTGTGTGTAGGCAGGCCTAACATTGATATCAAGTGTCTTTATTGACCACTTTCTACCCTATATTCTGAGGCAGGACCTGGACCTGGAAATTGTTGTTTTGGTTAAGTCTGGCTAGCCAATTTGCTCTAGGTATACTGTCTCTGCCTCCTATATGATGACATTACAGGCAACAGCCACACCCACCCAGCTTTCCTGTGGGCTCTGGGGATTTGAACTCTGGTATTCATGCTTGCATGACAACGATTTTATACTCACCAATAAGAAATTTGAGTAAAATGTATTACTATATTACCAACACACATAAATCATGAATTTTTCCATATAACAGGAGTGACTGGTTAGAGAAATGACGGAAAAGTAAATTCACATTAATAATCAAGGCTCTAAAACCTTTAACAATAACCACAAAGCTTTAATAAAAACAACAGACAAAAAGAAATGAAAAGAAAGAAAAGAAAACCTAGTAAGAGCCAGGGTGCCTTCTTAAAGTAAAGACTCAGAACTCCAACAATATCAGGGCTTTCCAGATCCATGTTTGATTTCAGTGGGATTAAAATCACAGTCAAGATGCCACTATGTTGATGGTGTAATCTAGGTGGTAGGTATGTGGATGCCACCATGTTGTCGGTGTAATCTAGGTGGTAGGAATGTGGATGCTCCACCTTTATCTTTTAATTTTCCTCTTTTTTTTTTTTTTTTTTTGGCTTTTTTGGATTTGGTTTTCTCGAGACAGGGTTTTTCTGTGTAGCCCTGGCTGTCCTGGAACTCACTCTGTAGACCAGGCTGGCCTCGAACTCAGAAATCCGCCTGCCTCTGCCTCCCAGAGTGCTGGGATTACAGGCGTGCGCCACCACCGCCCGGCTAATTTTCCTCTGTTTGAAACTTTATTTTTTAAAGTGTTGGAGAGAAATCCCCTAATAATTTTTTCATGGAATTTGACAAACTGAATTTTAATTGTCCTTTTAAGAGGAAAGGTTAAAAAAAAAACAACCAAACAAATAAAAAAAAAAATCCCAGCTTTATATTTTTGAAACAGAACAAGAAACCAAACTTTAAAACTTAATGATCAAAGAGACATGTTATGATAGATGATGAAGGGATCATTATATGACTATGATGGTCAGCCAGTCTTGATGGCTACTTTCAAGGGACTGAAGAAGTACCTGAGAGATTAATAAAAGAAGCAAATCCCTGAGAGTCTGCTGGTATTCCCATAAAACATTAACTAAGCAGGGAAATGCTATCCCACAGGCAAAGAGAGAAAACATCCAGCAGCAGACAGGCCTCTTCTGATGCCTGGCCACAGAGTGTGAGCTGCTGTGCTCCTCCACAACTCCCTCAAGTGGACTGACACCTCTAAACACATGGAGCAAAGTAATGTTTCCTTTGTTTCTTCCAGACATTTGTGACAGAAACAGGCTATCAGTTACATTTTATGCACATGGATTTTTGTTCTTTTATTGTTTAACTTTATATGTCTGTGTGTGTTTCTCTGTCTTTATATGTCTGTGTGTATGCATATATGTGTGGGTACCCAAAGAGACCAGAAGAGGACACTGGATACCCTGGAACTGGAGTTATAGGAGGTGATGAACCATTTGATATGAATGCTGGGAACCAACATTGGGTCCTTGGAAAGAACAGCCAACACTCTTACACACTGAACCATCTTCTCCAGGCCCTAAGTTACAGAATAAATGAGCACTTTTGAGAATCACTGTTGGGCATAATTGAAGGATCCCAATTGGTGGCCATTGGTCAGAGGCTAGCATTGTAAACAACTGCTATAAACACTCAACAAATTCAAGCATCCAAATCAAGAAACTTGTGAAACATAAGATAAAGTACACACAAGAAGAGTCACTGTGCACTGACAGCAGCACCATTTAATTAGAAAAAGAAGTCCAACTGTAAGTAAATGTAAAAAAAAAAATCCTACTTCTTAAATCAAGATCCTTCATTGTCTTCTGGGCTGTCATGTTTCTTGACTGTACCTGCATGCAAAGGCATTTGTGACAGTTGTAAACACCAGAGGGCTTGCTCTAGAGCCCTGCTTCCTGTACTTCTCTTTCTTTAGAGAAGATGGTTTGCTTATGCTATAATCCTTTCTTCTCAACCAAGCAATAATTAGGTCATCAAAATGATACTGCTGGCTGTGTGTAGAAACACACACCTTTAATCCCAGTGAATTACAGGTTAGCCTGGTCTCTGCATAGGGAGTTTCAGAAAAGAGATGGGGCAGGGGGAGAGAAAGGAATGAATTATGTTTTATAACACCTGAATAAACAAGCTTTAGCCAGACAAAAATCTCAGCTCAGAGAAGTGAAAGTGAGCACAGATTCCCAACCTTAACCAAGGATTGATACATGCTAGAAGGAAAACTTAGCTCTCTCTAATGGAGTGACACTGGATGCAGTAATCACACTACTGAGCGGGCCCTATGCTCAGGAGTAGTTGGTCAACACAACACAGACTCCATGATTTGTTTTTGTGTGCTATTGTGTTTGTTTTGTATTTTTTGTCGTTTGGACATTTTGTTTTGATATTTTTAAAGCAAGAGAGAGTGACAAAGAACAGGAAACTGGGTGGGTAGGGAGGTGGAGAGGTTATGGGAGACCTGGGGGAGGGAAAGAGTATGATTAAAATACATTGTATGAAAATTTGAAAGAATAAAAAGTATTTTTAAAAGAAATAGTGCTTTAAAATGTGTTCATATGGCCAGTGAGATGGCTCAGCAGGTAAAAGCATCTGTAATTGAGCCTGATGACTTCAGTGCGATCCTCAGGACTTACACGGTAGAAAGACGGTCTTGTCTTCTGACCTCCACATGCAAGCCATGGTGCATGCACACACACACTTCAATTATTTTTTAAGATTTATTTACTTTTCATGAATGACTGTTTTGTCTGTTTATATATATATGTGCAGAATTTAAGCATGATATAAGCCACCATGTGGATGCTAGGACTCAAAC
The DNA here is from genome assembly GCF_947179515.1 of Apodemus sylvaticus. NCBI lineage: Eukaryota > Metazoa > Chordata > Mammalia > Rodentia > Muridae > Apodemus > Apodemus sylvaticus. The sequence continues at coordinate 146,306,765 of NC_067476.1, forward strand.
CTGGCTCCTGTGCAATAACAGCCAGTATTCAACCTCTGAGCCATATTTCCAGCCCAATTCAAATGTTTTGGGGTTTGTTTTACTGGCAATCAAGAGAACAGTAATAAGGGGACAGAAATCAGGCTTTTAGGGTAAGTGCTATGATCAAAATAAATAAAAATTCATTTGTAAATGAGCTGCATCTTATTTGGATCCTGATTCTAACAAACTAAGAACAAAAAGACAGTTTTTTTAAACTATCAGGGAAACAAACTTGTTGGCAGTTTAGCTTATTATCACACTGAAAAAGAAAAACACCAAACCCAGTGGCTTAAAGAAAAGAATGTCTGTCTCATGATTCTGAATAGCCTTAGCTAGGAGATTCTTTGCCCAGGGCAGGGAAACTAGAGAGCAGGCTATGGCTTCTCTCCTGCATCTGTCACACCCTGCCTGGGATGCTTGGGACAGGACTCGGTCTTCTCCCTCACATGGCAGCTTAGGCCTTCTCACAGTATGGCCACAGTAAAGAGTAGTCAGACTACTTGTATGGTGGATGACTTCCAAGACAGGAAGTTGCCAGCTTCCTTGAGAGCTAGATCTGGAACTGCCAATATTACTTTTGACATACTCCACTGGTCAAAAATAAGTTGTAAGGCCAATCCCAATTAAAAGGGATGGAAAACAAATTTCCCCTCTTGGACCAGAAATCTTCCATACTAGGAGCAATGGTGGTATTTTTTTTTTTAGCCCACCTACCATAAATGGGCATTATATAGTATTGAAGAATTACTTACTGTCTTTGTATTTAACACTAGCATTTCAGTTATGTCAAAACAAAAGCCCCAAATTGTTTAGTGTGATGCACAGAAATATTTATAAGCAAAACAACTCATGATGTACTAATTTACTGGAGGGTGAAAGAATCACAAGAAAAAATGGGGACTGGGTAAAAATAGAAAAAAAAACCCTGACCATTCTACTGCATATATCTCATATTTTTACAAATAAAAACAAAATCTGGCATAAACGGATGTATGATAAAGCCTTTATAGCAACTTCTAAAAAGTGTTTTGTTTTAAATGTTTTTCTTTCCTTTCTTGGAAATTACTAACTTTGACCATGACAACCTGCCACCCACCTTCCTACTGCTCAAGCCCACCTTAAACGACTATCTTTCTAAGAATGTTCCACATCACCAAGAAAACTAAGTTAATGTCAATTCTACCACTCAAAAGACATGCCATCCTATCTTTCCCAGTGCCATCGTCAGTGCCCCTAGAGGATTATTAATGCTCCCACCCTCTTTTAACACAGAGAAGCTACTAAGCAAGGAGGAGGACAGGATATGCCCATCACAGCAGATCCTCATTCTGATTAAGTCCATTTTCCCTTCAGGGTACATTTACCCAATCTACTAGAGCAAACAGTCCTTTTACTGTCACATTTCCTTATACATGGTTCAAAGAGTTTACAATGATTCCAGTGGGTTTGGTGGGCAGTGGTCATTCTTCTCATCTGTTTCTTTATTCTACTTTATGTCTGATTTTTTTCTCCTCCTTTCTTTTATTTTGAGACAGGGTTTCTCTGTGTAACAGCCCTAGCAGTCCTGGAACTCACTCTTTAGACAGTGGCCTCAAACTCACAGAGATCTGCCTACCTCTGCCTCCTGTGTGCTGGGATTAAAGGCATGTGCCACCACTGCCTGACTCTATTTTTCTTTCTTTTTTTTTTTTTTAAAGCATTAAAGGGTATCTTAGTAAGGACTGCTTTTGCTGTGATGAAACACCATGACCAAATGCAACTTGGAGAGGAAAGGGTTTCCTTAGCTCACACTTCTTCCACATTGTAGTCCACCACTGAAGGAAGTCTGGACAGGAACTCAAACAGGGCAGGAACCTGGAAACAGGACTTAATACAGAGACCATGGAGGGACTTGCTCAGACTGCTTTCTTATAGCACCCAGGACCACCAGGGACAGCACCACCCACAATAGGCTGGGCCTTCCCACATCAATTGCTAATTAAGAAAATGCCTTACAGGCTTGCCTACAGCCTACTCTTAGAGAGGCACCTTCTCAGTTGAGGCTCCCTTCTGTCTGATGACTCTAGCTGTGCCAATCTGTCATAAAACCTGCCAGTACTAAGGGAATTTCAATGTCAGAATGATTCTTACTTTTTTCCTACTGTCAGAATAGGGGCTGTGGTCCAACAAGATGGCTTACTAGGTAAGGGAGCTTGCTGCCAAGCCTGACATGTTCTATATCTGGTACTCACATAGTAGAAGAAGAAAACAACTCCCACAAAATGTCTTCTGACCTCCATTTGTACATTGTGGCATGTGTGTCCATGCACAGAAAAAATGCAACAATAATAATATTAAATAATAAAAAAGATGATCAGCTGTATTTTTACTGTTACATCAAATAGAAAACTGTCACTGTGGGATGGAATGAATCAGCAGCACTCTATCCCTAACAGCACACATAGAAAATCATCTTTCATCAGGAGTGTGTGTGGGCAGAACTATGGTAATACAGCAGATCTTCTGGTTAGAGTAGTCAGAGTTCTGTTGAATATAAAGAGTTTATAAAGTTCAAATCTGTCTAACTCTATATCTGCTAGTGGTAAAGAATGGCAGAGCCCCTAGTTTAACCCACTGAGTGCTTACATGTTTCAATACTTTCTGCATTTAAAATTCATAATTCAACTGAGGACTCAGGGCTTAAAGCTCTCTGCTTTCACCCCTCAAACAGTTCTTGTTTCTGTCAACTCACCAACAGAAATAGCCTTCTCCACTCAGACGTTATCACTTCTAAAGTGAATGCTACTTTAAGAGGCTAACACAGAAGGGTATAGGAACTCTCCCTCCATAAAACCCAGAGAGGAAAACTACACCTCCTCTTTGGATCCTGTCTGAAGTCACAGATGAAAAATAAAAATAAAGTGAATGCTACATTATTCTTCAAGCTCAGAAGAGCGAACATGTTATGAACACAGGGGTCCCAGAATAAGAGGTACTTGAAAGACTCAGTTTAGCCAGCCTCCTCTGCATGAGAGTCCTTCAATGCACCACTGCTTGCTCATCAAAACAGTCATTGTCTGAGCATCTCCAGAGACAAGGAGCTCAACACTTAGCACCAATGGAAAGGGTTTTAAATAGTATTGTATAGTGAGCACACATGCAAATACTTTTATGTAGGTTAGATTTGTTAAGCTGATGCCATCTCTGAACTCAAGAAGTCACTGGTCTTCTGTGGTTATTAGGACCATTAATACTCTGAAGCTTGCTTTCCTAGACACATTGGAATTCCCTATCTAACCAAGGTTAGGTGTAACCAATGAAATGTGGGAAAATGTGTTACCTCCAGGGGGCACTTTCAGGAAAGGATCTGCTTTGTTTCAGTATTTATTCTTGGGCCTGTTCATTGACACTGTCTCAGAGAGTGACTACTCACTTAGTCCTAAAAGAAGAGCTGGGAGTTAAGCATATAGCTCAATGGAAAAGCCCTTGTCTTACATGTACAAGGCCCTGTTTTCAATCCCCAGCACTGGTGCATCAGCTGGGACATGAAGGAGTGAGCTGTCATGTGCATGTGGGGAAGCATTTTCCAGGCAGAAATAGCAGCCAACACTAGGTGTTGAAACAGTGGCAGAGGTAGAGGGCAGAAAGAGACCAGGTTAAAGAGCTGTGGGGGTGGGACAGTGCAGACACACAATGATGTTAAAATTTCTCTGAGACAGGCAATCCAAAGGTGGACTTTAAACACAGGGCTGAAAAGATCTGCCTTGTGTTTATTTAGTTCAGCATGGCTCCATGGGCTTTACTGACAACAAACTAGGAAGAGCCAGAGGCTGTGGGGGGGGGGGGACATCCATGAGAATATGAAAGAAGTCCAGGCAGGAGACAACAGTGGCTGGCAACAGACTGAGAGAAACTAAGGTAATGAGGGGGTAGCTGGGTTCTGAAAAGAATTGAAAGTACAGGGTATGTGTACTGTGTCCATGTGAATGGAGACAACTTCAATTTGGTAAGATGATGGCATTACTATTAACCAAAACATATTTGAAGCTAGTAAGCACCATGCAGAAAGCAAAAGGAGTTCTGAGCTGCTGATAGTGGACAACTGTTCTAGGGGAAACTAGATTGAGCTGGTTTTCTCCCAAGTGTTTCAGGGAGCAAATGGATCAGACTGCTAATGAGCAGAGAGGCTGTGAAATGCCAATGTCTCCAGTGAAAAAGACTCTAGTCTTTGCCAAAACCCACTCAAACCCACAGGAAAAATACAGGAAGTGGGGTGAGACTTAAGGGGTTGGGATAGGGCTGGGAGCAAGGCTAGGGTAGCAGAAAAGGCGAGTGGCCAGCACTTGTTCCACGGAGGTGTGAGAAAGCTGCTTTCAAAGTAAATGTGTTACTGGGAAACAGACTTGAATCCTAAATTTTGTTTCAAATACAAAAGTAAATTACTTTATTTAATTTAAACTAAAAAATTTTAAAGCATTATAAATGGTTTGTTCTGGATGTGGTTTTACTTCTGAAATTACATTTGTTTTGTTTTAATTGAAAATTTCCAGTCTAGGCCACATGGTTTTCAAGCTAAATAGCTTGCAGGCTGGCATGCTTACAAGAATCTCTGAAGAACACTCATTTAGAAAATAAAATCCCTCCCTGGCTCACCCTGAAAATCCAGCAGCCCTCTTCCTCTTCCTCCTCCTCCTCCTCCTCCTCCAGACTTAGTTTCATTGACAACTCTTTTCACTGACCTTACTACAAAGACCACAAGATCAGACACACAGTACTTCATTCCATCACTGTGAGGAATACAGTGCTTTTCTTTTGTCTGCTTTTCTTTTTTTTTTTTCTTTTTTTCTGCTTTTCTTTTGTCTGCTTGGGGAAAACCAGACATCTGAGGTTGTATTCAGTGGGTGAGTCTTCAAAAATAGATATACTCTCTCACTAAAAATGGAAATGTTCTCCTTTATTCAACTCAGCCACTCTGATATAGATATGAACTCACCCTATTGATAAACCCACACATATATAAAGTATGTAATACATGATCAGCACTGGGACAACAACAGATGAGAAACAACCTAATCGATCACCAAAAAGAGACAGTCAAATCAACTATAGCATATCTAGATAGTGGAATAATATGCACGGGTGAAAAATACAAAGGCACTACGTTTATATTGCCATTAGCTAACCATTTGCCTCCATGGACCCCCTAATTTCAAAATATGAGTATTCTATGCATTCAAAACAAAAAGTTAAATTTAACCAAATGCCAAAATGACACATTTCCCATAACTTTTAGTTGTTACAGATAACAAGTAAGAAAGTAATAGGCTAGTAGGGTTGAGTGTGAGACCAGTCAGATAGGTAACAGGGATGGTAAATCACATTCCTATATACCCCAAATATCTCAACGCTGACAAACTTTTGAGGGTAGCTGCTACAGTACTATGCATGGGCACTGCCCCCACAGGATGCAATACCCAAACACAACCTGTGTCTGCCTCCAAGTTAAAGCCATAGCTCTAAGGGGACTCAGAAGCACACAATGTAGTGGAGGGTGGGGGGGAGTTGTGCAGCCCAGATGCCTTCCCAGAAACACTTTCACATGGCCTGCTTTGCAGGCTCTTATGAGTGTCACCAAGGCTCAGAGCTTATCACAACTGTGATATTTGCTTACTTAGTTGAACCGCCCTTGTAGGCACAGAATAATTTAACTGTTTACTACACAACCAACAAATTCTTTCTGTATTTGACTTGTCTCATGGTTGAAGGTCCTCATCTTTATTTAGTAACTTCCTGTGCAGTGTAAGCACCTTCAATTCATTCTGAAGTCTCTCTGGGGACCAGTTCTTTGAGCATATCCTATCACCAAACCATATCCTCAGTCTTTTGCACACATAAAAATTTGTGCATGTCTTTCCAAAATGTGGCAATTAGAAAAGAAAGAAGTCATCAATTTGCAGCTCACCCAGAAGAGAAGTCAGTGGGAACTGTGTCTACCACTGTGCACCTCCTATGACTACCCCCACATCTATGTCGAAGTCCTGTCTCATTTTTCTTTCTCAGAGGAGAAACTTAACATGAAGTGACCCAGCAAGCTAAGGAAGCACTGCTGGGCTAGGCAGACAGGGATTATCCTACCACAGGCCCTCTGATCATTCGGGCAGACATTGTTAACACTTCCAAACTTTCTGTCCTTTCCCTCTTCAAATTCTACCATGTCACACAATGCTTGGCACATAATAATAGGTTTTAGTTATTAAACATATGGATAACTGGGATCTAGGCATGGAGTTAAGAATTCTAATACCATAGTGCTATCTATATTGGCTTATACTAAAGCTCATATGAGCTGAAGTCCTATTTCAGGATGTAGTCTGAACATATGAGAATTACACGCAGTCTGTACCTTCATCATCTTGCCAACACTACTTATAACCAGGGTTTACTCAGGTACAAAAACTATTGGTTTTCTTATGTCAGGTTCTTTTCTCTCAGCTATTTCACAGTCCTTTTGTGTTGTAGTACTGTATCACAATGGCCTTCCTTTTGAAAACTAATATTTCACTCTCCATATCCATCACATTCTTTTTTTAATCCCTTTGTCTGTCAATGGACATTAAGTTGTGTCCACCTCTTAACTCTTGTGAATAATGCTGCAAATACAGGAATTCATAAGTGAATAAACATCTGCTTTTCCTTAGTCTTCCCTCCCCAATCCTGTGATGCTGGTGGGGCAGCAGCTGCAGGTGTCATCAGCTGGCCTTATCTTTTAGTTCTTGTCATTAAACTAGCTTCCTCTAAAGCTTGCTTCTTAGTCCTTTCTAATGACATCTGGGTTCTCTTCTTTTTAAGTGAACTCTGTTGGCATTTCTTCTAGGCTCCACCGCACAGTTACTTGGCAACAGCCAGGTATGCCTAACTCATTATAAAAGGGGCTGCTTGCCCCTTCCTCACTCTCTTGTTCTTACTCCCTTATTCTCTGTCCCTTCTCTCCCAGTTCCCCTTCCCCCTCTTTCCACATGCTCATGGCCAGCCTCTACTCTACTCCTCTACTCTTTTTCATTCTGCCTTTCTCTGTCTCTACTCCCCCCTCAACTCCCCTCCCCATGCCCTAAATAAACTCTATTCTATACTATACCTTTGCCTTGAGGCTGGTACCTCAGGGGGAAGGGATGCCTCAGCATGGGCCCACAGAGGCACCCCTTCCCCCACACCATCCTGTACCTCCACTGAATATATCCCTGACTTCTTTTTCTTTTTATAAAGCACAACAAACTCAACAAGTTAATTTTTAAATTTATTCTACTTGTCAAAGAGGGAAGAAAGCTACTGAGCCCTTCTTGCCTCCTCTGTTGAAAAGCTCTAGTTCCTTCATCCAGAAGGAAAAGGGAAAAGTTGCAGGAGTACAGGCTTCATTTCCCTGGAATTAAAGGCTGAACACTAAAATACACCCTCACTTCTGGAGGTATATTTTGCTGTTAATGAAGTTACCATTTTTTTCCTTGATAGGCAATATTAAATGCCACTCAATGGGTTGTTCAGCTTAGGAGTCAGGGTACATCTACAAAATCTACTTCTGATCTTATATCAAACAGTCAGGCCCACTTCCCACTGCCATTTGCACTGGGGAGGCAGGCAGCTCCACAGCTTTCTGTGCAGAAAGTGATCTCCCTGCAGTGCTTTCACTTCTAAGCATGGAGGTGAGATCTTCACCTTCTCTCTGGAGGGGAACAGCTAGGAGCACACAGGGCTTACCATCAGTGGAGCAGCTGGGACAGAGGTCTTCAGGCTGCCATTTGCACCAGGGAGTCAGGCAGCACCACAGCCTTCTGTGCACAGACCCTGCCAGAAGAGAGTTGGTGTCCCAGGAGTACAGACACAGGCTTACAGGTCCACAGGAGGGACAAGCTCCAGCCAGAGACAGCCAGACCAACCAGCACAATAGATAACCAGATGGCAAAAGGCAAGTATAAGAACCTTACCAACTACTCACTAATAAGTGGATATTAACCTAGAAAACTGGAATACCCAAAACATAATCCACACATCAAATGAGGTACAAGAAGAAAGGAAGAGTGGCCCCTTGTTCTGGAAAGACTCAGTGAAGCAGTATTCGGCAAAACCAGAATGGGGAAGTAGGAAGGGGTGGGTGGGAGGACAGGGGGAGAGAAGGGGGCTTGCGGGACTTTCGGGGAGTGGGGGGCTAGAAAAGGGGAAATCATTTGAAATGTAAATAAAAATATATCGAATAATAAAAAAAAGGAACCTTACCAACAGAAACAAAGGCTACTTGGCAACATCAGAACCCAGTTCTCCCACCACAGCAAGTCCCAGATACCACAACACACCGAAAAAGCAAGAGTTGGATTTAAAATCATATCTCATGATGCTGGTAAAAGGCTTCAAAAAGGACTTAAATAACTCCCTTAAAGAAATACAGGAGAACATGGGTCAACAGGCAGAAGCCCTTAAAGAGGAAATAAAAATCCCTTGAAGAATTACAGGAAAATACAATCAAGTAAAGGAACTGAATAAAACCATCCAGGACCAAAAAGTGGAAGTAGAAACAATAAAGAAATCACAAAGTGAGACATCTCTGGAGATAGAAAACCTTAGAAAGAATTCAGGAGTCATAGATGCAAGCATCAACAACAGAATACAAGAGATAGAGGAGAGAATCTCAGATGCTGAAGATACCACAGAAAATATTGACTCAACAGTCAAACAAAATGTAAAAGGCATAAAGCCTGTAACCCAAAACATTCAGGAAATCAAGGACATAATGAGAAGACCAAATCTAAGGATTAAAGGTATAGACGAGAGTGAAGATTTCCAACTTAAAGGGCCAGTAAATATCTTCAACAAAATTATAGAAGAAAATTTCCCTAACCTAAAGAGACACCATGAACATACAAGAAGCCTACAGAACTCCAAATAGACTGGACCAGAGCAGAAAGTTCTCCTGGCACATAATAATCAAAACACCAAGTGCACTAAACAAAGAAAGAATATTAAAAGCAGTAAGGGAAAAGGTCAAGTAATGTATAAAGCCAGACCTATCAGAATTACACCAGTCTTCTCACTGGAAACTATGAAGGCTAGAAGATCCTGGGCAGATGTCATACAGAACCTAAAAGAACACAAATGCCAGCCTAGACTACTATACCCAGAAAAACTCTCAATCACCATAGATGGAGAAACCAAGATATTCCATGGTAAAACCAAATTTACACAATATCTTCCCACAAATCCAGCCCTACAAAGGATAATAGATGGAAAATGCCAACACAAGGAGGGAAACTGCACCCTAGAAAAACCAAGAAAGTAATCTTCTTCTAACAAACCCAAAAGAAGATAACCACACAAACATAAAAATAACATCAAAAATAACAGGAAGCAACAAGCACTATTCTTTAATAGTTCTTAACATCAATGGACTCAATTCCCCCAATGAAAAGACATAAACTAACAGAAATATTTTTCATGTAAATCTTCAATTTTATCAGAAAATGTTCATAATTCCTCTTTCAATTAATTTAGTAATTTTTTATGTCTACCATTTTATCTGCATTATTTTTCATGATAATCTTCAATTTTAACATGTTTTTCTATATATTTCTTCTACTTTATCAGAAATGTTTTCCATGTAAATTTCTGATTTTATCACAAAATGTTTTTAATTCCACCTTCAATTAATTTAGAAAGGTTTTTTATGTCTACCATTACATCTGTATAATTTTCCATGAAAGTCAATTTTAACATCTTTTTCTATATATTTGTTGAATTTTATCAGAAATACTTTCCATGTAACTCTTCAATTTTACCTGAAAATGTTTATAATTCCACTTTCAATCAACTTAGAATTATTTTATGCCTACCATTTTATCTGTATAATTTTCCATGATAATCTTCAATTTTAACATGTTTTCTACATTTTTCTACAATTTTATCAGAAATATTTTCCATTTAAATCTTCAATTCTATTATAAAATGTTTCTACTTCCCTTTTTAATTAATTTAGCAATTTTTTGTCTACCACTTTACTCTTTGATTTTCTATGAAAACTGTCAATTTTAATGTGTTTTTCTACATATCTTTTCTATTTTATCAGAAATATTTTCCATGTAAATTTTCAATTTTATCATAAAATGTTTTTACTTCCTTTTTCAATAAAAGAACATGCTTTTCAAAAAAAAAAAAAAAAACTGTCAGGCCCAACTCTACTTCATCAGTAAAGGTCAATATTTTCCCAGAACTCTTTAAGATCATAGTCATGTTCAGCCTAATTTCGTAGGAGGCAGCAGACCAAGGCACACAGAGTCAAACAAGGCATTTTGGGGTTTCTGTATGTGCTTGGCTCTGTCTTTGAGGAACTTTAGAGCACTGAAATGGTTTGAGGGGAGGAGTAAGAGGCCTTGACACCTAAGCACTCTGTAGGCTACAAAGCAATAAAAAACAATCAAAACCCATAAAACAAAAATTGGCTCTATAGGTACTGTGTTGGTTAGTTTTATGTGAATTTGACATAAGCTGGAGTCATCAGACAGAAGGGAGCCTCAACTGAGAAGGTGCCTCTCTAAGAGTAGGCTGTAGGCAAGCCTGTAAGGCATTTTCTTAATTAGCAATTGATGTGGGAAGGCCCAGTCTATTGTGGGTGGTGCTGTCCCTGGTGGTCCTGGGTGCTATAAGAAAGCAGTCTGAGCAAGTCCCTCCATGGTCTCTGTATTAAGTCCTGTTTCCAGGTTCCTGCCCTGTTTGAGTTCCTGTCCAGACTTCCTTCAGTGGTGGACTACAATGTGGAAGAAGTGTGAGCTAAGGAAACCCTTTCCTCTTCAAGTTGCATTTGGTCATGGTGTTTCATCACAGCAAAAGTAATCCTTACTAAGAAAGGTACAAAACCTAAAACTTCAACAACTGTTTATTTAAATCACCTTCAAATCACAAATGACTCATACATTTCTCCCTCTTCCCATCTCACCTACATGTGCACATATGGGCACATACACAAACACATACAGACATTCAACACAACTCTTGGGACAGATACATAAATACTCACACACATACTCACCCAGTAAGACTCTTGGGTTAAGTTTCTGGGCAAGTTAACTTTCTCAACCTTTTTATGAGCTTGAAGGTGCCCAAATCACAAGTTTCTAGTGGGCACAGTGGCCTCACTTGTAACCCTTCAACTTGGAAGGTACAGGCAGGAGGATCACAATTTTGAGGCTAGACAGGGCTATACAATGATACCCTGTTTCAGAAAAACAATAGTTTTAAAGAATTTTTCTGAATTCTATGTTTTAAATTTTTATGTGAGGGGATGAAGAGAGGGCTCAGTGGATAAGAGCACTGGCTACTCTAAAAGGGGACCTTGGTTTGGTTCCCAGCACCCACATGGCAGGTATGTTACATTGCCTGTAATGTAACTCTAGTTCCATGGGATTCCTCATTATCAGGTATGTATGTCGTGAGCATGCAGACATTCTCAAACACACAAAACATAAATAAACCACTTTAAAAACTTGATATTGTATGTCTGTCTTACAAAACTAGCAAAGTAATTTATCTGCCTTTAAGAAAAAGACCATTTTATTGGAACGTATTGATTTTTTATTGTTTCTATGAAAACCTTTAACAAAAAAAAAAAAAAAAAAAAAAAAAACAAGACATCTGATTTTACTTAAAATACTACTTAACTCCCAGAAAACCCAGAAAACATTCCATGAAATGGCCCTCTCCCATCCTTCTCTCTCGTACAGAGCCAGCCAGCCAGCTAGCCACAGTCCTTGCTCAGCCTTTGGCTCACTGTAGGCACCACTCCCTCTTCCCATTTTGATCACACTACTTGCTTCTGGGTGGCCAGTCAAGCAGCTCTTCCCAACAGCTCTTCTGCAGCTCTTATCTGAATCTCAAAAGCCATAAAGGACCCTTGGGACCCAGGGAGGCTGAGACCCACACTTGTGCAATTTTACCCAGATCGGGACTTGGAGTGTTCTATACCCAAGTGACTTCCAAAGCACTAGTTCCATCATTTCCAATCACAATTGATAGGTTCCTCTCTGACCTTGGTATCTTTTGCCTAAGAAATAAAACAAAAGAAACACATCCAGGCTCCATGTTCTAGAGTTTGGATCTTTACCTCCCACTCTCTGCTGTAGTCTGTTTGGGCTGCTGCAACAAAATGCCATATAACAGGTGGATTATAAAAAGAAATTAATTTCTCCCATCTCTGGAACTTTCAAGATTGCCTTGCTGGTAGACACTGTTTGCTGAGACACTGATTTTCTCAGTCAGTCATTATCTCATTGTGGCCTCATATGGTGGAAGAGTCAAAAGAAGAATGCTTGGGGCTTTTTTTTTTTTTTTTTTTTTTTTTTTTTTTTTTTTTGTGGCATACCGCTGCAATTTTTTTAATTTGATATAATTTTTTTATTTACATTTCAAATGATTTCCCCTTTTCTAGCCCCCCACTCCCCGAAAGTCCCATAAGCCCCTTTCTCTTCCCCTGTCCTCCCACCCACCCCTTCCCACTTCCCCGTTCTGGTTTTGCTGAATACTGTTTCACTGAGTCTTTCCAGAACAAGGGGCCACTCCTCCTTTCTTCTTGTGTCTCATTTGATGTGTGGGTTATGTTTTGGGTATTCCAGTTTTCTAGGTTAATATCCACTTATTAGTGAGTGCATACCATGATTCACCTTTTGAGTCTGGGTTACCTCACTTAGTATGATGTTCTCTAGCTTCATCCATTTGCCTAAGAATTTCATGAATTCATTGTTTCTAATGGCTGAATAGTACTCCATTGTGTAGATATACCACATTTTTTGCACCCACTCTTCTGTTGAGGGATACCTGGGTTCTTTCCAGCATCTGGCAATTATAAATAGGGCTGCTATGAACATAGTAGAGCATGTATCCTTATTACATGGTGGGGAATCCTCTGGGTATATGCCCAGGAGTGGTATAGCAGGATCTTCTGGAAGTGAGGTGCCCAGTTTTCGGAGGAACCGCCAGACTGATTTCCAGAGTGGTTGTACCAATTTGCAACCCCACCAGCAGTGGAGGAGTGTTCCTTTTTCTCCACACCCTCTCCAACACCTGCTGTCTCCTGAATTTTTAATCTTAGCCATTCTGACTGGTGTAAGGTATAAGTATGCAAATCAAAGGGTTGTTTTGATTTGCATTTCCCTAATGACTAATGAAGTTGAGCATTTTTTAAGATGCTTCTCCGCCATCCGAAGTTCTTCAGGTAAGAATTCCCTGTTTAACTCTGTACCCCATTTTTTAATAGGGTTGTTTGGTTTTCTGGAGTCTAACTTCTTGAGTTCTTTATATATATTGGATATTAGCCCTCTATCTGATGTAGGATTGGTGAAGATCTTTTCCCAATTTGTTGGTTGCCGATTTGTCCTTTTGATGGTGTCCTTTGCCTTACAGAAACTTTGTAATTTTATGAGGTCCCATTTGTCAATTCTTGATCTTAGAGCATACGCTATTGGTGTTCTGTTCAGAAATTTTCTCCCTGTACCAATGTCCTCAAGGGTCTTCCCCAGTTTCTTTTCTATTAGCTTCAGAGTGTCTGGCTTATGAAAACATCCAATGGAAAAAAGATAGCCTTTTCAACAAATGGTGCTGGTTCAACTGGAGGTCAGCATGCAGAAGAATGCGAATTGATCCATCTTTGGGGCTTCTTTTTAAAATGCACCAATATTGCTCACTAGGCTTCTTTCTCCATGGTCTGATGGCTTTCCAAAAACTACACTTCCTCATCCTACCCTGGGGGTTAGAATTTCAATGCCTAGGTTTCGGGGACACAAACATTCAGACCACTGTACCAGATGTCCAAGCAGAGATCTCCACATCACTTCCATGCACTCTGCTCTGTTCTGTCCCTTATGTGCTGTGTTAGTCAGTTTTATCATTTCTGAGAAAAACAGCTTCTGACCAGAACAACTTGAGAACATGGGATTATCTACTTGTCTAACTGCTGTGAGTTCCTGACAAAGGCAGTGAAGGAAGGGCTTGCTGTGGCTCACAATCCAGGGCACAGCACCTCATACCATGCCCTCTCTCTTCACTCTTGAATGTGTTCCTTGATAAGTAAAACTCAAGATTTTGATGTAGTTCAATTGGTCTAATCATCTTCTATCTTTTCAGTATCATAGATAAGAAACCATTACCTAATCTAATACAATACAGATTTGCCCACTGTGATGTCTTTGAAGTGTTTTATAGTTTTAATTTTTTAATTTGGTCTTTGATCCATACTGCATTCCTTTTTTTCCCCTGTATGCTGTAAAGGTCTAGCTTTATCTATCTGCACAGGAATATCTAGTTTTCCCAGCACCATTTGTTAAAATGACTGTCCTTTTTCTACTGAAAAGAACTGATCAAAGATCAACTGTGTGTTTACCAGTTAATTTCTGAGCTCCCTATTTCATTCAATCAATCTATGTTTTCATTAACAATTTTAATATTGAATACAAGTTGAAATAATATTTTAAATAAATTAAATAATGTTTTATTTCTGCTAGAACATTTTAAACTACACATATGGTTTCCACTATATTTGTCCTGGGCAGCACTACCCTAGATGCTGTGCATGGAGCCACAGGCAGTATGGGAAACAGCTGAGACACTGTGGGATGAACTGATTCTGAGTTCTCTTCCCCCTTTGCTTACCTACGACTAAAGAACACAGGAAGAGGGAACCACCATGGCTAGTGAGACTTGTGAGTGGAGTACACTCAAGTTTCAGAACCTGACTGCTTCAACACAGCAGCCATTAGCCACAGGTGTTCATGTGCCTACCAGACACTCACAATGTAACCAATGTGAAAATTCAGAATTTTGTAAGTGTAAAATACTGCAAAGACATAGTACAAAGGATAAAAGATCTAAAAAGTTATAGCAATTACATATTAAAACAATATATTAATAGATCTGGTAAAATAAAATATTACATTACTTATTGTTGCATATACATGTAAGTATATATTATATATGCACATATCTGTAAAGAAAAGCTGCAGGGAGACTATGGGGATACTCCTGTGGGAGTCAAAACACCACTTTTAGATTTAGTTCTGCTTTTTCGCCAGGGATCCTAGGGTTTCAATTTAGGCTTTCAGGCTTCTGTGACAAGCATTGTTACTTACTGAGACATCTCTCTGGTCCATAAAATATATTATTAATATTAACTTATTTAGGCTTTTTCCTCTTTTTCCTTCCTTGTTCTAGCTATTTTCTTTCTTTCCCTCCCTCCTTCCATCCCTCCTTCTCTCCCTTCCTTCCACCCTTTCTTCCTTTACCTTTCCCCTCTTCCTTCTTCTTTGAGACAGAATCTTACTATGCATCCCAGGAACTTGAAATCTCCCTGCTTCAGTGCTAGATTATAGGTATGTGCCACTATGCCAAAATATATTTTGCTTGAATTTTTTCCCCAGACAGGCTCTTATACAGCCTAAGCGGCCTTGTATTCACTATATAGTCAAAAATGACTTTAGCTTCCTGATGCTCCTGCCTCCATGTTCTGAGGACTGTAATTAAGGATGTGTGGCAATATGACTCTGGCTCTGCTTTATTTTGTTTTTTAATGCTTGGAATTAAACCCATGGCCTCATCACATGCTAAGAAAGCACTCTACCATTGAACCCCAGCCCCAACCTTAGAACTGTGGATTCACAGCAAAAATTAAGGAGACAGGACAATGGTTTCTCATATATCCTGTCCCCATCCATATGATGCCTATAGAATTGTGAGTATCCTCCACCAAAACTGCATTTTCTATATTTAATGATCACCCATAGTCTATACTAGGGCTCATCTGTATACTCCATGAGTTTGGGAAAATTGACTGTATTCACGATTACAGCGCCATGCTATGTTCTACCTATTTATCCGTTCCTCCCACTGCAAACCACTCTTTTTCCTATTTCTGGGAACCTGTCTTTTCTAAGATCTATCATAGAATCACAGAACATGTGGATTCCATGCATGCCTGGCCACACTTAAGTCCCTGATTCCTAAAAGTACTAGCCTCTCTGCCTTTACCTGCACTAGCATTGAACTTTACCAGTTCAAATAGGGCATTTTCAATGAAGGCTTTCAAATTTCCACTGCCCCTTAAACTATCTATTATTGCATATCCATCACAACTTTTAAGTATATGCCTAACTTCCCTTCCAGATTACAAGCTCCTTGAAATCAAGCCCTACATTTTCTCCTCCTCCTCCTCCACCTCCTCATTTTCTAGCAGAATTGAGCACACAGTATACACTCACAGATGTTGAGTCAACAATGACTAAAATACAGGAAAGGATTAGCGTCTCATAAAAGTCACAACCAGACAGAAAGGATCTCATACAAACAGGTTAGGCTGAAAATGTCTATTATCCAACAGCTAGACTCATTCACAAGCTGCAATTAACATTTTAACCCAATAAACACTTTAATCAAAAGTATTTCAAATGTGTCACAATGAAGAGCTAGAGAAAATAGTCCCTAATGGTCAGAAGACTGGGACTGGCTTGGAAACATGGGGACTAGCCACAGAAACAGGACGACTAAAACCACATTCCATATCCATTAAATACTGATGGCCAGGCCCTACCAGAATAGAGGCACTGAAATGAGCCTTTGATGTAGTTTCCACAGAAAGCCACCAACATGATTAAAGGACTAGAAAATGAGATTTATGGGCCATGGTCAAAGGAACAGAGACAACTTTGCCTAGACAAGAGAAAAGGCTGAAGAGTGACTTAATAACCATTTTCAATCATTGTTATTACACAGTCAACAGTAACCAGATGGTCTCCATTTCCACCAAAGACAGAATACTGAAAACTACTTAAGCTGCAGCATAAAAAAAAGTTGTATAGGTTAACAAAGAACCTGACAGTTAAGAACTAGAATACAGTGAAGCAGACCCAGGGAGTGTGGGGTGTAACATTTCCGTACCCCTTTAATTAGGCTGGAAAGCAGCAAAAAGGAAGGGCGTGTTCAGGCAGTCCTTTGTTGAGAGCCAATTCTCAACTGGCTACTCCTCAAAACTTCTAACAAACAGCCATAAGAAACAAAAAGGAGGTATGAACATTGAAGCACAGCACCCTCTGGTGTGCATAACTGTCCTTCAATCAAGGAACACTCCTGAAGTCATACTTCTCAATATCTGAGATACAAATCATGACAAAACTTAGACAAATGTACAAAGTTACTATAGGATTCATTTATCACTATATCTTCTATTATCAAGCATATACCATGCACTTCTCTTTGGAACAAGAATTACCATAAAGGCAACTTCAACCCCCATACCTAGGACTAGCACTGGTATCACCCAATAACCTCTTTTTTTTCTTAGCATTCCTTGTTATTCATTTTTTTCCCAATAACCTTTTGAATGCTAAGTCCAGACTCCAGAACATCAGTTGTACCAAAGTTGGCATGTGAGCATTTTGTGTTGAGGCATGATAATACCATCTGCCAAATAATATGAATTTGACTGAATTTTTGGAGTGTTATCTATCATGTACAAAAGTAAGGAAACAACATGCCCCTGTTCTGTTATGGTATAATGCTACTACCACAATCCTCCTAAAAACATATGATCAGGATATACATGTTGTGATATCCCATGACACATTACTAATTTCTGTCTTATTTAGGGTTTTTATTATTGTGATAAAACACCATGAACAAAAGCAATTTGGGAATGAAAGGGTTTATGTCATTTTACACTTCTAGGTAACAAAACATCACTGAGGAAAGCCAAGGCAGGAATTCAAACAAGGCAGGAGCTGAGGCAGAGGCCATGGAGGAGTGCTGCTTAATGGCTTGTTTCTTATGGCCTGCTTAGCCTGCTTTCTTTTTTAAAAAATACTTATTTATTTTATGTATATGAGTACACTGTAGCTGTCTTCAGACACAACAGAAGAGGGTGTCAGATCCTATTACAGATGGTTGTGAGCCACCATGTAGTTACTCAGGACCTCTGGAAGAGCAGTTAGTGCTCTTAGCCACTGAGCCATCTCTCCAGCCTCTAACCTGCTTTCTTATATCACCCAGTACCTGTCCAATGGTGGTACTACCCACAGTGTGCTGGACCCTCCTACATTAATCACTAAGAAAATGCTTGATAGACTTGCCTTTAAGCCAATCATATGGAAGCATTTTCTTAACCCAGAGTCCCTCTTCCCAAATGACTCCAGCATCTGTCATATTGATATAAAACTATGCAACTCACTATTCCCTGCATTACAAATACTAACAGGCTGTGTTTATTCTTCATAAGCTGTATCTTTTTTGCCTTTATCTTTTTTATTTTTAATACAAGAGGCATTCAGCCTTAAACAAGTCAAGAACCTTCTGCCAGCTGGATGAAGTGGTACATGTCTGCAAAGCTAGCAATTGGGAAGATGAGGATAAAGAATTATTCATTCAAGGTCTCTCTGGGCTACATAAATAGGCTAGGGCTCAAAATAAATGTGAATTTTAAAAGTCCTTTATTTTATAAAAGATTTATTTATTTTATATTTTGAATGTTTGAGTGTTTTGTCTGTATATATATATGTGTGTGTGCAACATGTGTGCCTGGTACCCATGGAGGCCAGAAGAGGGTGTTGGAGCCCTGGAACTGTAGTTCCAGATTGTAAGGAGCCATGTGGGTGCTGGAAATTGAACCCAGATCTTCTGGAAGAACAGTAACTACTCTTAACTACTAAGTCATCTCTCCACTTCCTAAAATGAATCTTTTATAGCCCTCTCCATATCTTTAGTCTTCTTGGTACCAGATGACAAGCAAGTTCATTTTCAAGATATACATACTTCTTGCATGTGATTCACCTTGCTAAGATGCCATGTTCCAGGTGAGTCTCACAGTTTCCCTGAGAGGGACAGACAGAGGCAAGTAAAAATAGAAATTTACAGTCCTTCTTCATCTTATCGTCCATCCTACTTTAAAGGAAAAGGCAAAGAGACGCTAGAGAACAGTTAGCAAGTATCCCTTAGGACACCAGGCAGAGTTCACATCCTGTGAGAACAGGACACAATGAATGAGGAGTTGTATAGATAGGAGAGAGGAATATGCTTCATTCTAGGTGTAAAAACCCAAGGCTTAAAAAAGGCTCAGTCACCTCTTGGAGAATGGAACCATGCAACACACTCCCCCTGCATCCTGCCATCTTCTTGAAGAGGCATAAGAGAAGGGCATGGAGCATACAGACCTGCTACTAGGACAGCATTTCCCTAAGGGACAAACAACACAGAAAGCATGCTCTCGTTCTGTAGCAGCGAGCCAGCCATGGATGGAGAATGGCTGCAGGCACAGAGTGTGGCTGGGAATTGACAGGAATTTCTCTGACACCCGTCTTAGTTCCCTGGCCCAGCACAACCAGCAGCCTCATCCCAGACCCATCCCGACTTCTGCTGCACTGTACACTGCCTCAAACTCGCAAGCAGTGTTCCTCTTCAACAAGATTTGTCTGAGCAAAATCTATAAAGTTTTATCACTCTGCCTCTATCACACTACACTATGGAATGCAATTAGTTTGGTGGGCAAGCTAAGCCATCAGCTGGTATGTGTGATTAGGATTTCAAGAACAAAACCCTGGACTTATAAACCAAAACCATTCTCTGCCTAGATGATTTTTTTTTTTTGTTCTTCCTCAAAGTCATCTAGCCTTCCTCTGGTTAATCCTTTTCCTGTCCCTCTATTTTATATTGATAAACTGTCTTCTAGCCTCCAAGAGAGGAGAAGAAGATAGCTATTACTCTCTTCAGTTTGGAGTTACCTATTTCAAACTGAAGAGCACCAAGCAAAAGGGTTTATCTGGGGAACTGGCTTGTTGAACACTCAGGAGGATGTTGAGTGTATGGCCTCCTGAGAGAAAGGAGAAACCCAACTGAGTACTGTAAAAGTAGGTCACTGCTTCAATAGCTGGCAGCGTGCCCATCTTGTTTCTGACTCCAGTGTCACAAGAAAGGAACTGCCCAGTCTTAGAATAGGTGCTCCACCACTAGCTGGCCTTCCAGTCGGCATTCTAGAAGCAGCACACAGGCCAGGGCACTGTGGAGCTCTGCAAGCCTTTGTCACTGCTGACATGAAATAGCAGAGTTGGTGAGTTTTTTCTATTTTGTTTTGGACAAGCCGGGAGAGAGTTCAAGGCTGTCCTGTGAGTATCTCCTCAAACCTACTAGCAGGGTCCAATGAGTAGAGTTCAACTAGATCACTGTTGTGTGTGCAGGCAGCCTTGGCTCCTAAGGCATCAAAGTTTTGGCTCTGTTGGGGGGAAAAAGCTGTGGTTTTCCCAAAGAGGGGGGGAAAGCTAAGAATTACTGATGGAGAATATCAAATACCAGTAGACTATAAATAATGAACTTTTTTGTAGAAACTTACATAATACTATTAACCTTTGTTCACTGTGAAAAACACATGACCAAAAAACCCTGTAACTTGGTTAGTTTACCTAAGTTTATATTTAATCAATCAAAACAGCAATGCAAGTAAAGTCAAGTGTGCCTATAATCCCAACTCTTAGAAGACTGAAGCAGGAGTACTGACACAAGTTTAAAAGCTAAGAGTGAAATCTTAATCATAATAAAACAATAAAGGCAAGACTTGAAAAGCATCAAAATAATCAGGCAAGTCATTATTTTGCAAAATTGTGTTCACCCAGACTGACTGTGCCTTGCAAGGTAGAGTCCTCAAGTTCCTAGGCTCCTTTTTAATGGTCAGAGCCACTGATGTATTAAAAATGGAAGGTATATATCTACCAAATTCCATATACTAAGTTGCAAGTAAGAAACCCAATTTAAGATGGCTCACAATAAAGGAGGGTTCTGACATGTGAAACAAAGTTCAGTGCTGGGTGGCTTCAGTTTGACTTAGGCATTCTGTGATAAAAAACAAAGGCTTCCACTTTGTTAGTCTATCCTAGCTTCCCTAGTCAAGAGTAATAAACAACAGGATTCCCATTTCCCTCACAAGATCACAAGGAAGACTGACTTTGGGGGTAGGGCTGTTATAAGACTGAGGACTGTTTTTTGTTGCTGTTGTTGTTTTTGTTTTGTTTGTCGTTTTTTCCTCCCAAGCTCCTTCCAAACTTTCTGGGGTTTCTGGGTCGTAGCCAGCCCTGAACTCCCCACTGGCACCACAGCCACCCGGTTCATCCTAGGGTGATATGTGGGATTACATGGCTTAGCTAAGTAATCAAGGTCCAAGTCAGAACTCAGAAGGAGACCTGCCCTTTTTGTATGAGAATGAAAACAAACATGATTTGCTGTTGCAGAGAAGGAGGAGGGAGGAGAGAGGAGGGAAGAAAGAGGAAGGAAGAGCGACATGGTGAAAAAGACAAGTAGAGAGTTGTCCCTTCATCTGATATATAATTTGACCCTCAGAGTCCTAATATTAAGAGAAATGTACTTTGAGTGGTACTGTTTACTTACTTAAAATTCATAAGCACTTATGCCTGTGCAGAGGCAATTCCTCTTGGGGGACACTCAAGTAGAAGCACGCTTTGGAGCTCTGTGTAAGGACCAGGCAAAGGTACAATGAAATACAAGCAAGAGCCCTTATATTGCTCTCAAGAAGGCAAGGCACATACAGTAAGTCATTAGTAACTGGCATTGTTTTAATAGCTGGCTCAGATGATGTGGTCAAATCCCCTTCAGATGATCTTACTTAGGAATGGTAAGGTAAAGACTGGCATGTCTTAGGTTTCTTCTTAAGAACAAGATTCCAGAAAATGAGCTCAAACATGACTTCTAAATTGTTTCAAATTATTGTTATTTCAGACAATTCTCTCCGTGTGTGTGTGTGTGTGTGTGTGTGTGTGTGTGTGTGTGTGTGTGTGTGTGAGAGAGAGAGAGAGAGAGAGAGAGAGAGAGAGAGAGAGAAGCTCAGGTAGATACAGGAAGAATTCAAAGCTAACAGAGTGCCTGTCTTCAAACAGTACAGATGCTGTCATCACCATTCCCTAACAAAACCACTGATAGCCCTCACCAACTTCCTTATATTTGTTTTCTCACTTGTTTTGAGCCTTAACAATAATGCCATGAATTAAATATCAATACAACTTTACATAGTGGGATAATAAAGCTTCAAAAGCTAAGTAATTTGACTTAGGTCACACAAGCAAGAAGCAACAGCTGGGAGTCAAAGCCAGGTATTCCAGATTCCAATGCTTATATATTTAAATCACAGCACAACACTTCTGGCTGGCAAGAAGAAAAACACAAAAAACTTACAAGAATGAATAGTACAAGAAAACACACTTCAGTGCAAAGGTAAGTCCTGAGATAATAGTGTCTATTCTAAGGAGTCAAAGAAGAAAATAGGGTGAGGAAGTGCTCCATGTACTTCTAGTAGCTATGTGACCCCTGCTGATGCTAATGCCTAAACATCAGACATATCAGTCTCTGACCTCTGACCCTTCTTTAGATGCTGATAAAGTTCAAGATCAATATTTGATATGCCTTAAGGCCATTGCTCTTTAACAAAGGAGTCAGCTCTTTCTCTGACACGCAGACTTCCTCTCTGTTCTGTAGGTATGACTGCACCCAGTGGGATTGACTTTGAAATTTTCTGAACAAATATTAGGTGGGATTTGAATGTTATAGCCCTTTCCCTAAGAGTATATATGAAAATGACTTTTGACTATACTGTCAATTGTCACTAGCATACTAATGCTATGGGAAAAGATAATTTATCATAATAATTGTCTGAACAAGAGGTAATACTGTTTTGATCTGTAACATATGCTGGTCTCCATGTAACAGAAATTTGTAGGCAATGTACCTCTCATGCCTCAGCAATTTTACAAAACAACTGTCTTCAACCTATTTCAGGTCATTGCAGATCTCCTAACCTTCAGAATATGTTTCTAGTGTCCTAACATTCCAGGAAAAGAAGAAATGTTTCTATAAAAATGGGAAGCTGGGTATAGTGGCTTAAGCCTATTATACTAACACTCAGGATACAGCACAATTGCTAGAGGCTTGAGACTGGCCTGGGCTGCATAAGATTCAGTCACAAAACAAAACACTATTCATGTGGGGTTGGGTGTCCTATGCTTCCATGGAGTAAAGAAAATCACTAACACATTTTAGTATTTCTACAGTAAAGGGATCACTGTCATGAGGAGGAATACTGGGTAGCTATCTGGAATCAAGGCCATTACTATCTAGATAAGAACAAACAATGACATTTTCTGTGTGTGCTAACTACCTACTATCCTGGTCACATCTGAAATCCTGGCTTTATTTTCCAGTTCTAAAATACATCTAACTGTGATAGGTTCTCTGCTGCTATCTTCTCATAGTCTGAATCTCAGGAAGTCAACACTGTCTCTGTCTTACCTACGTGGAACCTGAAGGTCAGAGAAGGTATGAGCCGTGAGTCCTTTGCTCATTTTTCAATGTGTTCCTTACTCTTCTAATGCCAAGGTTTAGGCCTTGAAATATTTTTGATTTTTATATATAAATATTATATAGCAACAGCATATTGGATTTGATAAATGATCATCTGCATTCCAAACAAGCTATTACTCTGCTCTTGAAAGAACAAGTCTTTGGGGGCTATCAAAGGGCTGCAATGAACTGGCTCTGCTGGTAGGAACCTAAGGGAGGATCCACTCTTGGTTGGGAAGGGAATGAAGGAAGACTTGAGATAAGTGAAGTCATCCAGGGAAAGGAGCAGCTGCTGAGATTAGCAAAACTCCTTAGTGTCATAGAGGTAGGCAGGGCAGCATTAGACCCTGAGTCAGAGCTCTTAACCTTGCTGCTAATGAAAAACTGCAACAGGAAGATCTACATTTGGGAATGAGGTGCTGTCCTGTATATTGTAGGGTGTGTCACTATATCCCTGACATTTACCTACTAGAAACCTGTAGCTTTCCATTATACCCAGGGAGTGACAACCTATCAAGATTTGAGACTCTTCCAAATGCCCCTAAGTGAATGATTATCTCTTTAAGTAAAGATGTAACAGAGAACAGGTGGCTGGATAGGGTTGGTCTGGGCAGGTGCAGAGTAAGGAGAGGCCTAGAGCCAGAGGAAAGGCAAAGAGATGCTGCTGCAAGGACTCTCTCACGAGTGCCTCAGATGTGGACTCTGATAAGATGAAGTACACAGCCGGTGAGAACCCAGGGGCTTGGTAGAAACCAGTGATGGGGGCTTAGTAGAAAAAAACCCAGCCTACATAAGAAAGGAACAGACTCTAGAACCAGGCAGCTTGGCAAGGTCAAACACTCTTTTTTTTCCCTTTTGAGTAAAAGTTAGTATGAAAAGACATGCCACAAGAAAGTTAAAAATCTGGCATTCCTAGTTATTTGGGAGATTTGGGTGGAACTGGATTAGGAGAAATTTTGATCTAGGATATGCTTATGAGAACAATCCAGCCTTATCTTCTCAAGCCAGCTCCTTTCCTCTACATCTCATCCTTGGTCTCCTGTTGCCCAAGAACAGAAAAAGGAGAGTGGGGATACACATTCCTGGGAGACAGAAAGGAAAGGAGGAAGAGGAAGAAGGTGAAGATGAGAGAATTTTGAGGTACTGAATATTTAGTGTTCATGAATGGGACTATATTTCTCAGCAAAATGAAAAATGGCAGAAGTAGGTTGCAAAGGTTGAGCAAAGGAAAATGGAGGAGAAAGGAATATTTGCAAAATGCTCACTGCATAGCAATGTGAAGAAGGTACATTACCTGCGTCACCGTGTCTAATGTTGACATTATCATGTAATACTCACACATGAAGCAGGCATTAATGTGTTTTCATAGCAGAAGTACAAAGAAGCAAAGTTACAGATAAGGGAGCCCACAGTATATGACCAGTGCCCCAGGCTTGGTTAGTGGATTTTTCCTTGCTGTGTCACCTCAGGTCTAGTATACCACAAAACTTTTGCTTTCTGTGAGCTGGGGACTGTGTGCTCCACTGAACTAGCGTCAGGCTGCAATTGGGGTTCCTTGTTTTCAGTGTCCTCTTATGTGCCAAGCCTAACAGCCATCAAGGAAGCAAGTAACAAAGGACCACAGAGGCCTAGCTGTTTAGATTTACAGCAGTACTAACAAGCACACTTGGTTACATAACTGCCTCTCCTGCTATGCCATCATCTGCTAGAAGAAAGCAGGGCTGGCTTTCCTCTCCTGAGCTATATATAATCCAGACTTTGAACAGCTACAGCTTTGCTACAATAAGTATTAAAATTTTTCCTAAAGACCCAGCATTTTTTTACCAGTGATGGTACACAATAATACAGGCTACATATTGAGATACATAAGTTTAGATACTTTACTCAGATTTTCTATCTTCACAATATTCATTATCTCTTGCTCCACTGTAAAAACATACAAAAGAATTTGAGAAATGGGATGCTAAGAAGAGAGTTGGTATAAGTACAATCTTGATTCTAAATTGTGAGCATCCAGTCCCAAATGGCTGTGGATTTTACTCTGGTACTCAACAGAGTAGCCAATATTGAGGAGCCACATTTGCCTTTAATGACTATTTCCTAGGTGCTAACCCTGGAATGCCTGTAGTCATGATTGAAGGATGAATGAAATAAACAGAAAACTATTAATTTGTCTTGGGGTTGACTAAAGCTGAGCTCTGTATAATAATCCCTCTTTTTACATAGTTACTTGAAAAATGTATCTTTCTGAACCATTTTAGAGCATACACTTATCAAAAAGTGTTTCCCTACGAATATTCACATTAGTCCTAAATGGTTCTCTATTTTATGAAGGTCAAAGTTTGCTGTTCTCTTATAGACTGCTATATATGCATACACTGACCACTGGTGAGATGGCTCAGTGGGTAAGGGTACTTAGCACCAAGCCTGATGACCTGAGTTCGATAACTAAAAGCCACATGGTGGAAGGAAAAAACAATCTCTGGAAAGTGGTTGGCTGACCTCCACACTCACTGTGGCATACATGGTCACATAAAAACAAAATTATAATAATATTAAATTCAATCAATCAACCAGTAATTTTTAAAAGTTATTTACACTCATGCTTTGCCAGTTTGATTGAGCCTTTTCCCAAAGCAATTCTTACACAAAGTGAGATTTTAAGAGATAAAATCATGACAATGTTCAGACTTTCAAAATGTTACTTGTATTAACATTTGTATTAATATCTAAGTATTAGTAGATGATTATTTATACGTGTAAACTCTTAGAAGAATTATACAATTATACAAGGCTGGACATTGTGAAGCACATCTGTAAGCATAGCACTAGGGAAGTGGAAACAGAGGCAGGAGAATCGTTGCAAGTTTGAGGCCAGCCTGGTCAATAAAGGAAGTTCTAGGTCAGACAGGAACATAGCTCTGTCTCAACATACACACATAAATAGATGCTGAAAAAGAGTATGTACTCATTTTGAGGCTTGTTCAACACTGGGTTGCTCGGCTGCATCGGATCTTATCCTAGAGTGGGCATGCCATTATGTCTGAAGACAGTTAAACTGCGTTCCAACTCTGACTCGGCTGCTTCCTCTTACAGGCTACTTAGCTTTGGGGAAAAACCGAATTTCTCAAAACTCAGCTTTTTCTGATACAATATCTGAGTGAAATAGCACTAAGTCCACTACATTGGACATGATAGTGTATATGAGTCTTTGACAGCATGTTGAGAGTTCAGGAGACTTCTTGCCTCCTGACTCCTTTTTCCACCAAGGTCACCCCTGAGCAATGTCCTCTCCTTATTTGCTGCAAAGACTTCAGTGACCTACACTACCTGCACCTGTGCTCCCATACGGTCTTCTAAGTAACAACATATCTGCCTTCCCAGGACACAGATCATGATCTCTACTGACTCCATGCAGAAACCACTTCAGTCTGGCATCATGGCCCTTCCTTCATTTGCTTCAACCTGCCTTTTCTACACTCAAACATACTTTTCCTCACCCAGTTCTGCCCAAGCCAATCTCTGGTTTCTGGAATATCTTCAGCCCTACTTACTGCCTATGGGAGACATTCTAGGTGCTTCATGCCATGACTGAGGTGTACAGTACACATCCATAGTCAGCTCGGTTCACTTCCTTCCCCACTCTTATGTTAGATCCAAGTGTAATTCTACTAGTACCTTTAATCCCAAAGTGCCTCATTACTCCAAAACTTTAAAGCCATATTTTCCCAGAAACTTTTTTTAAAGAAAGCAAGCTTCTTGAGTGTACTGCAGGACAAGCTGAGCAGCAACAAGACCCTCCCATCTGGCAACTCCTAAATAGTCTCCTAACAATATTAAACAGCATTGATCAAAAAGCTAAAAAAAAAAAAAAAAAAAAAAAAAGCCCTTATAAATGCCCTCATTTCTAGCAATCACTCTGTCAAATACTGTGATTTGTGTGTTTCCTATTATTACACCTGCCTCACAATTGTGTAAAATATTTCATGTTTTCTTCTGACTACTGGCTGCCATCAGTGTCTTCTTTGGAGGCCTTCCAAGGTGCCATTGATCCATAAGTGTTTGTACACAGAGCAGAAGCTGCTCCCACCCTGATGAGCAGATTGGATGAAGTGTACTCTTCATACCCAGTCTCAGGGGACAATGGAACAGCAGAAGAGAATTCCACTATATTCCTGTTTAAATAGTTAAAATGTTCATGCCCACCAGAGCACTGGAAGAAAACCCTTTTCACGTATTCACAACTCACATAGAAAGTCAATTATATTTACCTAAAGTCAGTGAAGCTCAAAAGCATATTTCTCTTCCCAAAAGCTCATTCTTTTGTGGGTCCCTTGCTTTGTGGAATGAACACGGGCAATCATCTTTGCAGGTCCTGCTGATGCCAGTTTATGGCTGTGTTTTTCTGCTCACTGGACTGGCTCATTCCTTCAAGAGAACAAACTGTTCTGCACTGAAGCAGGAATTGGCTGGGTTCTAACAAAAAGATCCCCCCCCCCAGTGTTTTTTTGCAAAAGACCCAAGTCAATTTATAGCCAAGTAACAAAAGGTCAGAAAGGTTAGTTAAGCAATGAGCGTAATTCCTGTGTGTCACAGCCAATAAAGGAAATGGGTGGGAATAAATAGTATGCAATTTTAACCTGAAATCATTTGTGCAAAATTACTATTGTAAACTACATAAAACAGTTTCTGGCTTCCAGATAATGTTAGGAATTATTCTGATTTTTCAAAAGCATATTTACTGTGGAAGATCTCAGGTGACCTCAAGTCTTTTGTTTGCAAGAAAAGAATGTCAAAAACATATAAGAATATTTTTCAGTGCATAAATTTAAATACTCACATAAAAGTTAAATATCTTACAGTTAACCAATGGGTACAATTTACATAGTTGAATTTAAAATAAAATCCCTGTCAACTGGGATTTGGCATTGATCAAAAAGCTAAGAAAAGTCCCTACAAAACTACAGTTTATTTGTCTTAACTGTGCTAGAGGTATAAAAACGTACTGTATTATTCAGCAAGTGTAAGATCAAGGAAGGGGCTACCTTTTTAAAGCAGACATAAAAATACATCAACAGCCAGGCAAGGGAAAGACAGATAAGAAACAGCCTCCAGTGGGTCTGTTTGGTAAGAAAGCTTCTCAGACCCTGAGGCTGCTAGAAAGCCTCCCCCAGAAGTCCCTCATCCTCTTTAGGAAGTTTAAAGTTGTAACTGATAAAACAATTGTATCATCTAAAAGATGAGTGACTAACTACAACAGAGAGTGCCATGAGCTGGAAAGAATGGATAAGCCCAGGAGCTCACTTCTCCTCTACCTCTCTGTAAGTGCAATGGGAGCAACACAAGAGGCTATCAAAGGATGTTGGAAAGACAGAGGAAAGAAGGCGAATGGTTAACAACCTAGGAACAACATACAGCTGGGCATGTTATAATACCCCTCCATCACACAACAGAAAAGGTGGCAGGCTCAATGTTTCCCAACCCCCAACCTAGCAACAGAAGGCAGCCGAATAGGAGCTTTATCGACAATACCAGGCCAGCTGCCAACACCAACTAGCAGAATACCTCATGTCCAGCTGAAAATAAATCAGGCTAGGGAATGCCATCACTTTCTTTACAGAGTCCTCAGAAGTTCCCTTCATCCCAGCAAGACTTCCTCTCCTTACACACAGGCACCAAGCAGGATGATCTGGGGAAAATTATTATTTAATATTCTATCAATAAGGCCCAATGGGATCTTCTAGTAGTACCACAAGAACTAAGCAAACCAAAGAGTTTGCAATCTACTGGGACTGCAAAACATGGTGACTCAACAGCAAATGAAGACACAGATTCTCCCAGTGTTATAGAAACACTGTTCACAACAATGAAAATTACTGGTCATAACCAGAACCAGGAAAATCACAACCTGAGTGAGAAAATACAGTCATTCCAAAGCAGCCATCAGAAAAAACATTTCAGCAAGCAATTACAAAGGCCCCTCCTCTTCATAACAAGATCTCCCCATGAGTTTTCTGACCTTCATATATGTGCCATGGCATGTTCAGCTCTCCCCGTAAATAAGCTTAGTATTTAAAAACCCATGAACAAACACTGACATCTATTTCTTAACATGCATATAAGTACCTAGGGGAGGGATACATCAAAAACACAATTTGGTAAACTTGGAAAACAGAGTAGGAAGTACATGAAGAGAAATATTAATGGGCGAGACAGCGGTAGGTGTATGGTTTCTCACCATATACTTCTTTACAGTAACTTTGAAAGTTTTAATAGTAAAATGTTAGAAAAGACCATACTAAAAAAAAGGAAAAAAAAGGAAGACACTTCTTAGTGATGCTATGCTACCTTGCTCCTTAATTTTATACTCTTGGTTAAATAAAGATGCCTACATCCTACAGCTTGGCAAAAGAGAAATAGGCAGGGTTTTAGTTCCTGGGCTTGGGGTCTGAGGCAGGCACACAAGGGGAAGAGAGAAGGTGAAAAGAAGAGAAGCAGCTCTGGGGTAAACAACTGTAAGAACTGGCTATGAAGACTGGCCAGTCTGAGTGGTCCAGATAGAATGTGGCAAGTCATATCTTGGGGTTATTGGCAGGACAGTAGACATAATAGCATAGCAGATAGATACCTACCCAGCTCTAGTACTGATTAAGGCTTATTATAAATATAAAAGTTTTATATCTTTTATCTGGAAACTGAATGATCAAAGGGGGTAGAAATCCCCAGTTGAGATTTAAAATTATTTCAACAAAACACTACCTTTTGTATGTCAATATGTCACTCAATGTAAGGCATGGGCACTACCACAAACATTCCAAGTAGTGGTTAAAAGCTCTGGATACTGACTTCTTGCCTAGCTTACAATCCCAACTTTACTACTATTACCTTTGTAGCTTTGGGCAACATCTTTAATCTTTCTATGCTTCATTTCTTCATCTGTGAAACAAAAATAATGCTATGTTACTCTCACAACATTATTATGACAAATAAAAACAAAGGTACAGTGTTCAGGTGATGACTAGAATATTAAACGCTGATGATAAAAACTTAGCTATTTTGGGCACCAGATGACAGAAAGATGAAGACACACAGCTATCAACTTAGGGAGTTAGTAATTCAGGATAGGAGATTTTCATGCCAGTAGTTGTGGTCATCGCCTGTCAGCCTATGGAGTGTGTTTTAGGAGAGGTACTACACTGGGTTTGGAAAACCCAAGTGAGAGAATGATGTGGTAGGTTAAAGAAGGCCAGAGTCAGATACAGTGGGACACACCTACAATCCTAGCATATGAGTTCAAGACCAGCCTAGGCTATAGTGAGTTTGAGGTTAATGATAGCTACATGAAACTATGTTTCAGAAACCCCAAGAGGGAGAAAAAAGTGAAATGTACCAAAGACCACTTCACAGGAAGGATGGTGACTGAAGAACCAGGATGTGCAGGATGATATAGCATTGGTTGTTAAGAGACTAACAAGGCAGGGCGGGCTGTAAGATCCACTGCTGAGAAGAGGAGTGGGTCAAAGCTCAGCTGATGAACATAGACTTTGCTCTGAAAAAGTAACTAGAAAGAACAAGCACATTCATTCAAACATGCTACTGGACTGCAAACTAACTATGTCAACCAATAATGGAGCCTTGATATATTTTCCTCCTGTTTCAGCTTCTAAATCATAGGGTGCTGGGATTACAGGGTGGGCCTTCATTGCCTAGCTTTGACTATAACCTTGATATAGAAGAACTAACCATTTATAACATCTATTTTTTTCCATCTCAAGTTATGAGGATATATCTTACTAAATAAAAAGGTCAAAAGCCTCTGATACACAAGGGCCTTGGAAGCAGTGCTATGGAATCAGGTTAGATGTTACTACTCTAGTTGGTTCACTGCTTTGAGATTACAGCTTGGAATCTGACCCAGGAGATAAAATTCAGGAAGAGAGAAATGTCCACACAGCAACAGAAAAAGTTGGCTCCCTCTGGATGCTGCCAGCTGGCCACACTGCCTTAGTAAACACATTTGCTAGGCTTTATTTAGTAAACACATTTTGGATTATCATATGCACTGAGCAAACCCACAAAGCCCTAACCAAAGTATCTTCAACATCATAGCCTGAGGGGAGTAGTCTGGACAAGGGCTAGTTTTATGATTAAAGGGACAAAATGCTGGCTCAAAATTAGATAGATAAATCAAACTATACGTGAAAATATCTTTTCCACACTGCTGCAAGAAAGTTAAAACACTAGTTCACTTTAGTATTAAATAAAAATCATACATATATAGACAGAGTGATTTAGTGAGAGCACTTCTGAGTGAGACTCATGAACTGGCTAATGCAAGTTAGGAGGAACAGTTTTCTTGCCTGTGAGCCCCATGAGGGTAGGACTGTGACGAACATGCTCTGTAATCAGGACCTAACACATTGCTCACAAAACATCAATGCAACCAAGTGTGTCTAGCTCAGCTTTGTTAAGTTCAAAATATTTTTTTTCTTTTAGTTCAGTAAGAGATTAGTCAATTCACAACTGGGTAGGGAAGAGCTAACTAAACACCAACTAAACTCCAGAGACGAAGTAGACCCTGACTATGAGACTTTCTTAGAGCCTCACGAGTTAGGCTAATGCCTCGGAAACAAATTCAAAACTCCTTAAGATCTTTAACTTGCATATCTAGCATGCTCAGTTTCACCGAAGCCTGAATGTCTGCCCTGGGCCTGACTTTTCTCTTCCCACAGATAAACCAGATGTTCTTACAGAGCCCTCTCCTCCAAACCCAAGATTCCATGCAGACTCCCAGTCTGCTTTTCCATTAGACCATGATCTAAATATGATATAAACCCCTGGCCTTTTCAAATTTTTCTGTATATAGTGTGATCTAGTTTGGCCATTTCCCAGTGACCAAGGAGGGACTTCATTTGCTTCCAGAAGACACAGTCTTGGGATATGCACCAGTTTTCAAGTAATCTTAATATCAGCAGCAAACATAATATTCAGAGAATTCCATGAATCTAAAGATCTTGGGACCCATAATTTTATGTAAGTGTGGTTTGGAATTTTTTCCCATTTAAATACAGTATGTATGTATGTATGTATGTATGTATGTATCTATCTATCTATCTATCTATCTATCTATCTATCTATCTATCTATCTATCTTGGAAATATGGTTTCTCTATGTTATAGAGCTTGGCAGTCCTGGACTCACTTTGTAGACCAGGCTAGCCTCAAAATCAGAGATCTGCCTGCCTCTGCCTCACAAGTGCTGGTATTAAAGGCATGTATCACCATACCCAACCGGAAGTACAGTGCCTTATTATGATGAAGTTCATAATCACTTTGCTCTACAAAATGTTCAGAGGTACTTCCCATAGGCATGGCTTTTCATTACTATATCCTTGAAAAGGGTCTAGAAAATTAGATGTATTAGAAAATGAGCCTAGCCACAAGACCATGGAAAGTTACTGGTATCATCTACCTAGTCGCTCACTAGGATTCAATCCTAAATTTACTTTCTTTCTTTCTTTCTTTCTTTCTTTTTTTTTTTTTTTTAGGCCAGTTTCTACCAACAGTTCTTCTAACCTCATAATAGATTTTCACTTAAAAGATAAAGAAGACAAAGATACAGAAATTCATAAAGAATCTTGTACAGGATTTTAAAAAACCCTCTTTTAATAAAATTTTAGGCTTTTTGAAAACTTTCAGAAATAGTTTACTTTCTCTACATTCCTGATATAGTTTCACAAATGTTAGCATCCTACATAGCATAGTATATTTACCAGAACTTGGACACTATTGGCATAATACACTAAACTAAAGCCATATTCAAATGACACCAGCTTTTCCTGCCAATATTCATTTTTTTTGTCCCAGACTCCTTCCCAGAACCCCAAGATATTTAGTCATTTCTCTTTAGATTCCTGAAGTATCTAACAACTCCATTTATTTCTTTGTTGTTCATATTCTTGATGTTACAAACTTACTTATCAGTTATTTTATTGTCTGTTTCCTTGATTTGGGTATGCATACTTGTTTTCTTACTATTATACTATTACAATTACACAATTTGGGCAA
This sequence comes from Apodemus sylvaticus, assembly GCF_947179515.1. Taxonomy (NCBI): domain Eukaryota; kingdom Metazoa; phylum Chordata; class Mammalia; order Rodentia; family Muridae; genus Apodemus; species Apodemus sylvaticus. The sequence goes on from NC_067476.1 coordinate 146,340,235, forward strand.
AATCCACAGCAATGATTCTATATTTGTCTTAGTGTATATCATGGGATGGGTTATTTGACATAAATTGGTCACTTGTTCAAACTAATTTCTACTCTATACATTGGCTAACTTTTACTTATATGTTGAGGTAGCTGATTTGAGATTATAAAAATGCTGCTAGAAGTCTTTACAGGACTATTTCTCCCTCACTGACAAACTTGCTCATTCTCCTTAAAACTAAGTTATAGGGCTGGAGAGATGCTCAGTGGTTAAGAGCACTGAGTTCAAATCCCAGCAACCACATGGTGGTTCACAACCATTCATAATGACACCTGATGCCCTCTTCTGGTGTGTCTGAAGACAGCTACAGTGTACTTACATATAATAATAAATAAATCTTTTAAAAAAACTAAGTTATAGGCTAATAATAATAAGATGGCTAAGTGAGTAAAAGCACTCTTAACACACACTTGACAGATCCACAAACAAGCAGGGCAGAGAACTAGCTCTACAAAGTTTTCTTCTGATCTCTACATATATGCCATGTCACAAATGCACACACACAGGTGCTTTGTACACACACACACACACACACACACACACACACACACTAATTTTTTTAAATTGAGCCCCTAGTTGATTCATTGATACGATTTCTCCTCACTACTTCAGTCATATAAGCATCACTTTATATCAATTTTTATATCATTTTGGGTGGTTTTAAGACAGGGTCTATGTTGCCTGGCTGTCCTGGAACTCATTGAGATCTGAGGCATGTGCTACCATGCATATATATATATATATATATATATATATATATATATATATATATATATATATGTATATATATATATATATATATATATATACATTTATTTTATTTATATATATTTAAATATTTACTTGGGAAGGATGATACAACATGTCAAAGTACATATGTACATGCCAAAGGGCAAGTAGTAGGATTTGGTTCTTTTTTATAAGAAAAAGAAAATGTTGTGGCATTCTCATAATCTTCCTTGAGAGAGTAGCATAATAGACTGATATATATTCCATCTTAACTTTTCTATTAGTCACACTGGAATCAGAGACCATGGGCTTCTATCTAAGTTCCCCATGGACTTCAGGCAAATTATTTCACTTTGTCAGCTCACAGTCTCTCCCTTTTTGCCTGTGGGTAGGGATAGTGACTTTTTATGAATCTGATCTAGGATATATAGTATTTAACATATTTTGCATACAACAATAGGTGCTCAAAGTCTTGAAACTCTTGTATTTATTACCTTTAATCCACAATTTCATGTTTAGTAATCTATCCTATATAATACTTGTACATCCAAACATGTAAGAAATTTTTTATATGATGTTAGAAAAACAAAACTTCAGGAGTAGGATAAATATCTACCAAGGGGACCAATTGGATAAATTATGATCATACTATGCTATAGAATATTATACAGACAGTGAAACAGACACATGTGCATATAGATATACTATTGAACACATGATATACTAGTAAATGAAAATTAGAGTTTCAAGGCTGTGTGACTGAATTTTTGGTAAGATGAAGGTAGGGGTAGAGACAGACATAGGAAAAAGAAGAGAAACAGAATAAGAAAAATGAATGAGAAAGGTGAGAAAATTATTTGTATCAAAATACATAAGAGAAAATCTACAGGGTTTCATAATAAATCCAACATTAATGAAAAATTATCAGATTAATTTTGTTGTTTGGTTAGTCTGTAACTATTCTATTATTTCAAATTTTTTACAAAGGCCCATTAGCTATTTTTAGAAACAAAGTAAAAATAAAGAACTTTGTCAAAGACAACTCTAAATCAATATAGGCTTAAGGTTTTCTCGATGACAAAAACAATTAAATGACAAAAGAACAACCAAATGGATAGGGATTGGCCCAGAGAGGAATGATAGCTCAAGATAAACAAGGACAAACCCAAAAATTTAATGAGAAAAACTGAGTCTTTTAATGGATAAAAACCAGACCATTTGCTAATATTCATTCCTAATGAAAAAACTAAGACCAAAGGAAGGCAACAATGGAGAGTAACAGCACTTGGCCAAGAGAGGAAATATACTTCACCTCTAAGATAAACCTAAAGGGGGAGTGTAATGTAAAGGAATCTTAATTCACCAACATGGCTGCTCTGGCAAGGGAATCACATCTGAAGACCTTCTAGTCTGTATGATCCAGGAATGACATACCTTTAATCCCTCTGACTGGAATGCAGATATTCCCTTAGTACACACCTTTAATACCAAACAATGGAGGTAAAGTTAGTTTGTAGAAAGAAGCAGCCATGATTGAAAGTGACATTTAGTTGAGGGGCAAAGTGATGAGTAAGAGAAATATTTGACAGAATGAATCAAGAGATAGACACACCCAATTCTCACGAGAACAGACTGAAAAGTTTAGTTGAGTTCAGGCATTGCAGTAGAGTTCACTTGAGTCCAGTTCGGTGCAGTTCAGCTGAATGCAGTTGAGTTCAGTTAAGTTCATGTGGTTCCATTCAGTTCTATTCAGCTCATGAAGTAGGTAGTTTTCCAAGCAGAGCAATTCAGTGAGAGGCCAAGAAAAACCTATTTGAATCAGTCAGCTAGGAGAGGAGTTTTGAGCCAGAACAGCTGAGTTGAAGCAGCCAACTCAGAACAAACTAGAAAGAGTAAGCTTATTCAGTAGTAAGCCACCAGATGACAATTACATCTAGTGAATAAAAGTTACTTTTATATTATAGATTACCAGGACTGTGGTTATTTGTATGAGAATGGCCCCCATTATATATTTGAATACTTGGCTCCCAGTTGGTAGAACTGTTGGGGAAGGATTAGGAGGTGTGGCCTTGTTGAAGACGTGCCCCTAGGTATGGCCTTTAAGGTTTTGAAAGACATTCCCATATGATTTCTGCCTTCTATTTGTGGGTTTAAGATGTGAGCTTTCTTAGCTGTTCATGCTACCATGTCTTTGCTCCACCATCACGGACTCTAATCCTCTGAACCATAAGCCCAAATAAACACTTTCTTTTCTGAACTGCATTGGTTATGTATTTTATCATAGCAATAAAAAGGCAACAGAAGCTAAGGAGGGGGGCAACCCTGTAGGAGGACCAGTAGTCTCAATTAACCTGGACCCCTGAGATCTCTCAAATACTGAATCACCAACCAGGCAGCACACATTAGCTGATATGAGGCCCCCAACACAAATACAGCAGAGGACTGCCAGGCACGGGTTCAGTCAGAAAAGATGAACCTAACCCTCAAGAGACTGGGGGACCTAGGGAGTTTAGAGGTCTGGTTGGGTGGGGGTAGGGGATGGGTACATCCTTGTGGAGACAAAGAGGAGGGAGGAGGTATGGGAAGTGGAACAGTCTAAGGGTAGACCAGGTGTGGGGGATAAAATCTGAAGTGTAAAAAAAAAGTAAAGCAACAATCATATTGAATAGTTTAAAAATTCTGGCTAATAAAGTAAAAAGACTAAAATAATATCAACATACACATTAATGGTTAGTTAAAAATAGTATTAATTTTCTTATTGTGAGACAATAGGTGACACAAGGAACTTTAGTTCATTTATTCTGGCTTGAAGTTTGAGAAGAATAATTCATTGTAGGAAAACATGGCAGGAGCAAGGAGTGTTTTTGTGTTCATAGTCAGGAAGTGGAAGGAGTTATATACTGGTAGTAAGCTCATTTACTCTTGCCCCTGACACTTTTATTCATTATAGATCCCCCATTTCAAGGGATAATGCTACCCACATTCATGGTGGCTCTTGCCTCTCCAGTTAATCAAAAATAACCTCTCTCACACATACTCACAGAGGTGTGTTTCTCAGGTGCTTCCAAACCCAGTTAAGTCGACAATGAAGATTATCCATCTCTAAAGTGTTGTTTGTAGATGAAAAAGCTCAAAGAGCCCCCTTTGTTTTTTATTTGAAAGAGCTACCCTGGAAGATGGAAATAATTTTATGGTTTGTTAAGGAAGATCGATTGAACACTTGAACACTGAGATAGGGAAAGTGAAGTCACACCATGGATATCTGCAGTGGATATCTCTAGATGCTACATTTGGCCAAAACTAAAACTGTTCCCTGCTGAACTCCTGGTAGTATAGGAGAACACTATCTGATTGCCTATTTTTCATCATCAAGTAAAGGAACCAACAGTCTGAATTATTGTTTGTTTGTATGGATCAAATGACAATCAAAAAGAGATCATCTCTCCTACTATTTTCCCCCTTAGAATGCTAAGTTAATAGTGGTGTAGCACTAGACATCATTCATTCTGAAAATTTTACATGTAGTACATCTTTTAACCCTTAACACAACCTCTGGTAGTCAATACTATTATTGTCTCAAAGTTTACAGATGAGCAAACTGAGACAGACACTCAGGAAATAATAACTAGCCTTTGGGTCATAGCCAAGATTTCAGCCCAGGCTTTAGAGTTTGGCTTTTAGTACTACAACCTCCTGTTGTTAGAGAACTGTTTCCTAGAGGAAAGTCATAACCTACGAATTAAGAGTTCTGGAGAAAGCTGAGCTGAACAAGACTGACATGGCAGAGGGAAACAACTTCCAGAGTAGAAAGAACTGAGAGAAGAAGCAGAAGAAGCCCCCAGGGTCTCTTGAATAAATAACAATCAAAAGAGTCACCACAGAGTGTCTGCAGTCTAGAAACATCTAAAACCATAATGTAGGAAATAGCACAAAGCAAAAAACCTTTCAAGTAAACAAGTTAAACAAGCAGATGGTACAAAGGGGATCAAGGCCCATGTTTTTTTAATATCTAAAGTCTAAAGATGAGACAAGCTAAGAGCTATAGGCCTCAAAGGTTTAAAAACTTGAACAAATCAGAATACCTCATATGTGAATAATATGTGAACAAACTATCATATGTGAACAATTAACCATGAAGCCACAGCCCCCAAATTAGGTTTCCTTCTCGTTTCTGTGTTACAGAACTGCTCCCTGGGCCCCACTAAATCCAGGACCGGCTGGCTTGGGTACTCTATAGAAACTGAGCATGCAGGCAAACTTTTAGTATTTTGAGAGCCCAGAGGTTTAATGTGCACTTATCCCACTCATCTCTGAGTATGTGCCCCTCCTAACCATTGCCCCTTGTAGGCAATCATCTTGTCTACACAACTTTGCTTCTAGCAGAAAAGCACAGACTTGGCATTAGGTCCTGGCTTGCAATCCCACTGCTTGCCTAGCTTGCCTTGGAGCCTTAGTTTCCTGGCTCATAAGGCAGAGTAATAATTTCCATGCACAGGGCTGTTGAGAAGATCAAGAAACCCATCTGAGGAGACTTAGCCATTGCATGCTAGACATAAAATGCTCATTATGTTTTGATTTCCTGTACATAGAGTTTGGCCTTCCCCAAGAGCATGTTTTATTTTCTGCTTATATGTCCTACTTGGAGGGGCTTATACCCATTGTTTGGAAGTTGCATTCTCCTCAATGCAAATGAGTAAAACACCTTGTCTCCAGCCTTGGCTGGCCCATTTTGGTGTTCCCCTAAACATCATCAAGTTCTAAAATAGATTCTCTTTTGCCTATCTCCAAATAAGCTTCTGTCCTCCCCTCATACCCTCAATCTCAGCTGATCAACAGTTCTATCATTACTTTCTATAAGACTAATAAGCAAAAAGCCTTTGTTGACATTCTTTAATCCCACACCACACACAGTTTGTAGATTCTGCTTCAAACACTATATTCTCCATCCCCGCTGTGGGCTCTTATGCCAATAGCCCTCACCTTTCATCTGGAAACAACCACAGTTGCTTAGTTGCCTTTCCTTCCTGCTGTCAGCTTCACTGAGGCTCCTTTCTAAGATGAACTCACACAGCAGTTTCCCTCCCACAAGACTTCTGTGGTACAACCTATAGGATGCAGACTTAAACTTGCTGGCTAGGCAACCCTCAGCTTACAGAATGTCTTTACCCATAAACAAAACAATTTGCCATTGTTGTTAGGTTTGTATCACATGCCACCACCTCAACCAGCCTGGTGATCTTGAAGGCAGGGGTAGTGCTACACTTATCTCTGCCTATCCTGCCTGCACTCACTGCTTGCATTCACTGCCTGCACTCATTGCCTATCAGTTGTAGACAAGGCCTCTGCGGTTATTAACTGAATGGATCAGAAATAAAAAATAAATAGGAGAACCAACTAAAGCTCAGAAGAACTGATACATTCTAAAGACACTATATCTATATCTATATGAAAAAATTGGTAGACAAGAGAAAATACAGGTAAAGATTAGAAAGAGGAAATGCCAAGAGAGAAACTGAGTCTCTGAATATGGATGGAATGATGTATTCCTGCTCCTGCTCTGATGAATGTAAATAAATCAAGATACAAACATTCTTTTTAGCACTTGCAGAATTCAAAAGATTGTTCATTTTAAAATTCATTTCAAGGCCAAAAGGAAACAAATATTTGTCGAAAAGGAACTAATATTAAAATAAAGAAACAAATTCAGAAAACAGAAGAAAATGCAATAGCTACCCTAAAAACAGAAAGCACAAATTTCTACATCAGACACAAAATCTCCAAAAAAAAAACAAATGTTAAAGACAAAGGTGAAAACCAACAATAATCTGTTTTCAAGAGAAAAAGCTCTAAAATATTAGTGAGCCTAGGAAATGTTCTAAAGTCACTGCACACAAAAAAATTGTTACAGATTATCTAGAGACTAGAGAATGGAGAGATGGCTCAGCAAGTAGGAGTGGTATGTAGTACTTTCTGTTCCTGCAGAAGACTCAAGTTTGGTTCTTAGCACCCATGATAGGCAGCTCACAACTCCAGCACCTGGGAGATCCAGATCTGACACTTTCTTCTGGCCTCCATGGGTATCCACACATATATACATTCATTCTTTAATATTCATATTCTCTCTCCCCCCTCCAATAAAAATAAATCTTAAAAAATAAACAGAACCAACTTTAATCCCAGAACTCAGGAGAAAGAGGCAGGCAGATGTCTGAGTTCAAAGACAACCTGATAAACATGAAAGAAGAAAAAAGAAAGGCCGGGCAGTGGTGGCGCACGCCTGTAATCCCAGCACTCAGGAGGCAGAGGCAGGCAGATTTCTGAATTCAAGGCCAGCCTGGTCTACAGAGTGAGTTCCAGGACAGCCAGGACTATACAAAGAAACCCTGTCTCAAAAAAAAAAAAAAGAAAGAAAGAAAAGAAAAAGAAAGAATGAATGAAAGAACGACAACAAACATCTCTTTCAGTATTACAAAAAAACCCCCAAAAATTATAAAACTTAAGAAGCAAACAAAAGAATTTCAAGGAACTTCACAAAGAAAGTAATTGCATTTTGTTTTGCTTTTCATTTTTGAAACATAGCATTATTTATGTAGTGAAGGCTAATCTCATACTGGAAATAATCCTGTTTTCTCTCAGAGTGCTGATAATTACAAGTACATGTATATCATCATGCCCAGTTCTATGAGACACCACTTCGACAGGATTCACTGGGAGCTGCAGGACTGCTGCCTCAGAAAGAAACTGGCTAAGGAATAGCTTACTTTACAATAATCTTTTATAATTTAAAAAACATTTTTTGGTAACTGGGCATGGTGGTACATACCTTAAATCTTAGCCCTCGGGAGGCAGAGGCAGGTGGGTCTCTGATTTTGAGGCCAGCCTGGTCTATCAAGTGAGTTTCAGGACAGCCAGGGCTATGCAAAGAAACCCTATCTTGAAAACACAAAAGATTTTCTTCTTTTCTTTTTTGAGGTTTTGTTTCAAAGCCACCTATGGTGGCACATCTGTAATTTTAATATTCCTTAGAAGCTAAGGCAGGAGAATTATAGATTCAAGAGCAGCATGAGCTTTAAAGCAAAACTCTGACTCAAAGAAACAATCCCAAGAAAGTTATTATTGCTATTATTATTTTGTTTTTTTTTCAAGACAGGGTTTCTTTTTTAAAAAACTATTTTATTTATTTACCTTCCAGCTGTAGCCCCCTTCCCTGTCCTCCCTTTCACAGTTCCTCATTCTATTCCTCCTCCCCCTTGCCTCTGAGAGGGTGTTCTCCCTCTGCTCCCTGCCTCTGGGATCCCCCCTTCCCTGAGGCCTCCAGAGATAGGGTTTTTGCGTATCCCTGGCTGTCCTGGATCTTCCTGGACCAGGCTGGCCTCAAACTCAGAGATATGCCTGCTTCTACCTGCCAAGTTCTGGAATTAAAAATGTGAACCACCACCCAGTGAAAGTTGAGTATTCAACTAAAAATATTTGTAAATAAACTAAAAGTGATAGTACCAGCAGATATAATTACAAAAAAAGATACACATAAACTTGGGAAAATAACACAAAAAGAAACAAAAGTTTAAAGAGAGATACTTCCCATGCATTGTTAAGTGTGGCTTAAAACCAACTAGTGTGTAAGCATATATGCTGGCATTTAGAGATATAGATCAAAGCTATATGAGACTTGTAGCCATGACACCATCACCACTACCACCACCCTACTATGGAAACAAGAATGTGTTACAGGAGTAAAAACTAAAAATGGCTATCACACCTCAGGCATTACAGACTTTGTACTGGATACAGCAAGAATTTTGTTAAAATATAAACATACTTCTTGTCCTTGGGAGAAACATTCTTCTCACTTCATCGTCTTCTCCAAGGTCCCCTTCACCTTCTGCAGCTCTGAGGCATCTTTAAGGAGTCACTTGTTGCCTCTGTAGCTGCAAGTCAGTCCTGTAAAAGAAGCATAACTCCATCACCTCACAAGAAAAGAAAACACATTCTAGGAAGCCCACTTATCTAGCCTCCTTAATCTTTCCTAATTCATTCTCAGAGCCCTGCACACATACCAGGTGCACAAAGCCAAGTGAGGTCATTAAAATGCACACGGTGATTTACAACAATTGCAAGTGCTGCTGGAGTACTAATGTGAGCTCTGACCACTTAAAGCTGAGACTGGAGCATACCAACACAGGTCAGTGAGCTCAGTCATCAAATCAAGATGATTCATTAAAATCTCTTCATTCCCCACTCTAGTTAAGCGTCAGGCAGTCTGACAGCAATAATTAGCTGATAAAAATGTGACCTTAAACTTCTAAGGATGTGCTAATTTTTATGTTCTTCCTTTGAAGCCCCAGGCAAAGGCTTGCAAACTATCACTAACTATCCCCCCTCCTCCCTCTCTTCTCCTCCTCTCTTCTCCTCTCTTCTCCTCCTCTCTCCTCCTCTCTCCTCCTCTCTCCTCTCCTCTCCTCTCCTCCCCTCCCCTCCCCTCCCCTCTCCTCCCCTTCTCTCTCTCTCTCTCTCTCTCTCTCTCTCTCTCTCTCTCTCTCTCTCTCTCTCTCTCTCTCTCCATATTCTTTGGTTTTAGGCCAAGCATCTATTTTTCTTTCTCCTCTCTGATCCTTGCATCCACATCATCCCATTTTGCCAACAGGCAATGTTAGGTATATGGTAATTTATAGTGGATAAATAAAGTCTTTTAAACCAAAACCACCAAAGATGCTTTATGAGGTCATAAAATTACTGAGAAAGGACTTAAAAACACAGTGCTCTTGAGTTCTATATTCCTTTACCAAAGCATTCTCCTTGGTTAAAATGCCAATTAACAAAATGGACCCAAAGTAAGTATGCTAGTAGAAGGGCTTGAAATTTCAGATATTCACACCTTGCTACATTACAGGGCATCAGGGCTGTGAATGTCTATGAATACAAACAGGTTCAGTCTTCACAAACAAATCACTAACCAAAGTAGCTACAATTTATTATCAGCATCCTTTTATCCTTAACATGCACTTATGCCTTTCCTACTGCATCAACTCTACACTAGGAGCTTCAGCTACATTAGCACATATAATCCTTACCCGTGATCTTAGTGTGTAAATTCTATTGTTCTAATTACAATATTGTTCTAATAGATGATGACACAAAGAAATTCAGTAAATTATTCTAGCCACGCCGTATGTACTATGTGTACTGTTTTTCACAGGCAAGCAAATTTAATTTTAATTTTCCAGTACATTGAAGACTCATCCCTATTTCACTTTGGTTTCCCTGGGGTTTTCCTAATTTATAATTTATTAAAAACCTAATTTATAATTCTTCAACTTTTTCTTATTTTAAAAAATTATCTTATGAACAAAAGAAAAAGAAAATCTAGGGACTAGAGTGATGGTTCAGTGATTAAAAGCACTGCCACTCTGGCAGAAGCCCTGGGATCAGTTCCCAGTACCAACATGGCAGTGGACAGCTATCTGTAGGTCCAATTCTAAGGGATCTTCTCCTATGGGTAACAGGCACACATGTGCATAGACATACATGCAGGCAAACAAGACACTCACGCATATAAAATAAAAATAAGTATTTTTCCTGAAAGGAAAGAATATTGGATGTTGTGAAAATCAGAAGCAATAATTATAAACTATTACATTTACTCACTTCTGTGATTTATTCTATTTATTTTTAGCTATTTTGTTGTTTACCAAGTCACCTCTAACTTTGAAGTCACAAAATAAGCAAGACATTTCTTTACTCTCCAGGTTAGCTGGCAGGGATACAACTCTAATAATGAAAGCAGCTAACAGCTTGATTCATTATAGACCTGCTAAATATTGTTTGTTTCATAGCTCTAGACTCTTAGCCTGGATGGTGTATTTTTGTCATAAGAAGCATTAGGTATACAAGACAAATAACATAGACACATCTAAAAAGACAAGGACCCATAAAATACAGCAGTGGCTATGGGCCAGAAGCCACTGGCCTCATTCATGAAGAACAGCTTCATGACTCACACACATCTACCTCTGTCTGAGAAGCTCTTCTCACCCTCAGCTCTACTGACAGAATGCTTCCTTCAAAAACACAAAGCAGGTGGACAATGAAGGAATCAAGGTGTTTAAGTTTTGCACAAAATGTGCTTGATTGAACTGAAAATATAATTTCTTATTCTCAACACCGATTCTCCTGGTAACAAGAAGCATTCACAGTAGTTGCAGAGTAAAACAAGCATTCCTACCTGTAGCACAGAAGCCACCAAAACAAAAAAGATGCAACTGCATTGCTTTCTACACATTTTCATAAAATCAAACTTTGTTGCATTCCTAAACAAGAGAAAGCTGGTTTAAGCAGGCTAAATAAAGTCGCTAATCAATGTCAGACCAGACTACATTTTAAATTATTCATCTAAGGTAGTTTTCCAAAGTTAATCAAATAAAAAACGATAAATCAAAACTACATTCCTTAATTGTTATTATAGGAAGAAACCCTCTTGGGAGCATCTGGGACCACCAACAGAAAGAAATGTCCCAATGGAGCAATGCTACAAAATCTTGTGGATTCCAACAAGTCACAAGGTAACTAGGACAGGAAAGCCATAGTTATTTGTGAGATCACAGAAAGCCTATGATGTAATCTTTAATAAGCAAAATCTACATAATGTAATACTCTCCATGGACATGAATGGACAATTCAGTAGCATTTAGACTATTCACAGCACTAAACAACAATTATCTCTACCCATTCACAAAATATTTTCAGCAATTAAAAATAAAACTCATAAGCAGTTAATTCTAGCATCTACCTCTAACCCCTAGAAATCACTAATTTGCTTTATGGATTTGTTTCTTTGGGTTATTTCTTTTATTTGTGCTGTTCCAAAACTCACTATATAGCCAGACTAGTCTCAAACTCTCAGACAACCTTCTGCTTCATTCTTCTAAATGCTGGAATTACGAGGTGTGAGCCATCATGCTTAACTTCCTTGGAATAATTGATATAAATGGAATCATGTAAAGTGACTCTCTATGTCTGCTTCTTTCAGTTAACACCGTATTTCATCTAAATTGTATTATGTATCAGTATTTCATTTCTTTTTATCACAAAAAAACCCACTTGTATGTATCACAATTCTTCACTAATTTATGTATTGATGAATACCAGGTTGTTTCTATCTTTTGGCCACTGTTAATAGCATGGCTGTTAATAAAAACTTTATAAACATTAAATATTTAAAAACATGTTTCCAATTACTGGGGTAAATACCTAAGGGTGAAATTTCTGTGTCACATGAAAATTCTGCATTCAACTTTCTAGGGAGTTACTGAACTATTGTCAACAGAAGCTATACAATTTTACATTCTTACCAGCAAAGTACATGGTGGGGACTCTTCATATCACCAATACTTATAACTTTATTAATTTCTGTTCTGCTTTGCTCTCAAGGATATAGTCATCCTGTGGCTATGAAATGGTACATCATTGTGGTTTCATCTGTATCTAACTTCCACTAATGGTGCTGAGTATCTTTTCACATGCATAGACATTTGTGCATATTCTTTAGAAAAATTTACTTAAGTCCTTTACCCATATTTTGATCAGGTTGTTTAGTTGTTGAGTTCTAAGAAGACAAATAGCAGGCCCTTATGAGGTTTTCAGATTTCTCCTATTCTATAAGGTTATTTTTTTTTTATGGTATCCTTTGGTCCACAAAAGTTTTAAATTTTGATGTACTCCAATTTGCCAAATTTTTTATTTACTGATTGGGTCCAAGATCAAAAAGATTTACCAGTAAGATGGGTCAGGAATTCAGAGACTTTGCTACCAAAACCTGACAACCTGAGTTCAAGCCTACAGCCAGCCGTGGAGAGAACAGAATCTTAATTGTCCTCTGACTTCTACACGTGTGCCATGGCATATGAGTGCTTAAGTCTCGATTACACAGACAACTAATACTACAACATTTTTAAAGATTTGCTTTTTGAGTAGGAGACCTGGCTCAGTACTTAAGAGCATTTGTTGCTCTCCCAGAGGACCTGTGTTTGGTTCCCAGAACCAACATGGTGGTTCACAGCCATTCATAACTCCAGTTCCAGGTGATCTGATCCCCTTTTCTGGCCTCCATGGGCACCCAGACATGTGCGTGTGGTACATGCTCATATACATAAAATAATTTTAAGAGACTTGCCTTTATGTTTACTTAGGTATCATAGCTTTGCTCTCATAACTGAGTTTTTGATTCCTTTTGACTTTAGCATATGGTGTGAACTTTGTGTATAACTTCACTGTTTTACATGAAGATACTGATTTCTCTCTACAACATTTATTGAAAACATTATCCTTTCACTACTAAATGGTCTTAACAGCCTTTTCAAAAATAATTGGCAATACTCAGAAGGGTTTTTTCTGCATTCCCAGTTTTTCTATTTATTTATATGCATACTCTTATGCCAGAATCATACTGTTTGATTATTACAATTTTGTAGTAAATTTTGAAATTGAGACATGCAAGTCTTCTGACTTCACTTTTCAAGACTGCTATGTCTATCCAGGGTCCTCTGACACTCTATAAGAGTGAATGGGACATAAACTAACAGACCAGTTTGCACCACTGGCACTTCAATGCTGAACCATTTCTCTGTCCCCAAAGAAATTTTTTCTTTTTTTTAACTGTCCAGAATAAAATTAATAAAAAGATCATTTCTAAAACAGAATTTATTCTCTGATTAATATGAAGGGTAGTGTATATTAAAATTTTTTAAAAGATTTACTTTATATGTATG